>NW_006442491.1:35766638-35792878 GCF_000325575.1 Pteropus alecto
ATCTCCATATCCACCTATTGTGAAGGGAGAGTAGTGGATGCTGGAAAAATAGGATCGAGGAGGCAAGATGGAGCAGGGCAGTCGGCCAGCCTTCTGCTCACGCATCATCTCCTCCTCTCGACTTTGCTCTGAGAGAAGACCGCGAGGGTGATGGGAAATCACTCCTGTGACTAGGTTACAAAAGATCATAACTCTCGTCTTATTAACAGACTCCCTATTGCTAGTTCAAATAAAGCCAGCCGCCACGATGGAGAAGCCCACACAGCAAGGAACGGAGGGTGGCCTCCAGCCGACACCCAGAAACAAGATGATGAGCTCAGTCCAACGACCCACGAGGAAATGAATTCTGCCAAACACCACTGTGTGAGAGACCCAGAACCAGAGAACCCAGCCGGGCCGGCGGACCCACAGAAACCGGGAGGTAATAAATGCATGCTGTCGTAAACTGCTGAGTGTTGAGGCAATTTGTTAACTAGGAATGGATAACTAGCCAGAGAGTGACCCTTAAAAAAAATCCTTGAAAAAATATATTCTTAAAAATAGCACAGGATGGAAGAGCTCTTCGTGGGGCAAGAGGCGCAGTGCTCTGCCGCTTCGTTCCATCGCTCTTAGGTGAGTCAAGGACAAGTGGGACCCATCAGTACTTGAATGGATGGTATTTTTAGTGAGCAGAATAAAAATACCATGAACAGAAAGGAACAGTCAAATGTGCGTTTGCTCCTTTCGCGTGACCTTTATTCCTTCTCCCATCTTTCTCAGACGTGGTAACTTAGAACTCGGTCTCCTGCAGCGCATCCTCCCTCAGCAGCTCACGAACAGTTAGTGTGCAATGTTTCTCATGTGGGCCTGTTTCATAAAACCATGTCGCCTATCTTAGTAAGATTTTTTTAAAATGCAATCCAGTGATTCCCGATTTTAGGATGCTCAGATCAATTTGAAAAATGGATCGGGACGGACACAAGGTTGCCTGCTTTCTCTTTCACCCCATGAGGACATGAAAACATTCACCAAAGCAGTGACATCCTTCCGTAGATTTTTATTATCATTTTATAAAAGAAAAATAGTTTTTAATGATAAAGAAAAAACAATCTCGAAATAAATTATCATTATGAAAAACTAAGTATATTTTGTGTCAGAAGTAACTTATCACGTGGTCTTAGTTTTTTCTTATCCTGCTATAAGGCAGTAGACATTTTGCTACATACGCAGACTAATTACTGCTTCTTGTTGCTAAGTTATATCGCCTCATCTTTTAGCTACATGTGATTTTACGTTTGCTGCAGTGTGGCTGATGTCACCAGGTAAAATAGAAGATGCCCAATTCAATTCTAATTTCAGATCAACAAATAATTTTTTAGTATCAACGTGTACTATACATAAGACAAATATTGCATGTGACATTCTTATATTTAAAAAATTACTCTCTGTTTATCTAACATCTAAATTCCACTGGGCATCCATCCTTTCATTCGCTAGGTCTCATCATCCTAGCTATAAAGTGAGTTACTCAGGAAAAGTAAGGATTAACTTGAATTGTTATTAATGTTCAGCTTGAGCTAGAGTTTTTTTAAAAAGTAAAAATTTTCTGTGTAGATGTTGGGAAGATTTTTCTCCTTAGAGCTTGTATTCACATCAGTAGGCATGGCCTCTACATAAATGACACTCAGAACTCACTTAACCAGAATCATATCTCTAGTGTAGACATGTGAGTCTCTTCTTAGCCACCTAAATTTTTCACGTGGGCAACTAAAGTTAGAAAATACAATGATCTCAGTTTCTTTTGCCAATGGACCAACATCTGAATCAGTTGAATCAAAGCTTAACTCTAGTTTTCCTATTTTCTCCAAATAGTCTTATAATCATCAAATATTTCGTAAATATTTGAAGATGTGGGTATACAAAACCCAGAACTTGAATTTAGCCCTCTTTTTGTTAAGAGATAATTATAATAATCAGTGGTAAAGGTGTTATTGCCACAATAACCCCAAAGGGAGCCTTAGATTATTTGAAAAGACTGAAAAAGAATTGGAAGAGTATCGATATTCTTGAATAGCATTTGAGTTTATTATGGTGTTCTCTCACCAGCCATGATGATCTCAAGTTCATGATTTTAAACACTCATGGTAAAAATGGAGTGTGTGTGTGTGTGCGCGCGCACGCTTGCAAGCAAGTTGTGTTACGACTCTTTTGGCAGCAAGTCACAAAATTCTAATCAGGGCAGGAAAGAACTTCGCTGCTTCTCTGGTCCACAAGGAACCAGAGATGTCCATCCATTTTCTTACTGCTCACCACGCTCCTATGCACATGCTGGATCGAAGTCCTTCCTACCACCGGCCCTCAGCGTTTGCTGTGCCCTCGGCCACTATGCGTGTTGCCTGACAGCTTCTTTCTCCCTCTTCATAACTCGGTTCGAATACTGACTCTTAAGAGAGGACCTTCTAAGCTAAAACTTACTGGGCGGTCACCATATGCAATTGTGACTCACGAAACCCCTGAACATTTGACAATCGGTTCTCATTTAAATTGCTCATGTCCTAGTCCATTGCTTATTTACTTTATACCATTTATCCGAATCTGAAAGGAATTGTGCCCATCTGTTAGTTCACCCACGTAACGTCTGCCTTACCACGTTCGAATGGGAGCCCCACGTAGTGGTGTGCTGAGGCTAGCCCACATCGGCTCACGACAGCCGACTGTCAAATCGGGAATTTCATATGAGCCAGTTCTTAAACTGTCAGCAGCTCGAAATTGCTTATGGAAGGAATATGGACACTACGGAAACTGACCCATGCTAAAAACCAGGACGTTTCGGTATTTCTCCAGCAAGTTGGTCAGCCAGACTGACCAACCCCATTGGCTCCGTAAAATCAGAGGCCTCTTTTTTTCGCACTAATAACTCCTAGATGCACTCGACGCCAAATGTGTGTTAAATCAACAGATGCGTGACTTTTATTATTTTAGACAATTTCCTGTTTGGGTCCCAAATCCAAAATTCTTAGCAAAACGACTTATATTTACACAACTGGAACAAGACGCCTGAACCATTAGCTATACTTACATTTGTCTCTTCCACTAAACTAGGCTCTTCTAGAAGCCAAAATGATGTCTTATTTAACTTCGTAGACCCTTCTGCTCACCATTCACATTAGTGAAGAATGAATGAGATTCATTTGGATTAAAATGTAATTTTATTTTCTCATTATGGAGTTCTGTACTAGTAGACTGTGGACACAAATAAATTCAGAGAATTATTGAAAAGCTCTCCCCCCAATGACCAGCAAAGCTCTTTAATAATAAAATGACTTGGGGATAAGGGGCACCTCGTTTGAAACCCTTCTTCCCTTGCTTTATTCAAGGAAATCAACAGAAGGAACAAATCCCAAAATGCTCTCCTGTTTCCTGAACCGTTAGAATAATTCTTCAGGCCCAATCCCAGAAACACACCTACTGGGCTCTGATCTGCGTTAGCAAACCACACAGTACATGCCATAATGAAAATAACAAGCCGTTTTTGATGAATAACCCTATTTTTAATTTTGCCATTGTCCAAAAAAGCAGCCACGGCCAAGGTGATGCAGAGTCATTTACGATCCCGCCCCTTAGGTGAGGGATGCGGAATAGTAGTTAAAATCTAATTCTCTCTCTTTTTCAAAGAGTATCATCAAAGGACTGCGTCTCTTAAGTGGCTGCTTCAATGCCTGACAAAATAGGTTATTTGCCTTTTTCTCCAGAAAGGCTTCCCACCCCACAAGTGCACTTGGCAAAACAATCTTACAAAGTTTTGAAGGGAAGAACACTACCAGAACAGAAAACAGCCTGAAACGAAGCGACCACGCCGCATTCACGGCTGCTTCTCTCATTCATCACCGACCCACAGCTAATTACAGAGAGGGAGCCTTTCTCCTCCTTGGCCCATTGATCGCCCTCCGGGCTTGGTCCATAAGCGGGATTGTCTGTGAATTGTGATCCACTGGAAAAATCCGTCAGCGTAAAGGTAGTCGAAAGCTTTTTCTCACATGGCCGCGAGCAGGCTGAAGCACTTCACGGAAATGATAACTATCTTGGAAGGACGGTTTTCTGAAATTCACCTGCAGGAAACTGCCTGCCGAAGATGGAGAGCCAGGTGGACACGACTTGTAAATAACCTCCGCCCCCTCTCGGGTCCCTGAAGATTAGTCATTTCTCTCCTAGTCCCGAGGCCATGGGGACTTGTCGCTAACTACATTTCCAGGCACATAGCTGACAGTCGGCGATCATTTTTGGAGCGTGCCAGCAATCCATCCAAGTCAGGGAGAGAAAAGAGAATCATGGGGTTCAATTACTGGTAAAGTTTGGCGAGTGGCAGGGAGACGGGGGGTTGGGGGGGGTGGCAAACTTGCCCTGAATAAACGCTTGAAAATCCAGCCCTGAGTCAAACGTAAAAGTAACGACGCCCACAAGTTAAATTCTCTTAAGACAAAACAGCCGTGCTTTGTCTTAAGAGACAAAGACAAAAGCAGGCAGAGGGAGGCTGCAGCGAGCTACAGTTTCACCTGGGGCCAAGATCCCAAGGTCGCATCCGGAGAGACAGCAGTAAAGATTGGAGATGCTCGGTCTCTGTCGCCAGGGTCATCTGAGCTTTGTCATTAGGCCAAGTTCGCCCCAGGCCACTCTCATGAATGACACTCTTCCACGTGACAGGAACCAGCAAAGAGCTGCGCTGTTGGGGTCACCTCAGCATTCCCCGCACTGGGCCCCAGATCCCAGGGGACCTTATTCCGCTCGTCTGGGACAGACCTTAGTACTGCGATTTTTAAAAGCAACGCGCAGAGCAAGCGGTCTCAAGAGTATCAGAACAGGAAGCAAGTGTAGACTCGCTAGGCGACCACTTAGCACATGGAGGCAGCGCTGGGGTACCCACTCTCGCCGGGGCCAAATGTGGGCGCATAGCCTGAGACCCAGCTCAGAGGTTCTAACACACCCACAAACCGAGTCGGGGGCCCCTTCACTCACGGCTTGAACACTTAATGACCACAGGTCCACGTAAATGAGTGACGGTCCCAGAGGGGGCTGTGGTGAGTGGAGAAGCCGCGCCTCATCCAAAGGGGTCAGACGAGGCTCAGCCCCAGACGCTGGTGCCAGGAGGAAATTTGCCAGATGGCCTGCTTTTTCAGGAAAAGCTGGGGATTGGATTTCTCTATGAAATCTCTTATTTTTTTTCAATATTGGTCTCATTCTCCTTTCAAGCACAGAGCAAACTGAAAGAATTGTGTCTGGGGCTGTGTCCGTTGTGGGACATCTCCTGGCTGGAGAACCCAGGTGCGGTCATCTGAAACACCCCCGAAAAGCTTTTTCTTTGATCAGTTAATCAACGCCCCTATCTTAAACATCGCACGCAAATGTAAAACTTTGACATGTCGGCTAAAATTCCATCATTTAGAGATTCACTTCAATATAATATGCAGTTTTTACCATGAAAGTACTCTCATACCTTCACGAATTAGTTCACTGCAATCATAATGGAGGGAAATAGAACTGTGAGGAATAATGATTACAGAGCGAGGTTATTTGGCCCCCTGAAGCATCACGAGGAGGAGGAAGTTACTGAGAGGCACTGGCGGGGACAGGGGAGGTGAGCAGCATGGGGCACTGGGTGGTACCTGACAACAGTGGCAGATAGAGAGGAACAGAAAGTAAGAGAGAAAGAAATAACGATGCTGGGCTGCGTAAATAAGCAGGTTCCCACCTTCCTGGAATTTACGACTTTGAGAACAAGACAGATGATAAACAAATATATATATGTCAAAAGTGTGTGGGGAGGCGTGACAAGATGCCACATGGGAGCAGCGGGAGGGGGCTGGGCATGTGCGGGACTCCGTGAGCCACGGCGCAGACACTGGCCTCTGCCTTGAGGGAGACCAGCAGGAGCTGCGGCTTGGAAGCAGAGGGGTCACGTGATGCGACATCTGTTAAAAGGCTCACTCTGCCCCCCGCTGTGTTGAGAGGGGGCTCAGGAGCCGACCGGGAAGCTGGGAGCCGAGCCGGAGGCGGGTAAGGGGGGATGGCACTACGGTCCAACCAACAGGGAACATGTCCAAAGCTAAATCAGATTTCCGCTGGCAGAACCCTGCAAAATGCAGATTAGGGAGGGAAAACAGCAGATGCCTCCCACGGGGGCCTAACCATCTTCCGTTCAACTGGACGCATCTCGAAGCTGAGAGCCGGGAGGAGTTTGCACGCTCCCCCAGCCCCGCGGACGGAGCAGGAATTCCTGCTCTCCTGCTGCCAGGGTCTCAGGGGTGTGGGAGTTAGGGCAGTAAAGCGAGAATGATGGCTTTTCCTCCATAAACAGCCACCAAATGTTTGAGTTATGGATAACAATTAAGTCCTAATTGGCAATAATGTAAGCCTCTTCTGAATGGATGGGGTAAATATTGAAACAAACGAGTTGCTCTTTTTCAGACCTGAATGGCAGTCAGTCAAAATGAAAAGCTAATTTCAGCCTTGGAGACACACTCTGTATTCTAATCGAGGGTGACAGAGTGGAACAATAAATTGGCATTAAAGGTAAGGGCTATTTACTTCCGGTCTGCACTTGTTGTGTTGGTCACTTGACTGCACCGGCCCCTTGCAAAACTAGAGCAAGCTGTGGCTTTGATCCGGAGCATAGGGAAACATCTGGAGAAATGGCCAGAGGCAGAGTTCAAAGACAGCTGTGGACCGAAGGCGAACAATCCGCCTTCCCAGATGTCCTGTGCTGTGAGGGTACCCCGAGCTACTTGGCTGCCTTCGTAGTAGCTGGCCACAGCAATTAATAAAAAGTTTATACTGAGAATCATGAAAATAAAGGAGAGCGTATGCATGCGGTCACTCTTCACCATGCTGCGAACCAGCATTAACAGCTAATGACCAAGAGTCCGCAATATCAGTATAGTAATGAATTCGAATATTCAGGAATGATCAGCTCGGTGCCAGTGATGTCCCAGGCCCCGGGCAATCATCAGCGAACAAAACACAAAGTCCCTTCTGCAAGAAACTTCTGTTCTGTTGAAAATAACAGCGGGTAACATTTTGAGTTTTACTCTGACATTCTGGACTGTTCTAAGGGTGCTGCTTTCATCGACATGTGTAGTCTCCATAGTAAACCATGGGTTAACGACACTTAACGTCTCCAGTTTACAGATGAGAACCCCAAGGCACAGAGAGGTGGAGCGCGGAGCCCCAAGTCACACAGCTCTGGCCGCTGAGACATGTCAGTGGGTGAGGCAGGGCCCTTTTCGAGATTCAAGTCTCGAAATACAGGGCAGGAAAGAGCAAACGAGGGATCGCAAGCGTTACAACTGTTTCAAAGGAAATTGCATGAGAAAAGACCCAACCTCGCTTGAATTTTTTTTTTTTAATTACGCTAATAACTCTAGTAATATGACTCCTCATAAACATGCATCTGTTTTCCCGAGTGATATGTCTGGCTGATCTGAGGACAGAGCTGGTTTTATTCTGCGCGTATTCCAGTGTTCTAGAATCTGAATTTTCTTTCTCCATATTCGTTTTTAACCTCCCTCCCCGCAAATCCTATTAAGGGTGGGCCAAACGTGGGAGGATGAGATGGACGTTTCCTAACGCCTTAAACTTCTTGAATCGAATAGAGTCTATAATTTATATATGTAAAGTTCTGAAGATTTCATATCTCCTGTGAGTCTCTCGCGCCATATAAATTATTGACATGTTTTAATATTTCAATAAAGCCAGTAAGATTCGTGATGCTCTGAATCGCTTGTCCGAATACTTGAGGAAGAAAATCGACTTGCAAAATATTTGCTGTATTAATCTGAACGTGTCGGGGGTGGGAGGTTCTTAACTGTACAGGGTTTAGGGGTATAATTAAAAGATGAAGAGGAAAGACAAAGCTCTCTCCGTCTCTGGGTCCCAGGTGCTTTGCGGATGACCCAGTGCTATGTCCTTGTGTAACTCCTGCTCTGGTGCTTCAGCGGTGCAAGAGGCACAGAGAATTTAAAAAAAAAAAAAAAAATGCCGACTTCCTAAATAAGCTTTGTTAATTACCTGACGAAGGAATTGTGAGCGTTGTCACTTTAATGGGGACGATCGCGACACAGAAACAGCTCTGAGTTTCCAGATCACGTTCTTCAAAGGTGTCTGCAGATGGTGGCTGAAGTGCCAACCCAGAAACAGAAAGCCAGAGTTCAGCCCTGTCATCCACACATTTGGCAACTTACTCATCCTCTCTGCTCCTCCATGTCCTTAACTATTAATAGGGATAATAATTGTATCCATCTCATAAAGCCAGTATGAGAATCCAATTGGTCAGTAGATAAGCATCTCAAACAGCACCTAACTACCACACGGTAAGTAGAAGCTGCTACGTCGTTGTTATGTATTCATTTCACATGTATTTATTAGACACCTACTATAGTCTCTTCTAGCAACAAATTAAGACAAGGTCTCTATTCATTACCATATGCTCTTATAGGCAAAATAGACAGACAATAAATAAACAAGATAATTTCAGCTTTCATTAACGGTCATAAAGACAATGAAAAGTGTTGAAGAGAGAAGCTGCCTCCTTGGGCTACGTTCCATCAGGGGAATCAAAGAAGCGTCTCTGTGAAGGTGACATTGGAGGCGAGACTCGAATGATGGAGAAGGATCTGGCCAGGGGAAGCGCTGGCAAGAAGTGACTTGCACACAATGAAACAACAAAGTTGTTTTTCCAGAATGTGTTGGCTACATTTTTTTTTTTTTTAATTCTCTGCATCCTTAACCGATACCTTAAAGGACAATCCTGACTGCTGTTTGGAGCCATTCGTCCAGGTCACCAGAAATGAGCTCATCTGTTCCGGACACGGAGACAAGACAGTCTGAGGGATTGCACTTGACTGTGCATCTCACAGGTGTCAGAGCTACAAGAAAGCCCCAGGGGGTGAAGACCAGCGTCGTTTTTTTTTTTTTTAGCGAGAAGCAAACGGCTCATCTCCCATACGTGGAGCTCAGACTTGGGAGACATGACTGCTTTGCGAGCGCAGGTGCCGAATGAATTCAAGATGAGGACTCAGAGCACAAGCTGCACCTGGCTCCAGAAACAGACTCTCCCTTACTGGGTTCTCTATCACCCCCCAGAAACAAACAGCCTTCTTTATCTTAAGTCTTTTTAAAAAGCGCCCGACACCAATACTCACTGCTGGGCGGGGCCTGCAGACACGGGCTCCATGCAGGCACCTGCTCGACGACAGGTATCGGAAAAGAAAATAAAGAAGATGAAGGCATCGGAAACACACTCCCCAAATGAGGTCTGTGCGTTAGGGACCCAGCCAGCACAATCACGTATTCTGGCTGCACTGGGCCAAGGTCCTAACCTTCTGTCACGCCTTCATCAGGAGAGACATGGATCTTGGGGATGAGAAAAGAAAAAAAAAAATCAAAGTGCACACCGCGTCTGCTGCTGCATTGCACCTCAGAAACTCGAGCTCGGCAGATGGGAATTAAAAGCTGGAGCCTGAGGCGTGGCCGAATTTGTTAGGTGGTCCCATTTGTTTCTCTTTTCAATGGTTCACTTAGCGTAACTCAGGACTGAAGAAAGAAAAGGAAGGAAGGAAGGAAGGAAGGAAGGAAGGAAGGAAAGAAAAGAAAAGAAAAGAAAAGAAAGAAAGAACCCTTGTTACTCTTTTACTAATTTACTACTCTGAGCCAAACTCTGTTTAGATTCTTCACCGAATTCCAAGTACCTAAGCCTAAGTTTTCTTTTCATCTATCAATTCCTTACAAATTTATTGAAAAGAAAGAGAAAGAAAGAAAAAAAGGGAGAGAGGGAGGGAAAGAAAGAGAGAGAGGGAGGGAGGGAAAGAAAGGGAGGGAGGGAGGGAGGGAAAGAAGGAAGGAAAGAAAGAGAAAGAAAGGAAGAAAGAAAAAGAAAAAAGAAAAAAAGAAAAAACAATCTTAGAAGAGGCCCAAACTCTTTTGAAAAGAATTTTTGGATTAGGGTGGTTAGAAACGAGTTTGGGATGAGTTTTACTATTTAATTTACACCGTCTGGAGGATGATCTAAATTCAGGGCCAGAGTTCCCAGTTGACAAATTAAGTACATGAGATTATAGAGGTTGGGGTCCTAAATTAAAGTTAAGAAAGTCTGTATCGTCTCAGAGTTTGATGGCTCCGAAAAGATTTATCTTCTTTACATGGAATATGAGAAAACATTGGGGAGATTATCTAACTTATGAAAAAGAACTGATCATAATCAGCTTTAATTTTTCCTGAAACCGTTGCCCCGTATTTCATTCACGACTTTTAAATATCTGTATCCTTCTCTACATTGTTTCTAGAGAAAAAAGGCTGCGCATCATAGCACCTGAATACAAAGGTATTTTTAGGCCCTTAAAATTGTTTCTTCTCTTTGCAAAATCCCTTGCCTAACTTGTGATTCTTTTCATTGAGGCTGGGCCGAACGCCATCTGGAGATGGGAGAAAATAGATAGAGCTCTATTTTACATTTCCCTTCTCAAAAAGGGGACTTAACTTTCTGATTCCACAATAGGAGGCAAAAGCATTACGAACCTCATTACATGGACAGCTTAGGCGATTTGCCCCAAATCTCACAGCTAGAAATTGCTGTGAGGGGGTAGGGACTCTGCCCCTTCGACGCCTACAGATTTTTCAGCCATGCGCTTTCATGAAATAGATAGTCCTGCTTAAATTGGATCTGACTGGTGATATTTTGGAAGGGGAAGGGACATGTTCATTTTTCAAGCTGCCATGACCTTGATACCGACCTTGAAAACCATGATAGGAGTGAAGTAGAATGTCCCCTTCCTCCTGGCTCGGTCATTTTCTATTAATCGCATTAAAATGCAGCCATTTCTTACCTCGGTTGGCCCTCCTTTGTCCAGTCTGCTCCTCCCCAGTGAATCTCCATTCAGTAATTTATACACTCATTTCTTTTTTTATTTGTTCAAACCAATATAAGAGAGCTTACCAAAAGCCGGGTGCTCTTCTGGGAACGGGGACCAAGGTGCTAAGACAGACCATGGCCGTGCCCTCTGGAGCTTATATTCTGCTGTGAAAAGAGAGATAAGTGTCAAGAAAATGAGAAAGGAAAGAAGCAACACATCCCTGGACAGAAGCCAGTGGGGTCACATGATCAGGAAGTGGTGTTTCAGGTGGAGCAGAAAGCCCTGGGGGATAAACACACCTCCCCCTGTTACCTGCTTCCTCTGCTTCATGTTTTTCTTGCTGACTTTCAGAGTAGCAAGACCTAGAGCAGCGATATTATAAAGAAAAAAAAATTTTTTAAAGAGCCTCAGAACTCTTTAATCAAACAAAACGGAATCTCGAGTTCAAATAAATACACCAGATCAATCCAGAGCTCCCAGGATGGACGAGAGAGCGAAGACCCACCGTCCAATCTGTTTGCTCTGTTTCCGGTTTGTACTGGCTCTTTGGGGGCGGTGTGGTTCCGAGGTCCATGGAATATGGAGCCTCTGGGTGGCCAAGTTGGAAACCGTTGTTGGGCATGGCTCTGTTATCGTTGGAACGGATATAAAAGAGCAAAGATGTCTGGTCAACTTGTTTGTAAGGAACACCTTTGGCCAGTGTACCCAGAGTCACTGTGGCCCATCCTCACCCCCCAGGGACAGAATTTCTCTGTAAGGAAACGGGTCGTGCATCTTCCCCAGAGCATCTTTTTGTAGCTCCTTCTCCCAAACGGGAGAGGCTGTTGGTAATTGGCCAAGAATTTAGGGACTCGGTATTCATCTTGGCATGACTATCATAATTGGTGTTACATTCAGATAGTTGTTCTAAAATTTTTAATGATAGGCCTACGAAACATACCTGCTTTCTGTTATTGTTGGTTTATTCTCAATAGGCTTTTGATAAATCATACGGATGACTCTTTGATTATTTTTTATGTCTACAGGAGTAATAGCCCTTTGTGGGGCAGTGGGGAGTAGAAACATAATGGAAACAAAAAAGTAACCTGTGGGAAATGAAGCAATGTGACATTTTAATGTTGGCTAAATTTTGTCAACTCTTCATTATATTATTCTACCTACCTTTCTCCTCAGAGAAAGATTTCCAAGAACTGAATTTTAGAATCTGATAAACTTCATTAAATCCTTCCAGAGTTTACCACCTGCCAGCTCAGTGACCCAGAGCAAATAATTTAACTTTCCTTTGCTTAGTTTTCCTAAGTTTCTGAAAATGCGATAATAATAGTATCAATGTCACAGGGTGGTGGGCATTGGATTAAACGAGATAACAGGCTGAGAGCTTGACCCAGGGTCTGGTACGGAATGAGTGCTCAATAAGTAGCAGATTTTACTGTATGTAGTGAATCTATTGTACCTTTTTATTTTTAATCTTCACACTTCCTGGTGTAGGAGTTCATCTGTAGTCTGTGCTCCAAAGCTGATCGATTATTTTTGGTTAATAATTATTAAGTTAAATAGTCAGATATAAATCAGTCAGGTCTGACTAAAAACCACTATGACCAAGTCTTATGTCTACCGCCATTTTCATATAAATTATCTCCTTTAATCCCACACGCAGCCTTATGAGGTTATGTGGCAGAGTGGACAGCAGACTGGAAGTATGACTGTGTGATTAACTGTGGGAGTCAGACTATGTGACTTTAAATCCTAACCTTCCTCCTACTAGCTGCTTGGCTTTGGGGAATCACTTCTCTCATCAAGTTCAGCTCTCCTCAAAGGATTGTAATCAAAATTAAAAGATATAAGGCATGTAAACATATCACGAGCTGCCTGATATGTAATAAGCATGCGATAATGGTAGCCACTATTACAGTAGAAGCTACTTCAAACAATCCCCTCTTAACAGGCTTGACAATCTCCATCGCTGCAGCAAAGCACAGTGACTAATGCTTACTAATCCCTGGGTCTCTCCTTTGCCTATACACCTGTGCTTCCTCCAGGTAAATTCTATGCAAACCAAGATCAATTGTAATTGCTTGTACCATTTGTTCCTGTTATTGAAAGCATACAATTTAAAGTTTACATCAATTGGCGGATATTAGTGAAAAAGTGTTTTCTATAAAAATTAAGAAATATTTGCAAATGATGGAAAGGTAATTGAACTAGTCGTATAAAGAGAAAATCGTATAAAATGGGGAAATTATTAAAATATCTAAAGAGTCTACGCACATTGCTTCACAATATTGTTTTTTAAAAATTTCACCTTAATTAAAAAAGGAAACCAGAAACTATCAACATGCGTTCAGGGTATGGTTTATGCAAGAGAGATGCAGAACTCTAATACTCAAAGAAAAAGCCCTTGTCACACAGTAAAATTGGCAAATGAATGAAAATGTGCATGTTTTTATTTAAAATAACTTCTACTCTACTAGCTATCATTTCCATTTAATAGATAGAAACATCACAGGCAGAATAATGGTTACCCCAATATGTCCATGTCCTAATTTCCAGAAAATATGAATATGTTAGCCTTACATGGCCAGGGGAAATTAGGATTGCAGATGGAATCAAACTTGCTAATCCATTGGCCTCAAGATGGAGCGATTACTCTGGATTATCCATTTGGGCCTAGGAAGTGCGTTCTCCCCTAGCGCCTCCAGAAAGAACACGGACTTGATGGTATCTTAATTTCAGCCTAATGAGACCAGTATCAAACTCCTGAACTACAAAACTGTAAAACGATAAATTTATGTTGTTTTCGGACACTAAGTTTGTGGCCCAGAAGGTTTAACAACTTGCCCGAGGTCATACAGGTCCCCCAGTCTTCAACTTAATACAGGATTCTTTCTATTCTTGTCTACTTCCTTGTTAAATGTAAATATAAAAACTGAATTAAAAGCTTGGGTTTCTTAGAATGCCAAGTCACATGGTAATCGAGAATTAAGCAGTCACTATTCTATTACAGTTATTTTTGTCTTAAACTGCCATTCCCTAAATGCTCATAGTATTTCACATCTATTTAGGTCATTACACACAGAATTGTTTTTAACCCTGAACTAATCTGCGTTATACAAATATTACCCTCTGGTGAGGAATGAAGCTCAGAGAGTTTCAGTGACTTGCCTAGGGTTGCCCAACAAATGACAGAGTTGAAGTTCAAGCTCAGGTCTACCTAACTCAGAAGCCTGTGGAATGAAGCCCTTTTGCAATTTTGCGTGCTCTGCACTCCCCTCTCTAATCTTTCTCCCCACCATCAAAATGATCAGCATCATCAGAGAACTTCCCTGAGTCACGTCTCTCTGCACTTGGGTTAACATCTTATGGCATGAACAGCCCCTAGCAGAAACTTAACAGGTTTCCCCCGTTAGTAGCCGGAATTTAGATGCAGGTGGGAAAACAGTTAAATAAAGCATAACCTTGACAGAGAACCTTCTCTTTGTAGAATTCGAGGCTCAGAGCCTCGTTTTGAAACATGCGGTCTCCTGTTCAATACAGAATAAATGGCTTCCTTACATCTTCTTAAAAGAATGGGAAATAATGAATGGGTCTAAGAGCCCACACACTGAGCATAAAGCTGTTTGCCTCATGTTGTTAGGGCTCTGAATTGTACCCTTTAATCATTGAAAACTCCCAAGCCCCTCCCCCACTCTCAATTCCTTTTTATCTGCAGTTCTGCTTATTCCTTTAGATCTCACAAGCCTTCATACAAGACTGAATATATTACTCATTTATAATATGACATTTGAATACCCTCTGTTTGGTTTTTTCCTACTAATCTTATCTTAACCTCTTCTCCTGAAGTATCTTTTTCTCCTTTGCTTTTTTTTTCAATCCAGCATAAAACTAACAGGGAGAATTTAATTTTCCACCGTTTCATTGAGAAATTGTATGTTTTTTCAACCAGTAATTTTACTTAGGGGATCCAAAATAAAAATCCTTGAGCATAGTTCTTTCCCTCCCTAAAGGTGGAAATAATGGGATTTGTTTTATTAGTATTTAAGATTTACTGTGCATGGGCCAAATACACAATTCTGCATTAACTGCCGCGGATATACACTGTACCCTCCTGGATATGTCCAATCTAATAATACTGTAATCAAATTTTCTTCCATATCAATTTATTTATCATACTTGGCACACGGCCTAGTATTAGCTCCAAAATCGACTCAAATTAGGGCCAAACTCTTTTCTCCTGGCAAAAAAAATAAAATAAAAATAAAAAATAAAAATGAGTTTCTGGTTTTCGTTTTTTAGACAGAGAAGCTGTGAAATACGCTATATAAGAAAAACAACTTTCTTTTTGTCGGCTGAATCATCTTCAACCCAGTATATACACGTTACTTAAAATTCTGAGTTCTAGTCCTTTAACCGACAGGTCTTTCGTCTGCACCTCTGTTTCTCGATCTGCTCACCTCAGAGCCTCTCTTTCTCCCTGTCTCTCCAGCAATCCTCTGAGTGCAGACATTTTTTTTTTTTTTTTTAGCGCTTTGCCAGTCTGTGTTTGCAGCATAAAAGCAAATATTTACCCACTTGTTATATTTTCCCTCTTATCTCCCCAGGCCACTGCCATTCTCCCTGCATTCACGTCCCCTGCGCCTTAGGAAAGGCCAGTGTTTCTGGCGTTTTATCGCCAGGTGTCGTAACAAGTCGCAAAGCCATACTTGGTTCTCCCGTCACAGGAAGTCACCAGTGTCACATCCAGGCTTGAGCCACCAGGAGTTACGCTACACATTTCTACTTGTCCTCTTAGATTAAATCCTTCTCACTTCTGAAAGCCGTGCTCACTGACCTGGAAAGATGCTATTTATACTATTTATGATTTCCAGAACTAAAACACGTTAGATTGAAAAGGGCTGACAAATTACCCATGAACTAGTCGCTTCTTAATTTACAAATTAAAAATCTGAGCCAGAATCTTTCCATTCTTTCTCCCTTCACTTGCAATTTCTTCTTCTCTCCCTCCCACTTTGCTCACCTTTCCTTCCTCATTTCTTTCCTTCCTTCCTTTCCTTCCTCCCTTCTTCCTTCCTTCCTTCCTTCCTCCTTCCTTCGTTCCTTCCTTCCTTCCTTCCTTCCTTCTTCTTTTTGATAATTGCCCTTTTAATAGGCTACAGTGGTATCTCATTGTAATTTTCATTTGCATTTCTTATGATTAGTGATACAGAGCATCTTCTATGTGCTAATTGACCATTAATTATCTCCTTTGGAGAAATGCCTATTTAGGTCCTTTGCCCATTGTTATATTCCCTCCTCTTCTTCCTTCCTTCCCTCCTGCCTTCCTTCCTTCCTCCTTCCTTCTTTCCTTCCTTCCTTCCTTTCTTCCTTCCATTCTAAAAACATCCACGAATGACTTCTTTGTGCCAAGCACAGTTCCAGGTGCTAAAAATATAGCGATGTCCAAGGCAGACAATCCCCTGCCCTCAGAGGCCTTATATCCTGGTGGAAGAGATGAACCTAAAGCAACAAGTTAAATACTCGCTCACGACTGTGATAAACGCTGCCTAGGAGGAGGACAGAGAGTATGAGGGAAGATAACAAAGCGGTTGTTGGTACCAACTTTCTCAGGGGTGATTTGCTGATCTGTGTGAAAACCCTCAAAACATTCATTCCTTTCTTTCTGGAAATGAAATTGCTAAACACGTATCCTAAGGAAATAGAGATGCGCTCAAACTTGTCTTCGCAGAGGCGACCATGCAGTTATTTATACAGCGCAGAAACTGAACAACCTTCACGCCCAGTTAAGTGAGGGTAGGGAATGTACGGTACAGCCATGTGATGAGTTAGACATGCTTGTTCAAAATCACGCTGTAGAAGACGATTCGCTGGTTTGTGGAAATGCTAACAGTAATAAGTGAATACAAAGACAGGCTATAAGACGGTAAGCATAATGCGATCCTGTTTTGTACAAAATACAAAACGGACAGAGCGACACAGATGACCCCAAGTCAGGAGGAGGCCCAACATCTCGTCAGTGCCTGTCTTCGAGGCGTGGGATTGGGAATGATTCACCCCTTCGAGATTTTTCAGTTGTCCAAATTTTCTTAAATGAGTCTGTGTCGCTTGTGTAATGGAGCTGTTTAATATTGATTGTTTAAACGTATGTGCTGAAGCACATTCAGTAAACCTATCTACTAAATGCATGCATTCATTAAATGTCTGTTGAAAAAATGCAAGATATTCAAGAGAGGAAAGTTTTAAAGGGGGCGTGTGTGTGTGAGAGTAGTTTAATTCTAGTTAAAACCTTGTGAAGTTTTATAAATATCACATGAGACAACTGCATTCTACAGGAATTTTTCAAATTCCTCATGATGATATACACAGACTGTGTAGATTCTGAACGGGAAAAGAAAAAAAAATTGGTTGTTGAAAACACATAAGTTCCAGATTGGAAATGTGGGCTTCTCATAATAATAATGATAATAATGGCTCATTACATCGAATGGCACTTATAAATGCAAATTCATTTTCAAATTCTTTCACATTTATTATCCCAAATACTCTCTGCCAGATTGGGATCTGAACTTCGCATTCGCTCCCTCCAATTCCAATAAAAAAGTGTTTATGGTTCAGCAAAAATTCTGTCTTCCAATATCTAAACAGCTGTACCCTTTCCATCAATAACTTTTCAGAGAATTCCAGTTCATTCGTTAGATGGCTAAAACTTTCTGAAATTTCTTCCGTGTGCTAACTTCTCCAATTTGAAAGTAAAACTTATTAGTCACAACTGTCATATATAAGAAGGAAATTCTAGCTAAGGTAAAGGGCAGGGAATTAGTTCTATAGATTGCAGATTCAGGCCACGAGGAGAGAGGAAAAAGGCATGCATACACGGGAGAGCTCACGATATTCAATATTATACTGTGAAGACGTGATTTTCTCAGTATGTGTAAACTAGAAGACTTTACTCTCACCCAAGTGAGTCTATATAGGTGCTGCATCACTTGAATCATCCTTGGGAGAAAACAGAATAATTACAGACGATATTCTTCTCACGCTGTATTTTTGCTTAACAAAATGAGTGACAATCTTGGGCTTTTATCTGACAATAAAGATCACTGCATTTCTCACTCTGATTCATCATTCATCCCATTTGGGTGTGTTTTTGCCACACGTATCCTATCTATACCCTATATCTGAATACTCCTAAATTATGTTGACTAGATGGTGAAAATTCTTTCTAAAGGGTTTGAAATACCAAACACCTCACTTACATAAGGCTCGATCTCCGGTATTACCATCACAATCAAACAGTTATCCAACACACCGTAGATGCTTTCCACAAATCTTTTCAAATGTGTACTAAATAGTTTCCATTATGCCACTCCCAATTCATGAAATTATGCAGCAGTTTGCCATGTTATCTATTGGCTGTATAGTTCTGCTTAAATACGAAAAAATAGATTCAAACCAGATCTCTGAATCATCCTATTCACTAACCGTCACGGGGAAAGGAGAAAGTCAGGACTCGACTGGGTGTACAAGCATCATTGGGGGCATTCGAACAGATGCTATGGCCTCAAGCATCCTTTTTCTCACCATTTACATATTTGTTTCAAAATCGCATCAGGTAAGATACCTCATTACAAGACTTGGCTGGATGTGGTGAGCGAAATGGAGTCCAGCCGGGACTAGAAACTGGAGTCAGATCTCAAGAGAGGGAGTGATCCCCATTTAGGTGCTGACAGGTTAAGTCTGAACTCCAAAGCCCTAAGCCAAAAAAGCGTGATAACAGTCTCAATTAAATCTCGAAGAAGATAAGCAGTAAATGTAAACTGGCAACAGTCCCTACAGTGTTAGTGTAAGAAGGTGATGTGAGTGTCAGTCTCTCAGCAAAGTGCCCGGCACATGGTCAAGTTCAATCCATATTATATCATCACCATCATCACCATCACCACCATCGCCGTTATTATCATTATTATTATTGTTCGTGTACTATAATCATTTAACTTCCCAGATGAGGAATCTAAAACTCAGATCTTCTGATTTCCATGTCATTACTCTTTCCAAAACAGCCCATCACCTCTTGGTTAAAAATGCATATTATATATTTCAGTCATGTGTGCGTATGTATATGTGTGTCATGCATATGGCTTCATATGACATTTCTCTCCTTTCTCTGTTACTTACAGAGTTGACACATGATTTAAGGTCTATGATTTTCTTCCATCCATCTCTTTTACATGACCCTTGTATCTTTACTATGTGCTGAGCGTTGTTCTAAACACTTCCCAGACAATAAAGCTCACCCGGTCCACACAGCAATTGCGTGAAAAAGGTGTTACTATTATCTGTATTCGACATGTGAAGAAGCAGAGACATAAAGGGGTAACTAGCCAGACGAACACCGTTAAATGGCAGAGCTCAGGTGATCTGGCTCCAAAGCAACGGCCTCTGTGCGACATTAACATCAGAAAATTCTACAACCAAAATTAGAATCGAAAAATCTAAAGTAAAGCGGCATCATTTGGAAATGAACTGTGAAGGTTGCTCCTGTATTCTGAATGACTCTGAAATGTCCTCTCGGATGTCCATGTAGGTGACAAACTCGTTCATAATCTCCCGAGCCTCGACTCTAACTGCACTTCACATACAAACCTCAATTATCTTGTTCACGGTTTTAAATGCTCATTTTTCCAGGAGCACAATCTCTGTGCAAATTCACGTAAGCCTTTACTTTGCTTTATATCTTTACCAAGGCATTAATTCGACATTTTGGAAAATCTCAATATTTTCCTAATAACCCACACAGTACACCTGTATTAGTTGTGTAGGTGTGTATAAATAGCCAACTGTATATGTCAATACAAACATTTGACTATTATTATTTGTCTTCCAGCATGGCCAAGCCTAAACATCCCTGTATCGAAATATACATTATGTAATTGTTATAAATCACAGTAGTTTTCTCTTCTCACTTATATTACGATTAGGACATTACATTTTAAAATGATATGGTAAGTAGGTTAAAGTACCTATAAATTTTCTCTCATAAGAGTAAATGATGTATTATGAAATATTCATTATAAAAAGTGACGTACCAACGTTCCACACCTCTCCATGTATTTCTCTGATGACCCTGCACAAGAGCTGTAGTTAAAGCAGGTGTTTGTGAACTCCTGCTGACCAGAAGAACTTTTAAAACCTGTTTTCAGGGCTATCTCGTGTGTCACCATAAATCAGGGAGGCAGCCATTCAACACAAGATCTCATCACACACCAAGTGAATGAAACGAAGGTCACTCGATGTTGCCTTCTAAGTGAGGCATCTCTCCAAGCTGGGCATCGCTTCCATTCTCCCTGCAACGAGGTTTTCTCCTTAAAATATTTTTATTTTGTAAATATTTTCCCACAGACACTTGTCCTTTGTCCCTCTTTTCTGGGGAAGCTCCGTTTGTGTGAGTACTTGGCCGTATAATAAATATGTTTGGTGTGTGGTAGCACCCAGGATATGAAACATTACCAGATTGCAAAAACAAAGACCTGTAAAAGTTTTAAGACATTGGAGATCATTTACTAAATTATTGACAATATATTGTTTGAAAGACTTGGCTAAAAGTGCATATTTAAGGAGAGAGACAGCTGAGGTGGGATCTCCTAGGCTCTGAGGGAGCAGTGTGTATGCAGCCTCGTCTTCACAGACACCCTTTGAAATCCACAGGAATGCTGCCGATTGAAGGAGACAGCGTGACTCCAGGAGTGATGTGTGTGTCATAAGTACCCTACTTCTCACGGGACCCCCGCCACACGTCTGAGGACAGAGCCAGGCATCCGTTCTTCCCTGTCCAATGTGTGACTGATGAAACCTATTCTTCTTCAAACAAAATGGCAAAAGTGTACACATTCAAGCTTCAAACTCGTGGGCCTTCTAAAGTCAGATTATTAAAAATAACCAAACTTTATCCACATGTCGTTGTGATTAACAAGCTGAAATAAAGATTAGCGCTGGTCCCATTGTGCTGGTTAATTTTATGTGTCGACTGGGACTAGACTAGGGGATGCCCAGGTAGCCAGTAAAATATGATTCGTGGGTGCACCTGGGAGGGCGTTTCTAGAAGGGCTGAGCCTTTGATTCTGTGGAGTGGGTAAGGAGATCGCCTTCACCAGTGAGGGTAGGGGGATCGACCCACGGGTTGGGGCCTGAATGGAACGAAATGGCGAACACTCTCTCTTCTTGAGCTGGAATGCCTGTCTTTTCCGGCCCTTGGACATCAGTGCTTCTGGTGTTCAGGCTTTCAGACTCCAGGGCTTAGACCAGTAGCCCCTTGCTTCTTAGGCCTTTGAACTTGGACTGAATTATACCACTGGCTTTCTTGGTTTTGGGGCCTGAATGGAACGAAATGGCGAACACTCTCTCTTCTTGAGCTGGAATGCCTGTCTTTTCCGGCCCTTGGACATCAGTGCTTCTGGTGTTCAGGCTTTCAGACTCCAGGGCTTAGACCAGTAGCCCCTTGATTCTTAGGCCTTTGAACTTGAACTGAATTATACCATTGGCTTTCTTGGTTCTGCAGCTTTCAGACAGCAGATTATGGGAATTGTTTCTCAGCCTCCATAAGGACATGAACAAATTGCTATCTTTAATTTCTTATCTCTATCTATCTCTATCTCTATTTCTATCTAATCTGTATCTGCATTTGTTTCTGTTTCTGTATCTATATCTCATTGGTTCTGTTTCTCTAGAGAACTCTGACAAGTACAACCATCATCCAAAACGTATCTGCCTTTTGATGAAACACTTTAAAAGGTAGCACATCAAAACACAATTAAGCGCTTTCTGCTTTCGCAACTAAAACAGCTGCTGTCTGAACACCATCACTGTAACACCTCACCCTGCTTTGTGTGTCACAGTACTAACACCTCTCCATTTTTGTATTGAAGACTTTTCTATTGTCGTCTCACATCCCCACCCAAAAACATAAGGTTTCTGATGACAAGAATTTGTGCCTATCACGCCAGTTTCTATATGTCCAAAGCCTACGCACAATGCCTGACATAGAACGACATGTATTTGGTGAATAAATTACCTTACCTTACAGAGCAGTACTTTTAAGGTGAATAGAAACGGAATGTAAAGCTGTTTTCCATTCAACTGCCTCTACCTATTCCTCGGTTTGGGGATAGGACTTCTCAAAAGTGAACAACGCAAAAATAAGGGCCTTCGCGGACTGATCTGAGAGACTCGGCTGCCCCAGATACCTCCTGGTTATTCATCGGAAGGCATGGTAGCCCCGCCAAAGTCCCTGGGATAATAAAGAAAATCCCCGTTGTCCTCGATGCCTGCCCAGAAAGTGGGATTTTATGCCCCAGATGGAGCGGTTCCCACCTCTTTCTGCGTTCCGATGGGAAAATGGCCTCGGACAGGAAAGTTACCCTGTGAATGTTTTTGTTTTTAATTAAAGTCTATTTTAGAAGCCACTTGCCATGCATTCACCTGAAACAAGACCCTTGGACATTGATGATTTTGTCTAATGCTAGACTTTGAAAACATCTAAGCTTTGATAAGAAATGGTCAGCTAACATTTTACTGGCTCTGCTTAATTCATACTTAGAGCTAAGATAGTTCATGATTTCAATTAATAAAATAGCTCTATTTCAGGACACAAATAATACGAGCAGTGAAGTTTATTCAGAAAGGTGACTGTTTTTATTATATACTGATGACATTTTATTATTATTTATGGTATAAAAATTAAAAGATAGATCTTTAAAAGAAGAAAAGAATCTAATTTTATAAAAACAGTTTATTATAAAGAAACGTTATATTTAAAATTTGAACTAGATGCTCTCATGGCATAAAGTGAAATATGAACAAACATCACAATTTTGGACTAATTGGAGTTTAGGTCAATCACAAAACAATTTCAATGAAATGTAATTTCTGTACAGTCAAGTACTTTAACAAATAGATAAGATGTTCCTTGGCAAAATTCTTTACGTAGCATAGCTAATTCTCTCTGAATAGAAAGCACAAGTAAACATTAGCCTACCTAGTGTCAGATGATTCTGTATGCCAAATTAGTGTATAAATCAGTTTTCATTGTGTACCTAAAGTTCCTAAAACCTTTAAATAAGGATTTTCAGGGTGGGGAGGGATTTCAATGCTTAGTACACTCCTCCTTCAAACTATCTGTCCTGAATCCAAAAGCTTCAAATTCTGCTTTCCTGCTACGTTTAAATTATAATTTCGGGTTTGTTACATTCTGTGGCTACTATCATATTTATATATTTTCAGTGTCCTCATACATCTTGAATTTTCCTTAACGTATACAAAACTAAGTATCATATGTTAGAACCATCTATGTTTTTAATATTATCTGCATTAATAAAGTTAATTTATCTAATGTGGACCCCTATTTGCAAAGCCAAGCACTGGGAAGCGAACACCAACATGAACTATTGCAGGAATCTTTTCTTTGATTGGCCAATTAATGGCACGGGGAAAAGATTGTTCCATTGTAACTCTAGGTGTCTGCAAGGGAGGCTGGATAAGCAATCCCTTCCTTACGGGTTCCGTTGGAAATATGATGCTGTATAAACCCCCAGCAAACAACCATAAATCTGGCAAGCGTTCACTGTGTCTGTGAAGATGAAATGATTCTCCCCAGACAAGCTTTGGAAAATAATGTATTGATTTCTGATGGCAATTTATTGTTCTTTGAAATCAACTGTGCTTATACTGTGGCCTTAAATTATGGCCCTTCCTCTTTCATTGCTAGGCTTTGGAATGTGAAATCAGAGAGCCAGAAAGCTTGAAAGAGGTCACCTCCAAAATATATGGAATTTAGATGACATTTTTTAGTCATAAAATGCCTACTTTCTCTGGTCTTTTTTTTTTTTTTAGTAGACTTACATTAAATGACTAAATATTAGACTTTCAACCAAAGGACCTCTGACCCATTCAAAGTCCCTAAGACCCAGGCCTCCACTCTTCCCTGGACATCGAGTACTAGTGTCATCCAAGTGGGGGCTTCGATGACTTGACGTTATGTCTCACAAATAAGTATGTAAATTTGATTTGAGTCTTCATTCAAAAAAAGAAAAGAAAGAAAAAAAAAAGAAGAAGAAGAAGAAAAAACCAAAAAGCTCTATAGGTTTTCTTTGTTCTGACGGGGATCAGCAGAAATTATTTCTGAGATCCTTATCCATCAATTTGAGCCTTTGAAAAGTAGAAACCATTGGACTCTGTTATCTGAGATCATACAGTGAGAAGCTACCTCTCAGACACAGTATTGGGTTTCTTCCTTCCTTCCTTCCTTCCTTCCTTCCTTCCTTCCTTCCTTCCTTCCTTCCTTCCTTCCTTCCTTACTTCCTTTCTTTCTTTATTTCTTTCCTTCCTTCCTTTCTTTCTTTCTTTCTTTCTTTCTTTCTTTCTTTCTTTCTTTCTTTCTTTCTTTCTTTCTTTCTTACCTTCTTAGAATGGATTCCATAGAAACAGAGCCTGAGTCAAGGATTCAGGCAAAAGTTTATTGAGATAAATATTGAAAGAGAAGCACATGTTCACCTCCGCTGGACTCAAAGCTGGAATAACATAGGTTAAGGCTCCTGTCATCAGACAGAATCTGAGCATGCAATCAGCACGGAAGGGAGCAGACACAAAAACGGACAGAGCTACTCTAATTTCAGACGTTTTCATTATATAAACCAAAAAATAGACTTTTTTCTTTTCTACTTAAATCAATTAGAATGAGAATGTCTATCACTGGCACTCAAAAGTTTTAACTAATGGAGACCTCAGGCTAACTCCTTGAGAATACTAGGCTGAGGAAGACTGAAGAGCCATTGAAACTTCTGTGATGCAAGTCTCGCTTGCCTTTTGGAAAATGCTACCTTATGTCCTTCTAACAGGGCTAAATATTCTCCTACTGATCGTGGATTACTAGTTATGTATTCCTGTTCATGTCCGCAAATATCTTAGGAAAAAGTGAAGCTTTAAAATAAACCAAACTATAAGAACCATAGCAACAGAAGAGAAGGCATTGAAAACAAGTTAGATAATGGTGATACTTGACCAAAGAGACGCCCAGCCAAATGTGACCTAAAGTTGACATTTCTTTTCTATACACAACTGTCTTTCTTTTTGTAATGAATTGTTTCAAATCTGACATACTTTCTGAAATTCGCCACACTCCCTACTCTTAATTTGCCTAAATGTGGATCATTTCAATTCAGACCAGACACATGACACTGTATGACTTTACTTAATATCCCTAATTTTCATTTTTATATTGCCTATAAGTAAAAATGGAAGTGAATGCTTCTTGATGTGATCTTTCATACTGATAATTATTTACGAACTAAAACAAAAGCGAAATCAATGGTTTCTAGATGAAGTCACGAAATAAATAATAAGCGAATCTACTAACTCTTGTAGATACAGTCGATTTGGAGGGGGGAAAAAGCAGACAAATGAAAGTACCGTATCAGTAATCCGTAGGTAGTTGAGGAAGAGAGAAAATTGGTTGTAAGTTTCATGACAATTCCCAACTCCCTGGTTATAAGTTCAACTTTTTATCTCCTAGTATCATGACATACGTCATTATGTTATTTGAAATATAATTGACTATGTTTTCTAAAGCAAGTGATAAAATAAAATAAAAAAAGCTTTGGTACTTTACATCAGTTACTACTTATTGGTAATACATCTCAAAACCGACTTCAACAATACATCACGACAGAGAATCGCTCAGAGACTTTATAAGAGAATCCTCCCCAAGGTTCAAAACCAATTTTTGAAAGAAATCAAATCAGAACCTATCCATCACTCCCCTGTCGAAGCATTTATTGAAGACTGACTTATGTGCTGGACCAGCAAAACTCAAAATTCTTTATGAAACCATTTATATTAATGGTATTATATTTCCATCAAGAAAAATATTATCCCAGCGTAATACTATCAGGTTCTCTGACTGTGTTCTGTTTGCACTGACCTGAGAGTTTCTTCATGAAAATGCATAATCTCCTGAGGGCAGAAACCTATCATGTTCAACAAGGTATAGCCAGTACCTAGCAGGGCGCCTGGCAAATAATAGGTGTGAAATAGTTATTGAATGAATGAATACACCTCAGAACTGTCACATATCCTAAAGAATGAAAATAACCAGGCTGTTACTTTGTGATTCATCCACCGCTACCGTACTTGTAGAGATAGTTCCTGCTGGTTCTACAAAGTTCTATCTTAATCAGAAGAGCAAGGTCCCCCTTCACACCTCCATCCCCCTGACATTCTCTCCTGAGGAGTTCGAGCACACAACATTGTAGAATGTGGCTCTTCCAGCGACAGCCGATACTACTGACTCTAAGCTCTTTCTCTCCTGTCTGTTTCTCA
>NW_006442491.1:35792932-35795548 GCF_000325575.1 Pteropus alecto
ACATGTAGCCTCTCCCAGCCCTCCAACTTCTCCAGAATTTGAGTCTCCTGTTCATCTTGTATCGTCCCTCCTCCGGTCTCTGAGAGGAAAATCTGCCTCTCCAAGGATGGATCCCAATCTTTACCTCATTGTTAGTCTTTTGGATTATTTGATGATTTTTCTTCCGTGTGGTCTTGGGCAGTGAGATATACAGGCAATGGGCAGATGAATACATTGAGATATAACTCTACCTCATGTCGTTAACAATTTTTTTATATATTTATAAATAACATTTCTAAAAGCGGCACAAATGTCCATTATATGGAATTGTCATACTTTTTTAAACATCATTTCTTATCGTTGGGCATCATTTTCAAAACGGATTTTAAACCATTCTAAAATGAATGTCCTTGTACTTCAATGTTTGTGAATATCGCCGATTATTTACCTGGGATATATTCTTAGGTGTGGAAATGCTAGAGCAAAGGATTGGGACTTTTTCTAAGATGCTGTGCAGGCTGAGAGACACTAGACGACAGAATGTCACTTGATTGGATAGAGCCGTATAAAAAGTATGGAGATAATGTCACATAAACAAGGACTCCCTGAAGATGAGTCTGCACATCCTGAGAATATTCTTTTGGGAAATGTTGTTTTAGAGTGAGAGACTGGGGGGTCTCACTCTGGCAGGGAGCAGGACTGGAGTGGAGTGCCTTCTGCTGAGAGCACAGTTTTAATAAGGCAGGAATCCAACCTAACAAGCGTCATATTTGCTGTATTTGGGGGAGACACAAAAGTCAGAGCTGTTTTATTTCCTGCCAGTTTCATTCCAAAAGCAAGCGAGTAGAATGCTTTTTCTTTTTGATGGGCATATGGAAAGCTTATGAATGCAATAATGAGAACTCTGTGTGCCCATTTGGACCAAAGCGAGTTATATAACTTCATCGCTTTTTTTTTTTTTTTTTTGGTCAGAAGAACCCAATGACTCTTTCCATTACCTCCTACACATGGCCACCTACTGCATCCCCTGAAATTTTCCCAGTGACACAGAGGCTGGTGTTAATGTGCCTAGGTTTATAGCTTAGAAAATGAGGGCAATTTTACTTGATTGCTCCCTCAGGGTTTCCAAAAATACCATCTTCTTTATATGTATATTTAAAATCACAGGCTATTGGTTTCAGGACTATTCCCATCTAAAATCACTATAGAATGTGTAGGGTCCAGTGCCAATGAAAACATGGGGCCCATTGTTCAAAAACTATCAAGAATTCCACAACAGTGACGGCACAGTGTTACATCAAGCTTGGGACCCTACCAAGTGTGGGTTTCTGTGTGACCACAGAAACTCCCCCATCTCAAAAAGATAAAGCACATCACCACCTTCATCACAAAGTGTCCCAGAAAGAATGGTCCTTTGCAGTAAAGAACGAGAGTCTAGAGACACTGAGTAAATTCATCCAGATTAAAGAATATGCTGTAGATAATATGTTGAACCGTATAAAACTGCCAGTATTTTTTTTACCAACAAACACAGCTATTTTCTATGGTGCAGCCTAATTCATGGTAAGTGTCATGGTAGTACATTTTCTTCAGGATTTAATAACCTTTGAGTTGGCACACCAAAAAGGAGAAGAGATGATGGTAGGTGTTGCCACACCTGGGCTCTTTTTATATTTGATAGTTGTAGTAAGATAACTTGTTTAATAACAAATGTTGGAGAGGATGTGGGGAAATAGGAACCCTCACATACTGCTAGTGGGACTGCAAATCGATACAGCCACTACGGAAAACAGTATGGAGGTTCCTCGAATTGATATATGATCCAGCAATCCCTCTACTGGGTATTTACCCCAAAGATTTAAAAACCCATATCAGAAAAGATATTTGCACACCGATGTTCATAGCAGAGCAGCACACAGTGACCAGAACATGGAAGCAACCAAAGTGTCCTACGATAGATGATTGGCTAAAGCATCTGTGGTACACATATACAATAGAATATTACTCAGCCATAAGAAGAGATGGAATACTGCCATTTGTGACAACATGGATGGACCTCGAGATAATCATGCTAAGCGAAATAAGCCAGACAGTAAAAGTTGAAAATCACATGATATCACTTATATGTGAAATATAAACCTAAAAGCAACAAATTAACAGGACAAACAGAGACTCATGGACATGGACAATAGCAGGGGAGGTAGGTAATGGGGGTCAAATATAGGGGAGTAGGGGGAGGGCGAAGTGGGTAAAGGGGATCAAATATATGGTAGCTGAAGGAAACTGGACTTTACTTTGCAAACACACAATAGAATATACAGATGTCAAATTATAATGTACACCTGAAAATTATATAATTGTATTAACCAATGTTACTCCAATAAACTTATTTTTTTTTTAATTTAAAAATAAATAAATAAAAGATAACTTGTGTTGTTTGCGTGTGTGTGTGTGTGTGTGTGTGTGTGTGTGTTCATAAAAGTTATATCTCTACATTGCAGATACCTGGAAAACTTTATAAAATTGTTTTCAAAACAAGCACAGTAATACATTAATACTATCACTTTTAAAATTTTGGTTTTCATTTCAAGTTTTTGTTAAGTGAATGGATAGGTGAATGGGTGGGTAGATGGATGG
>NW_006442491.1:35796165-35839915 GCF_000325575.1 Pteropus alecto
CTTCTCTTTAATTCCATATACTAATCTACAACAGTATATAATCCATATTTCAGTAAAAAGAAATAGAAAACAGACCACAGAAACAATAGTAATATATGATACCCATACTAAGAACTTGAGAGACATTTGGAAAGACATGCATAAAGAAACACAATTGCCACTGTGCACTAACAGTATAAAGAACATTTTTATTTTTTTAGAAAGTACTAAAGGTAAGAAGCAGTTTTCTAGTAATAACCAAATATAGTTTGGGGTCTAGAAAGGCTTACTTCTTTTTTCTCATGTATGGCTTTAATATAAAGCTTTGTGCAAAGTGAGAGTGTAGGGAGAGAGAAGGTTGGTGTGACATAACTTGAGCTGAATTCTTGCATTTCCACGTTGTGGCCAAGAGAAAGTTGTTTCTATAATACATAGAATACTATTATCAAAGTGATGATTCAGTGGGTTTATGTACAAACCTTGAAGAGA
Organism: Pteropus alecto; assembly: GCF_000325575.1. NCBI lineage: Eukaryota > Metazoa > Chordata > Mammalia > Chiroptera > Pteropodidae > Pteropus > Pteropus alecto. Next base: position 35,796,634 of record NW_006442491.1, read on the forward strand.
AGTTTAAAATGTAATGTATGTAAAAATATATCAGTTGATACAATCTCCCCTTGGCAAAGTATAGTGCCTATAATATAGGCTGTAATAACCACACACCTCTGCAAGTCCTGAATAGTATATATTTTGGAGGGTAGAGTCACAATCAATTAATGGATGTTTATTAGCACTAAGTTCCTGACTAGCTTCTTCCTTGTGATAATATATTCATCTGAGTCATAGGAATCTCATTCTGATTATGACTAAAAGTATTCTTCAAAAGGTTTTGTGACAGAAATGGAGGAATATAAACTTTTTTTTCAAAAAAAAAAGCTGTAATGTAAGTGAATATTATACTTTTGCTCAAATGCAAGGTCTTATTTCAAACTGAAGAAACAATAGGCCATAATTCCCCAATTTCACTGCACAGTAGAAGCACATTTTATTACCAGATGTAAATATATCTTATATTTGCACTAAAGATGATTTCATAAAGCTAGAAACAGTTTCTCTATAAGATACAAGTATGCTAGTATAAACAAATATTATCCAGAATGAATAATTTATTCTCTAATTTGTAACAAAATGCTTATACACATGGAGTTAAAAGTTTTCAACAGAGTTGAACTATGTAGTCTGTTATGTATTGAATGTGTGTGTTTCCCTAAAATTCATAATTCAAAGCCCTAACCCTCAATGTCACTGCATTTGGAGATGGGACCTCTAAGGAAATAATTAAGATTAAATGAGGTAACAAGGGTGAGGCCCTAATCTGATAGTATTAGTGTTCTTATAAGAAGAGACTCCAGAGGGCTCATTTCTCTCCAGATAGATGATAGATAGATGATAGGTAGATAGAGATAGATAGATAGATAGATAGATAGATGATAGATAGATGATAGATAGATAGATAGATAGATAGATAGATAGATAGATAGATAGATAGACAGATGATAGACAGAAGATATAAATAGATGACATTAATAGATGATATAGATAGATGATGACAGGTGCTGATTGATAGATAGATAATAGAGATAGACAGGCAGACAAAGGAAGGAGAATCTGATCATTAAGAAAGAAACTTGTTTAGTACCAGGAGCTAAATGCAGGAATGATTAGTCCTCTACTGATCTCAAACAAAATTGTGCCCTGGATATTTGCACGCAGCTGTGTGTGTATTTCGAGTTAACATTTGCCCTCAAATCTTCCTCCAGTTTTCCCTTGACAGCAAAGGAACCTAAATGTACAGCTGAATAAGCCTACTTTAAGGTTCCTTTTAGGGAGATTATACCTTGCCAGTTAGAAGTAAATTTCCTTGCCTTGTTTGCTATTACTTAGACCTTTCTGTAAATCCAGTACTTTCGCACGTCTTACAAAAATGGATCTAAGACATTTGTAGCAAAAGAAGATTGCCATTACCTTTTCTCCCTCAATTCTTTCTTCTCACTAAATTCCATGTGGAGAAAATCACACTCATAAAGCCGATGAGAGAGCATTAGAGAAAGCACCGGTAAGTCGAGTCACGTGTCCACACGCAGGTGCACATTCATCCTGACCTGTGTCGCATACTAAGGGCAAGAGCGGAGCTTTTTACAACATGACCCTTTGGAAGATGGCATGTGAAGGGTAACTACAGTGCTTTTGCTCAGAATGAACCTCGGTCCCAAAGTCAGAGAAAAAACACTTTAAGTTCTTTGAGAGCAATGGCTCTCAGCAGGGGCGATGTCATCGTTTAGGAGGGCATTTTGAAAATCTGTGGGGATATTTTTATTGCCGTAATATTGAGGGGCACTACTAGCAGTTACTGGGTGGGTCAAGGATGCTCGATGTCCTCTGAAACATTGGACAGTTCTGACCTAATAAAAGGTTGTTTCCACATCTACATGACTTTTGAATAGCACCATTGAACATACAGAAACAATGTATTTTTGGATGATTTTAAGGATAGTGAATTTTTCAGGAATGCAATTATCATGTAATTTTTCCTTAATTTTGTTAAGGAGGCATGTATTTTGATAGGAATTTTACCAAAATTCAGTTGCTCCCCATTTTGGAAAATCATGTTAAAATGACATCACTCAGTACTGGAGGAATCCATACAACCCATCTGAATCAGTCTAGATTTGTGATCATTACAAACACTCTTATTCTATGTAGATGTACAGGTGAGCGCACAGACATGCTCGGGAAGGTACACGCTGATTGATGGATGGGTGGATCTATCTACCCATCTCTGGACCAGCACTGGACCACCTCTGCTTCCTCTGCCAATACTGTTTCATGAGTGAGAAACCAATTTGTCTTCACTGATCTGCTGTATTTTGAGAACCCCTTGTTATAGCAACATAGAATGTACCCTAAGTATCAAACAACCTTCAAATAATATGAACTTGTTTGCATCACTGCAACTGAACTCCTTATCACCTCAGAATCTTCAGCACTTCCTGTGTTGCAAGTGCTTATGCGATTTGGATGTTTTTGCAAAACTAGAAGGCAGCGCTGCATTTCCACCTGGGTTATACGAGATGTGGGATTGAGACACCTGTTGTGGAAGTAAAAACTTGTAGAGTTGTCCATGAGTCTGTCCCCAACCGAGACTGATCTCTATTGATCAAGTTCAAAGATATCTAGACAAGAATTTGGATGTCTGCAAGGCTTGAAACAAGAATTCGAATTGCACTAGTAGGTTGAATTACATGAAGTTGCTGATGTGCAGTCACACTGAACCTAAAAATCTCAATCATTGGTTTCACTCTGACACAGAGCAAGCATCTGGCAGTGCCTATCTGGCATTTGATTTAGAGAAAATTTGAACTTTCCGGTAATCAGTTCTGTTGGGCTGCCATCATAGGTGAAATTAATCGACTACGTCCTATTTGTCTTTGTGTACCCAGCACATAACACAAAACCAGGAACACAATAGGTACTCAATAAATATTTGATTCATTAATTCAGTGAGTAATGATGGATGGACTCCACGAACCCAGAAGGATTCAAGAAGAATCAAGACAAATAATTCATGATGAATTTGTAGAACTCATTTAATCATTGGGGAATTGGATGAGTGTGGACAGAGGGGGCTTGGGTGGTATGAGTTTTTTGAGTCATACCTTATATGGGAATGTTTGGTAAATGTCAAAAATTAACATCTAAAATGGATCATCTAAAAGCCTTCATCTGCAGGGTTAGAAGCTCATGAAGGTCACATACAACACTATTATTCTAGAATGCCTAGTTAAAATGGGGACTGTCCTGCAAGTGTCCTGTTTTCAAGCCCAGTGTCCTTTCTGATTACTCATTTTGCCTTTTTTTTTTTTTTTTGGCTTATTGTGAAGTCAACTAATTTCATGGTGATGGTAAAAAGAAATAAACCGAAATATTGTTTCTATCCACGTGGCTTCCTCAGAACATAATATGGAATTATAGAATCATCTCGGCGCTATCGGCAGTAAACGAGAACAGAAACAGAGCCTGGGTTAACCCGCTTTCTTTTTCCTTAGAGAAGAAAGAAAATAAGCTCAGTATAGAAATGAAAATAGAAGGAGTGAGCCATGTCGATGGACCATTCTAGAAAAATAAAGCAATGGCTTTTTATAGGAACCTGGCCAGGATGTTACAGGAACAATGAGAAGTCAGTATGTCTGGAGCAGAATGAAGTAATAGGACAGTAGCAGGGAGGGAGGGAGGACGTTATAGGAACAATGAGAAGTCAGTATGTCTGGAGTGGAATGAAGTAATAGGATGGTAGCAGGGAGGGAGGGAGGGAGGGAGAGAGAGAAAGAGAGAGAGAGAGAGAGAGCAAGACAGAGAGAGAGAGAGAGAGAGAGAGAGAGAGGGAGCGCGCCACAGAACAGACTGTTAGCCTTTTAAGGACCTTGGCTTTTTCTCTGAGACGAGAAGTTATTGCTGAAGACCTTAAAGATTATTCCACCTACTTCATAGTCAGGAAAGCAAACGCATCTCCGAGTGAGAGATTGAAGGGAGAAGGACAGGGAATAGGATGGAGGAAGTCAGGGAAAAAGTGTCTTGACAGTGTAATTGTTGCTTTGCTATTTTCCTCCCTTTGCTTACTTTTCCCCAACTAAAATTCAATGCCATCGTTTTTCAATGAGTTTAATCACTTCCTTTTATTTCCTTATTACAATCAAGCAAGTGCACGTATTAAGAGCATAGCATGATAAAAATAACAGAGAAAGAATGTAGGGTTTTGTTTTGTTTTGTTTTGTTTAAGTACAAAAATGTGATTCTGTTTTTGGACCCCTTCATTTGGGTTAATCTTGATTATAGTTCTTTAGTGAGAAAGTTAAATACTTTTAAGAGGAAAAAAGGACTGTATATTTGAATATAACTCATTGGATAAGAGTGATTCAACAGACTATTATTTCTACTTCAGGTCAACGCGTGAAACTGAAATCTTTACTCCCAGCAATCAATGTTTTAACCTCCCAAGGAAATTTTCCTGTGGAAAGGAGTAATTATATATAATCAGATTTAATTATGTTAAGTGAAATGAGATGCAACATCCATGCCAATTAAGCTAGCAAGTTGCTTGCCTGGCTTTTGTGAGTGTGTTGACAAGGATTCCTCCAGCCGCCAAGGACAGTTCTGTCCGAGGCCATTTCTCAGACAGCAGGAAGATGTAATCATCTTTCAAGTTGAAGACAATGTGATAAAGCATCCTTCCTCGATCTCAGCCAGCTGTTTTTGTTCCAAGGGACTGTCCCTCACTATTTTGATTCCAAATTTCAGTGCTGGGACCGCTCTCTTGGAATTCATGTATCAGGAGACACGCTGCTTAATGTTATAGCAGCTAGAATAAGAATCTGAATTGCTTCAACTTCTCAAACGCTGGGCTCATTTTTTTTTTTTTTTTGACAAATTCATGGGTGGAGGGACAATGTATCCTATCCTTTGGCATTTGGCTTTATCTGCAAGCCAAAAAGATCACAAAGGTCGCCTTCAACCCTATGATTCTAGAATTCCAAAACTATTTACCGTAAGAGATAATTACACCAAGATCCTAGTACTTGGCACCGGCCCAAACAGCAGCCTCAAAAAGCCAGAAAAGGTAGATGACTTTGTAGAGAGACCACTCTGAAGAAAATAAATTCGGCCTCACTGGGCTTAGCAGGCTCATTCAGCAGTAGGAGGGGGTGAGGCGGTCAAGAGTCCAGTTACGTATTCACTAAGCAGCTCTAATGGACTCCGTGCTGCCCTAAGCTTAGGCGACAAAGTGGGAGTGAGGGCTGAGGTTGGCGTGAAGGTCACTGGCCTTGTCCCTATTACTCTCTAAGAGTTCATGATTCTGTATTCAAAATGATAAGAGGCCCAATTAAAAACACAGCCTACAGGAAAATACAACCAGTAATAAAATAAAAAGAGTCATACTATCACTGTTATTACTGAGTATCACTGTTGAGAATTATAGATGGGTTCCCAGGGGTCAGTCTTATACTGAGTGCTACAGGCAATATTTTATTTCATTCTTATACCGATTTATTTTACAGATGAGGAAACAGGATTGGGGTGATTCAATACGTGATTTCTCCCTAAGGAAATGGGCGGGCATAAGACAGTGGGGGCGGGGGGTAAGAAGTGACAAAGATTTATGAAGATGAGTCTCCTCTAGCTCGGTCGGACCCTGGGACCCAAGGCCTGAACTGCAAGGCTGCCCCTCAGATATGCAGGCGAGTGTGAGTACACATGCTTAAACAAACGTGTTGGTGAAGTGCGTGCAGTGAGCAGAGCTTTGACCAGCAGGACTAAACACGCCTCAGCTTCCAACTGGTCTGAGATGATCGGCAGCTAGGACGTCTGTCCCATTTCGACAATGTCGCGCATCGAAAGGGGATGAACCCTTTGGCTTGCCCACCACAGGCCAGATGTCTCTGTCCATCTCCCTTAATTTAATTACTGCAGCAAACAAGCTCATCATAAGCCATGTTCAGCAGTGCAGTAACCGAGTCCTGGGTCTGATGTGGCCGGCCCGAGACTAGTGAAGTCACGGACTCTGGTTCTAGGTGTGGTGTGAACTTTTTTACTGCATCAGCCTGGACACCACCTAACAAGCTGCTCATCACAAAAGATGGGTTCACGTCTTGGCTCTGCTGCCATTTACTAGCTGTGTGATTTGGGACAAGTACTAACATATCTCTCAACTTCTGTTTCCCCATACAGAAGAGGAATAATGATGGTAACTACCTCAAAATATTGCAGTGAGGATTAAAGATGTCAACATACATCCGGCAGTTAGTGGAGTGCCCAGCAAATGTAGATGCTCAATAAATGCTCGTTGCTATTATTACGGTTAATTGTAATAATAATTGTGGATAATATCTTGTATTAGAGTCTTGAAAATGAAAGTTGTAGAGGTGGGAATCAGTGCGAGATAATAAATTCAGGAGGAATCGGAAGGGACATTCCCTAGGAAATGGAAAAAAAAACTACGAGTTAAGTAAATAGCTAATGGAATTTTTGGAGATAAGGAAAAATGTTTATAAACTAAGCTGGGCTATAGTTTGGGGAGGGTTTCTCCTTTTTTCTTATTCATTCCTTCAACCAAGGTTATTAAGTGTCTATTATATGCCAGATCATCTTCTGGGTATTAGAGATTCAAGGGTGCACAAGACAGATAATATTTTTCTCCAGAAGGAACGTACTATCTAAAGAAGGAGAAAGTCAGTTAGACAGTAAATAAGTAAGCAAGACAGTTTCAGTTAGTGATGAGATTGTGCAAGAAATGGGGGCGGGAAAATAAAGCACTCGAGAAAGCCTTTGGGAAAAGTCACTATCTGGACAGAATCAGGGAAGAAAAGGCCTCATTGAGGAAATGAGATTTGAGCTGGCACCTGCAGGAGCAGAAGGAGTTAGACATGAGACCATTTGGGGACAGAACCAGCGGAGCAGAAGAGAAATCGGTGAGCGGGATGGCCAGTGGAGATAAGGAGCTGGGGGTATTTGAAAAAAGACTCCAGTGTGAGGTAAGGGCGGAGCAGGGACCAGGGACCACACCTCACAGAGCCACGGAGCGAGGGCGGCTGTCAGGGGTGAGGAGGAACAGGTGTGCGCTGGAGATCTGATTGCGGGAAATCCTCGAGAGCAACGGCTCTGCGAGAAGAACAGGGAGCGGCACCGAGCAGAGGAAGAATCCACCGTGGCTGCGACACAGGCCTTGGTGGACGCCACGCGTGGTGCTCTGGGCGGGGGCAGCCCGACAGAGCCGGCTCGCCTTCACCTGTGCTCAGTGAGGCCAGACCTTTATGTCTTCCCTCTTGTCCACTGGCAGGCTACCCAGGGGGGCAGCACACTTGTGCAAAGTGGTTCTCTTCAGCCGAATTTCCAGACCTTGACCGAGAGCCATGGGCCACCAACACTCTCAGCAGCTGGGGAACCGAGCGCCTCGTCCTGGCAGGGGCCTCTGAGTGACACGCTAGAGCAGGCACTACGATGGCCACACAATTGATCACTCAAACTGGAATAGTATTGAAAGCGAAAGCGGCTCTTATTCAAAATCAAGCCGGGAAAGCGGGCATACGGCAAGAGATGTCACCCAGTGGCCAGAGCAAACAGTCTGGATTTCGTTCTAAGCGCCACTCAGAACTCGTGTGCGTGTTAGGCCCACAACAGGCGAGGCACCCCGATCTGCCCCCCTTAAAAGATCTAGCTGCAAGTCTCTCCAAAAGAAAATAATTCTCCGCAGAGCTGGGGCGTGGCTGCTGGGTCTCGAATTTGCTGTGGTTGCTTTTGCGTCTGGGGGTCCCCTGGGCATCACCCCTTCGACAGCCCCTGATTGCCTAGATGCCTCTCGGGGTGAGGGGGGTGGATATCAATACGGCAGTGGATTTCGCAATCACTAAACTGATTTCAAGATGAAACGGAAACAGTTCGATATGAGCAGAAATGTTAAAATTACATATTCAGAGGCTCTGTGCCATGAGTGGAAAGTGAATAATGGCTTCGGATTCTCCGGAGGAGACTCGAGAGCAGAGGGCGAAGGCGTGGGAGGGAGAGACAGCAGGGCTGCTGGGCCGGGAGGGCAGTTCCGCTCGGAGCAGACGCCCCCTGCCCGGGTTTACGCGCAGGCCACCCGGACTCGAAAACAGGACCTCGGCCTCTCCCAGGGGCTGGCTGGTCCTGGGGATGAGTCAACTCACAGATGGCAGTGAAGGACCTACGAGCGGACGTGGAGACCGGTGACCCTGTCACAGACTTCTGAAGGGGTTCAGAGCTGGAATTTGGGGTGTCTGTCAACTCACGTGCCAAAAAGTAAACACGCACACACACACACACACACAAAAGCACACCTTTATCTTCGCCATCTCTAACTTACATTCAGCATTCCTTCCTGTCAGAAACGTAGCCAACAAACCACACTCGAATCAGAGCGCCTAGAACTTTCTCACCGACGGAAATCACAGATAGGTTCAAATCACAAACATACGGCTCTTTCGAACACCTCAAAATATATATTTACTCTTATCACCATATTTTTACCTATAATAGTTCTTAGATCTCTTACTAGTCTTTTTTTTTTTTTCAGGATATTAATGAAGAAGTACATACATCACAATAATATGAGTGTGGTTGTTTAAATATTTTCGTAATTATGTTTTCATTTTGTTTGTAACCCTATGTACGTATGATATGCACTGAAAACCTTTGTTCTGGGAGGCTATTCACCGATTTCAAGTCTCCCCAATGGGTCCACGAAACCCAAACTGCTAAGCGCCGGGCCTTACAGTGCCCTAACTGGGGTCTGGCACTACATCTTCCCTTAAGGAGGCACGACTTCCAGTCCGTGATACATTTATTTGTCTACTTTAAATTAAATGTGGGGGTAGCTTACACTTTAATCTGTAGAGGAAGGTTTGTACGCCTCTCCTTGTCGGAGCCCCCTAACATAATGGAAGTGGGGAACAGCAATAGCTGATAATAACGTTCTGCTCACACGAGATTCATTTTAAACAGCCTAGATTCCAAGAGGTGTTCTGGGTGTGAACGGCGAAGGCGAGTGGAGAGTTGGAAGGAGCATATTAAGACAGTTCATTGGGTCTCATACTCTAAGATCTGGAGAACGTGGACTGACCACCAGCGAACACAGGAGAGCAATGAGAAGAGTCTCTTCAAAGGCAGGCATCGAGAAACTGGCCACCCTAGAGGGAACTGGCCCCATCGCGCACAATGTCCTTCTATAGTGCTACATTTGGGTGTGACTCAAGGCCTTTCATTGGTGACAGCGGTTGTGGCTGGGGTTCCAGAGAACCACTTTCAAATGTACACCTTCGCAGCCGAGACAGCTCAAATACTTCAACCGTTTAAAATTCTCCGTGCCTACCTCGAGGGACAAAGTCTCCCTGTTCTGTTAATGTCGCCTCATCCTCTTTCTGAATCGATTTAACTCGTTGCTCTTAAATATTCAAATTCTCTCAGTACACGACCCAAACATCTCTTGGAAACTTTTTTTTATGACTACTGAGCATGCTAATGGCCTTTTAAAACCAGCACCTGCGGGAAGAATCGTGACATTCCCTTTTGGGGACTGAAGAGTTTCCAGTACTGCTCTCTGGAAATCAACTAAAGGTGGCCTTCTTGTTTCTTGGAATTGTTGATAGCGGTGAAGAACCATGTCCCAGGGGGGCAGAGAATCCCAGCTGACACGTGGTCCCGGCAGGGTGCCCCTTCATCTTCAAATGCATCCAGTTTGGATGATCGATTTCATGACCATTCTGGTCATCCAGCCATACAGGTCATGGCTACACATCTCCTCCCTGTCTCCAGGTACAGGGGCTCAGCTACACCTCCGGGGAAAGCCATCTCTCCAGAGACTGACATTTGCCACCAAGCCTAAAGCCTTCTGCTTTCCCAGCTGGAGGCCACCGTCCCCCTCACCTTCTTCACTGCTCCTGGCGTCCACTATAACCTTTTCAAAGGTTAACGTTTTAATACATGGAAGAAAGGAAGAAAATGGCAGGCGGCTCGTGGTTTTGAGCCTGCGGAACATAAACTTCTACTGAGGCAAAGAGACACGACAGGACCTCCGTGTGAAAAAAATGTAAGACTTTACAACGTATAAAAGAGCTAAGAGTTTCCCGCATTATCCAAACATAGAGTGTGCCCGTGAAAACTTTTGTAGATGGAAATGGTGTAAAAGGAAGAAGGGTTTTGTTTTTTGTTTTTTGTTTTTAATTATACCTTAGGACCCGTCTTGTTCACGATGCACAAAATAAATTGAGATACAGCCTAGATGTGGACGGAGGGCAAAGCTCTGGGGCTTGATGCCGAGATGCTGAGTGTGGTTCCCTGGGAAGCAGCTTGCGGGGGGCTGTTCTTGCTGCTAGGGAGGGGGGTGCTGCCTCTATAACAGCTCCCTGCAAAACAAACACTACACGCTATTTTCATTCTTTGCCTTTTTTTCCCATAAAAGCAAAAGTCCTCTTTGGGTTTCTTTCTTTCTTTTCTTCTTTTTCTTTTTTTTCTTTTTTTTCTTTTTTGGGCGGGGGGGGGAAGCAGGTAATGATGCAGGACAGGGTGAATCCCCACAAATGGGGACTCAAGTCCTGCACTGAGAGAGAGAGGGTCCTTGCCTCCATACAGGGCAGAATTCAAGACCCAGCCAGAGTTAGAGACCAAGAAAAGTTTATTGGAGAAGGCATAACGCTTCACAGACACAGTGTGGTCTCCACTCTGTGGGATGAGACCCTGAGCATTTGGGGAACTGGTTTTGTATACACTCTTGGTTTCCATGAAAAATTATAGGGAGTAAAGAATGGAATGAATGGCTGGGTTTATCTTCGTCTAAGGTACAACTTTGTTTTCCTTTGATGGCGTGGATGGATGTGGACGGGTGAGCAAGCAGTTGTTAGAGACCTCCGCGGGAATCTGCCTTTGGTCCTTGGGCTCCTGCGGTCTGGCTGTAGGGCTGATCCGCCAGATCCCCTGTGGCGTAGCAAGCTCTGAATTCTACCTGGTTTAACATGGATTCCATCTGGGTAGTTCTCCTGCCTCTTTTCTGTATTAAATAGCACTAACGTAGGTCTTTCCTAAAAGCCAAGTGTTGAACTGTGCACTTCCCCCAAGTGGGAGGCGCCTATGCCAGGGACCGGTCGGGTGGCCTGCCCGAACCTCTCCAGAGGGAATTTTGTCCTATGGGAGCTGCGCCTTTGTTTTGACTTGGCCGGTTCACAACTCTTAGAAGCCACCTTGTAGAAAATGATAGCAATGCAAACATAGTTTGTCCGCGCGCAGGCAAAGCATGTCCATGGCAGAGGAAAATCCCCCTCCCCACTGTCGAAAAATCCAGTTTTCACCTTGTAAATTTTATTTGTAAACTTATTTCAGTAAAAACATCCCTCATCGAAACAAAGACCGTATTCTGAATTCTCCTTTGAAGCAGTTGTAAAACCTATCGGTTCTCTCCTTAATGAGTTCAGTAAACTCTTCGGCAGGTGTTTATTTTATATCTGTATGGCTATTACCTTTTTTTTTTTTCTTTTTTTTGAACATTATCCTTTAACACCTGGTGACCTGCTTGAAGCAAATCGACAGAAAGAGGGAAATAAAGGGAGGAGAGACATAAGATGACCTTGTCGCACCTGCTTGTTCTTTCCTCTTTCCGGCCACTCGTACAGTTTAGAGATGACATGACATTTGGATGCTTTGGCTTTGAACTTCAGACGTGAGGTCTATATGCACTTCTGGATTTTCCTTCCTGGTTCTCGAGGCTAATTCTCATCTGAACTCAGCTCTCAGCAAGTGGATGGATTCCTCCTTGGTGGTTGACATGAGCATTTTTCCCCAGAGAGTAATTGTTAAGACCATTTGTGTTCTTTTTGCATAAAAATGACAGAATTGAATAGAATTTGCATATGCCATGCTTGAACTAAAATATTACACTTCAAAATCCCAATTCAACCAATTTTGAGCGGCTGTCCAAAATCTGGGGCTGAGCCTGTCAGTTCTCTTCTCAGACGACATTTAAGGTTTCCGCCACCGCCTGCGAAGCAGGTTCCAAATAATCCGATCTCGACGCGGACTCCTTCGGCACCGGCCGGCTGCACCTGCCGCCACGCACCGCCGCGGTGCGCATGCGCCCTACAAAGGACCCGTCTCTTTTCCAAACTTAAACGGTGATTTCTGTGTCCCCTCCATGGTGCTGTGTCCTCCGCCACGAGACTCCGTTTCTCTGCCTTTTGACCAGACACAACATTTGCAGGACGCAAGCCGAAAGAAGAATGTGGAGCACCATGTTCAAAATTATTAAGACTCTCGAGATGGCAAAAGCAAGGCGCTGGGGATTCTTCGCTTCCCCTCTCTGGGAGGCCGACAAAGTTCTCAGCAGGTCAAGCAACTGACTCAGTGCTGTCTCTTCAGGACGTTGCACTGGTGATATTTGGAAGTCTGACTGTTTGACAAGCTGCCACCTCCCTTGGGAAGCCCTCCAGGTGTGTCCTCGGGGAAATCCAAGAGCTTTTCATTAGGTCCCACGCGGATCAGTCTTTCCTGGAGTTCCTGGTGAGGAGACCTGAACCAAGCTGAGCACGCTGAGGGCAGATGATGCTTATCATGGATCGGTACCCAACTCTATGCCTGACCCATGTGGGCGCTCAGGGTGGGGGTGTGAAAAAAACATGTAGGAATGAAGAGAAATAATATGGCATGGTAATAAAGACCCTATAGGGGAAAAGAAATGGATGATTCAGTGGAAAACAACGTAATGTCTAGAACAAACCCTTCTGGATTACCTAACTCTGTTTCTATGAGAATATCTACGTCTCTGTAAATTGGAGATCCGCAATGGCAATAACTCCGTTATCGAAGATAACTGATAGCAATGAAAAATAATTCTTATGTACAGGCATGCAAACGTTGTTCAGTAAAGGTCCAACGGAGCTCTCACCCCAGTGCAGAAAAGCTAGGGTTACCTTCATTTGCAACTTAATTTCAATACTCCTGACGTAGAAATATGGCTGGTGTTTCTATTTTCCTTCAAATCGGTTTTAACTGCCTGGCTTCCACATTTAATTAATGAGCTCAATAAAAATTTTAACATGCATACCTTTTCTATTTGTATGAAAATTGTGATTTTATCTTTTTAAAATTAGCCTTTAATATAGAAACTTAAAAAAAAAAAAAATGACCCTGAACCTATAGAGATGGGTGGTGGCCAGAGGTGACAATTGGAGTGGGGGTTGGGAGGGGGATTGGGGTGAAAGTCCTCAAAAGGTACGAACCTCCAGTTACAAAATAAATAAGTTCTGGGGATATAAAGTACTGTATGGCAGCTATAGTTAAGAAGATTGTATATTTGAAAATTGCTAAGATAGTAAATAGTAAAAGTTCTTGCCACACGGGGAAATAAGTGTCGCTGTGAGGGGATGGGTGTTAGGTGAACCTACTGCGGTGATCATTTTGCGAGGTGTACGTATATCGAATCGTGATGTCGTACGCCTTAGATAACGTTATACGTCAGTTACTACTCAATAAAATGGAAAAGTAAATAAATAAAATTATCTTTTAACAAGGTCTAATTCTGTGATAACAAATGCGATTAGCGTTTTAAAAAGGGAAGGAAAGAAGGGAGGGAGGGAAGGAGGTGGGGGAGGTCAAGATGGCTTCTTAAGGGTCCCCTCAGCTCCACTAAGCTCCAGACAGGTTTCTTCCTTGCTGTCCTGCCCCCAACCACGGACACTTCTCTCTTCTGAGAGCATTTACTTTAGAAAACTTGTAAATTCTTTCTCTGCCCCTTTGAGATGTAAATCTCCTCTGAGCCTCTTGCCAGGTTTACAGCCCAGGGACGTCTTTTCTCAAGGACCTGGGAGCCATTGCTTTGAAATGTAATCATCAAGAAAGATAGGCTGAGTGGAATAAGCCGGCCACAGAAGGACGAATACTGCGTAACTCCACGTATATGAGGTCCCTGGGATGGTTCGAGTTATAGAAACAGCAGAATGGTGGTTGCCAGAGGCTGGGGGAGAGAGGCGTGGGGGGGTGGGGGCAAAAGTGCTGTTCAAAAGGCAGAAAGACTCAGCCACGTAAGGCGGATGCACTCTAGAGATCTGCTCTACGGCGCTGTGCCTGTCTTTACGAAACGTGCACTTATATTTTTATTAAGAAATCTCAAATTAAATGTTCTTACCCAAATTAAGAATGGAAGAAGGGAAGAAGGAACCAGGGCCCCTGTCTCCCAGTCTCAGTGGGAGGGTGGGAACCTAACTCAGAGAAGCACCACCTATCAGCGAACAAGGATGGCCTAACCCTGCTGACCTGCCCCGCCCCCAACTAGCTCACCCGGCGCTTGAACACTGTGCCCCACTCTGCCTCAGTGGAATGTTGTTCAGTTTCTCTCCCCGGTAAAACCAGTCTCGAATAGTCTCCCTTGCCTGCTTAAGTCAGTCCAGTGCATTCTTTTCTTTGACGAGGGAGGGAAGAGGGCAATTAATTAAAAAAAAATTTTTTTTTTGAAATCCTCAGCAACAGAATCCCAATTCCATTTTAGATAAAAATAGCTCCTTAACAGTGAGTTCAATTCATTCGCACCCGAGGACCTACAGCCCGATCTTCAGGTTCGCCTAAGCTCTGTGCTTTCTACATTCTCTCCATTCTTGACTCTGTGCTTGGCAGGACAGTCTGAGCAGAAGTACCAACTCGGAAGAGATCTGAGTGTACTTTATTCCACAGAAATCCCCCAGGCCGGGTCGTCCGAGGCCTCCCCGAACAGGTGTGCCAGGGGCCGTGTAGCCACTTTTCTTCACCTCTGAGTTCGGTATGTCCACAGGAGGGCAGAGGATGAAACATCTTGAGTTGTCACTGACAGTCACAGATCTGCTTTGCCGGGGAGCAGTCCTCAGGATTGGTATTCCGGCCACGTGTGGAAACTAACAGCCCATCAGAAGCATGACAGTGATTGCAAACGGCTCTGTAAAATATTTATTCAACATTAGCTTGCAATGAAGACTCCCATTAAGTAATGGGACAGGCAGATCTCTGGCTCCAAAGAAGGAGAAAAACAGTGTGGGCATGAAAATATTAGGAGTCGATTTAATTCTCTGAATTTTTAAATCACAGAGGATATGCATCGAACCCTCGAAATGAGAACGACCATTACTTTTGTAATCACTAAAGAAAGAAAACAAGGAATGAGATCAGCGGTTTGGAGGTGAAACTATCCGAATCTAGTTTTATCTCGGCAAGGAGATACGGTGAAAGATAGTTCATATGTGGAAATTAACCTAAAGATTCCAAGTAAATTGAAATTCAACACAGACGAACTATTTTTTCCTAAGAAAGTGCTGTTTGGGAGAAAAATAAGATATTTTCCTTTGGGGAAAAGATTATTTACTCGTTTAACAAATATATATTGGGAGACTTACATGGCTAGGTACTGTGGTGCAATATTTTTAAAAAATGATATTGATTTATGCTATAGCACAAAAGGCAGCTATTAATAAAAATTATCACAGAAATAAATATTTAAATACGAGGCCCCGTAAGAAAACAATTTGTCTCTTTCATAGCACACAATAAAAGAGAGTTTGACCTCCATCTCGGGTTTCCCTGAAAAGTGATTCTTAGATGAAGATAATAAAACCCACTACAGGTGATGCAGGAGGCGGGGCACGCATATTGAAAGCTTAAATTGGAGAACTGCAAAGTGGCCGCACCGAGCAATGATTTACAGACCAGATTAAGGATTTTGATCTTTGGCCCAAGAGCCATGGGAAGTCGTGGAGGAGGTTCACAGGACTGCCTTTTGCAAACAGCATTCTGGCTGCTGCTTGGATAATGGTTCCAGAGTAGCTAGAGCAAGTTCCGCTGGGAATTAGCGACCGAGCTGGTCAGGTGAGAGATGCCACTAGTTTAGTCAGAATAGTAGCCATGGATACAGAGAGAGATCAACAGATGTGAGTAATATTGGGGGGGGCGGGATTTAAATTAGCGCCTATTAAATCAGTCCATCAAAGCAGATCGGGGCCCCTTCTGGAAAAAATGTGTGGGTGACCCACCTGCAGGACCACTGGGAAATTGCGTTACAGTGGGCAGTTGCTAAGAATCCCATTGTTCACAGGTGAAGAGTGGATACTAAACAGGCAATTCCCAACCTTCTTTTCCCAAATTATAAAGTCACCAGGAAAGGCACTTGAACGTTCTCCGGATTATCCATGTAAACAAAGCCCTTTGGCCCTGGGTAATTCAGCGAGGCTCAGACGGGATTTGTTCTGCAGAACATTCCAGGTCAAGGTACCGAAGGCAGGATCTTTGCACTTGTAACAGCGAAATGAACTCATGAGCATTTTTCATCATCAGCTACAAGACAGGTTAACGCTGTGCATCCCCTTTGACGCTAGTCCTGCCATTTTGAGCCGTAATCCAGGCATAACAAGTTTCTATAATGTTGACTAAGGGTGGGACGTGTTCTGGGGGTTGGGGGCGGGGGAAGCTATTTCATGAAACTTTGTACAGGGAAGCCGAGAACTCCGTACTCTACAAGACAGCTAAGTGCCACCACTGTCTTCTAGTCTAGGTTGAGCCATTGCTTTTTAAACATTCGCATGGGAATCATTTTCCACAAATCCTGAGCCCAGATCTGACATGGGGTCCAGTGACAATATGTAAAATATAATACTTAAGATCATACAGAACCTCTGAAAACTGGACGAGCCATAGCAGGTGTACGATTTTTTTCTTTGTTTCACAGAGTTGCTGTAATTCATTCTTTGTACAAATGAAGTGTTCTCTGGGTTCTCTGCCTGCTGCCTCTAGAATTCTACACACGATTACAAACACTCCACCGACCTAACATAATCTCCTCCATAAACTTCCACCTGTCATTGACGCGTTTCTGCCTAGAGACATTTTTTACTTGAATAAAACCAATACTTCCTGCAGGGACTATGGATTTAGGAGAAGAAATGGTTTTAACTAAGAGAATTTCAAAATGGCAGCTAAAGAAGTGTCTAGTGATTCCCACTTAAGCCTCGGCTGACAAGAAGGTGCTGGGTCCTGCCCACACCCCAAAACAATGGTAATATGGTTCCCCTAAGAATGAAAAAGTGGAATCCTACATAACCGATAAGGTTAACCATCTGTACAAATAAATTCCCAGTTCCTCAGAAGATATCGGTTAATGAATGCTACTCTAGTTCTATTTCTTAGAAATAATCTTTGCATCCCAAACAAAAGGATGTAATACAGACCAGTGGTTAAAAACACGGTCCACACACTAGCCACTGGCTGTGTGACTGTGGGCACATGATACTCTCTCTAAGCTTCATACCTTTTATGGGTAAAATATGAAAATAGAAATAATTATATCTGACAAGATGTTGTGAGGATTAAATGAGATATCGACTATAATATACTTATCCACTGTAAATTTCATTTGATTATTTGGTATTTTTGTTGTTTTATATTGTTTTGACTTAAAGGTTAATAATATTAAAGATCGGTGTCTTTCCTATTTCTAACCAATTAATTTTTATTTTGGAAAAGATTATCTTCGTATTTCAAATATCTAAGAATAAACTCTTTAAAAAGTTTGTTGTAAGAAGAAACTATAATGCTTTACTGAAGGAAACTTAAAATGAAAAAATTCAATATTGCAAATTTATCCATTCTTCCAAAATTAATAATTAATTTCATCAATATCAATTCTATAAAATTCCCATAAAGCCCCCAGACGAGTTGAATGATTGATTCTAACGTTCATCTAAAAGAGTAAATATAGGAAAAGCAGCAAAATTATTTTGATAAAAAAGAAAGAACTTATTAGAATCAATACAGTATGTACTATGTAAAAGCCACAGTATTTCAACAGTGTGCAGGAAAATACATATAAATATTTTAATTGAAGCTAGTTTAATAAAAGTTTCTCATCTGCACCTGAAACAAAAACAAAACTGACTATTATGGTGTTGATAAATATTTGGTCCCCAAATTTTGATGTCATAAAACTATCCTATAGAAATATACCTTGAGATGCATTAAAATATTTACAAAGATATTCATTACGACATTATTTGTCACTATATAAAACTGAACAAATCTAAATGCTTATGAATAAGTTACATCTGAGCTCAAATATTGCAAGGTTCTCTCTAAATGGACATCACCCTATGTTGATGAAATCTCTTTCCAAACCTTCTTTAACACCTAACAAAGTTTAACACACACAGATTCTTGTGATGATGATGCTAGTGTGAGAAATACTGAGCACTTACTACGTGCTAGAAATTTTGCTTATTTTTCACTATCTCATTTATGGATCACAAAAATCCCATGTGGTAGACCTGGATTCTTATCCCTAGTTTACAGATGAAGAAACCACTGTTCAAAGATAAGCAGCTTTCTGGGGGTCCCACAGCCAGGACTGATGCTAAAGTCTGTCTAACTACAAAGCAACCCTCTGTGCTGCCCCTTGATCAAAAATAAAAATAGCGTATTATACAAGGCACTAATTAAACTTCTTAATTTAGATCTTGAATGACCCTCATCTATCAGAGCTGGATGTTTTATTAAAACCTCCTGAGTTTTGACCCCTAGAGATGATATGGTTTTTTATGATCTTCGGTCACCATTTTTATTGTATCCTGCTGAGGACATACCTCATTCATTTTTCTTGAAATGCATATACTATCTACAGAAGATAGTAAATATTTATACATTGCTGCCTTGTATTACTAGTGATTTTTTCCACGTATATATTTATATTTGAACCCTGCACCTAGTGCTTTGTTATAACCCTTATAGCAAAAACATGAGAACAAACAAACATATCTGGTAATAGTGATAATGATGAAAATGGCCATTATAATTGATGTTTTATTTCAAGTTTCCATCATTCCATAGGCAGATTCCAAACAAAGTTAAAAATAGAATGGAAAAAAAAGAAGTAAATGTGGAAAACGTTTTTTTTTTTTTTCCTTAAAATTTCATGTCCTCTTGTTATAACATAATTATCCCAAATATGAAGTAGCTAGTTTTAGTTTTTGCCATACTATCCTTCCATCTCTTGGAGAGATAAAAAGTAAATGTGTATGAGTTTCTTATTTTAATTACATTTTATTACTAAACACTCCTATTATCTCCAACCAAGAAACTGATATTTTCCTGATTCTCACGTGCTGACGACTTGAAATGACTTTGGCGCAGTTGGTTTCTAGAATAATTCCACTACCTGCAACCTATCCCAACCTCAAAGTAAAAGTGATTTGATTATATTATGCAGATTTGTTTTCTCTCAGGTTTCAATATCAAGTTAGCATTTCAGGATTTTCTCCACAATGAAAATTAAACATGCTGACTATGTATGAATTATGTTCTTTTAATAGTTAATATAATTTAATCCAAAGTTATTACTAGCCTAATTGGGTTTACTCGTGCCTTGGCTTAAGGTCTAGAATATAACAAACTTACAGGTTAATTATGCTTAAAACTTGCAAAGTAGCTAGTTTTAGGTCCATTACACACACACACACACACACACACACACACACACACACACACACGCCATGAGAAGAAAGAACCAAAGAAATTCTTCCAACAAGAAGTGAAATCACTTCTTTCTCCTTAGGCCTACGTGCCACCATAGCTCAGGTTTTGAGACATAGCCCCTCCTTCCTGCCTTCCTACAAAGCAGAGTTTCTGCCAAATTATTTGTTCTCAAGGGCTGTTCAGCTCACAATACTGTGCTCAAAATGGCTCCCCAGTGCCTGCGAAATTAAGTATGAACTCCTCACACTGGCTTTCAAGAGGTCTCTGATTTGAATCCATTTATTTGCACAGTCTCCCTGCCCTCTACTTCACTACATGATCATTAGCTTAATGAAGATGGCTTAATTAGTGGACCCCAAACACTCAAGCAACTTCTCACCTCTGAGCTACTGCCAGGGCCCACACCATCCCACATCGTCACCAAAGCCTTTGGCATCTACCCGAAATCCTGCCATCTCTGTTCCACTCTGTTCTAGGAGACTGGGCTGGTACTTAAGGGACAGTGAGACAGCCATTCTGGGGCCTAGAGAACCAGAGCGACATTCCAGCAAGCCTGGACCTGAACACACCGCCAGGGGGTTGCCTTTTTTGGTGATTTATTTGCCTTGAATATAAATTTTCCAAACATGAAGATTGAATGGATTCGATTATTTGCTGCAAAATATAGAACTTTCTTATTGGACACAATTTAGTGACAAGGAAACTCAGAAGCAGTTAACTTCTCTTGGGTCCAGACTATCACAGATCTTTAGCTTGTGCATCAGCCCTTCATCCGCCGGCTGTCGTGGCCAAATGCTTGGGCTCCGGGAGCCGAGTCAATGGGAGTGTGTGCAGAAATGGGCCAAAACAGGCCAGATCGGGCCAGAAAAAGACGCCCGCAGAACGGCAGGCCTTGAAGACTTATGGATGCCTTTCTCTTGCGTCCCCTTTCAGGCCTTGAAATCCCACAGGCAGAGGAACTCTTCCTTATCTGTCCCAAAATAGAGGAGGAGAGTATGGTCCGAGCAACAACAGTGAATGAACTACTGACACACAAAATAACATGGGCGAATCTCAGAAACATTGTACTGAGTGAAAGAAGCCAGATTCAGCAGAGTACATGCTGTCGAGTCCATTCATAAGAAGCCTTCAGGCAGACCACACAAGTCTATTGTGGTAAAAATCAGAATACAGATGTTTCACTGGAAGCGGGGCGGGAGGGCAGGGTTGGCCGGAAAGAATCTGTCAGAAGAGAGAACTTTCTGGGGAAGATGACAATGGTCTAAATCTTACAGAGTATGAATTACGAAGGTCGAGCACTCATCAAAACTCATTAAACTATATACTTAAAATCCACGCATTCCACAATAAGGATATTAGTCTTTGCTTTTTAAAGTGAGATCTAGAAAATCAATGCAAGTTCTAGTGTTGTTTTCCCCATATCTAAATGAAGTCTCTCATTTTCACTGGATTGCTCTCATTTTAAGGATAAAGGGCCCGGTGCTTAGGTGTGGCCTCTGCTGCCATTATTTCTGTGTCCCGATGCTGGTTTTACCACTTTCTGACTTTGTGACTTGGGACAAGTTGCCTAAGCATTCTAAATTTGAGGCAGTTTTCTCAAAACACAAAACAAAAAGAAAAACAATAATCATTCTCGTCGTAAATACCTTGCAGAATTATTGTAAAGACTAAATAAAGGAGACGATGCATATAAAAGCCTTGATCTCAGGACCTAACTATTCAGTCACAGTTAGCTGCAAGTGTCAATACCTGATTTGAGCCCCTCCAAGGGAAAGATTCTGCTTTCAGAGTCTTTTTGCTGCTCACAGCACATATCCCTGTGCCCCCGGCATGTCTTAAACTGGGATGGATGTAGCAGGGGTGAAATACTAGATATGGGGATCTTTAAAACCGTATTCCAACATGTGAAAAATTCCTGAAATGTCCATGTCAGTATTTTGAGGAAGGAGTAAACATCTTAACTATTATAAACAACTTTCCTGGAATAGAATAACATGAGAGGGTGCAAAGTTAATGTAGGAAGGAGGCAAGAGAATTAAAAACGTTAAACTACATTCAGAGACTGCAGTACCTTGATCAGCCCTGCAGCCAGGCCAGGAGGACTTCTGCAGAGCAAAGGGAGGTTTCTGCTGGGATGACTGACAGCCCATGCCCCAACCCCAGGATTTGGGATTCAGGAGGATGGGGTACTGAGGACCGCTGGTTCTTAGTGCTCTCGGAATTCATCCTGATTTAGGGTGTCCTCAAATACCAGGCCCACTGTACACACCTGTTTTCAAGAGAACTTCTAAAAAATATTCAGAAAACACTATATACAATGGAGATCATTTCAGACAGCATTTTTTTTTTTTAGAGAGTTTAAACCTGGACTCTTTTTGGATATTCTTATTTCACCTAAATGGAAATCCACGAGGTATGAAGACTCGAGAAATAAACAGCTTTGGGGGTAGCTTAGCATGGATGCTTCCTGAACCCCAACCCAAGAGCTCAGACGGGCACCTGTTTAAGTAGCCTGCATTGCTGCACGGCGCCCCAGAGCCCGAGAATGCTCATCGCGTCTCGGCTGATCATTCTCTGGGACCATTTGCTTCACAGTTGCTGGGAATCCGAGTCATGCATGCAGATTATTTATTTTAGAGCATCTTTTGGGTTCCCAGACCCAACTGCAACATACACACACACACACACACGCGCGTGTATTTGTGTGTATGTGTGTGTGTGTGTAAGTCTGTGTGTGTGTGTGTGTGTGTGCGTGTGTGTGTGTGTGTGTAGGCTCCCCTTCATCAACAAACAATTCTGGAACACCAGCAGAATTTCTGCGAATTCATCTCGATTCCAACACTGTCTACCTGGAGCCAGCATCGGCGTCCACAGAGAAAGAGCTCAGCCCTACAAGGCGGTTCTCTGCTTCAGATACCAATCTCAAATCCAAGTTGTTACCTGTGCTTCTGACCGACCGGCTCTAACTCAGAAGTTCCCATGACTCCTGCCCTAGGTTTGATTAATTTGGTAGAACCGTTCACAGAACTACAGAAACCTGTAAAGTCACTGGATTATCTATTTATTACAAAAGATATTAAAAGATATAAATGAACACCTCATTTGGGGTTTTTTATGAAGGCTTCATTACGCAGGCATGGGTGATTAACTCACGGGCCATTGGTGACTGATTCAACCTTCAGCTCCTCTCCCGTCCACAGAAATCACGGTGTGGGACTACAAGTTCCAACCTTCTGTTCATGGTTGGTCCTTAGGTGCTTTCCAAAAGCCACCTCATTAACATAAAGCCAGCTGTGGTGGAAAGGGGCTTGTTATGAATAACAAGGCACCCATTTCGCCTGCATGACTCTGAAGAGTTTTCAGTAACTGAGGACAGGAGACCAAATATAACAAAAGATGCTCTCAGGGCTCATAGCTCAGGACATCTCATGAGTTCTGGAGCTGGGAGCCTGGAACCTTGGGCAAAGACCAAATGTCTGAGAAATATATTTTGGTCATCTGAATGACCGAATATATACACATAAGACAGTATCTCAGAGCAAGCATAATTGTTGATAGCCACATCCAGCTTTACTCTATGCCCAGCCATTCCTTCCATACCTTCCACCTATCATCTGTTCTTTCTGTAATTATTCCTTGACCGCCTACTATCTATAGTTGTTAGGTTGTCACATCTTGGGGGAGGGGTAGGAGGAATTTGCATCTATTAAGTAAAGGTCAGGGTGGATGCTAAACATCCTACCATGCAAGGGACAGGCCCCCCAACAAAGAATCATCCAGTCCGCAATGTCAGTCGCGTCTAGGATGAGAAAGGCTGGCGTAGGAGGAGAGAGCTTGGATTTTGCTGAGTTTACAGGACAGGTTATAGGCCTGCTTTTGCAGTTGCTTTACTAAAAATACATATGCGATCTGAAACGGCTGTGATTTTTAATACGCTATCCTACAGCATCTCTGTGGTGAAGATTTGTGGCTTTTTTCTACCTCTATGTATTGAAGATTACCGACAACTAAATATTTCTTTTAAAAAATGACCAAACTGTCTTAGGTCAATTTGCATAACCTACTACAAATTATCCTTTACTCTCCTGGACGATGCCATGCTCTGGTTTATACTGTCATTGCTTCAAATGGCCAAAAGCAGCAAAAGGGGGGCGGGGAGTCAAAAGTGAGGTCACATCCCGTTATGCAGTGACTAGACTTGGGCACCCTCCCCAGGATTCTACTATAAATGCTGGAATGTCGTATTTTCTTATTTCACAGAGCTCTAAATTAAACATAAAAATAATTCCAAGTTCTGTATTTAACTTTAATCTGATTATTTTAAAAGTATCATACCAATTGCTTAAATTAAACAGATATTTTATCAACTGGGGTTCCTACTAATTATGTTGTTGCTTTTATTAAAAATTACTCACAGTTGCATCTGTTCCAGTTTCTGTAAAACAATAAAAAGGTATTCTCGCATGTTTTTATTTTTAGAATGAACCGTGTGACAAAGAGAATGCATGAACATATCCTATTAAAATAAGTATTTTATCTTGAAAAGGCAAATTTATGGATTCTGTAAATCTAGATCTAAGCACATCAAGTCCTTTAAACTCAATGACTGACTTACGATCTGTGTGAAAACCATCCATCAAAGCCATAGGCCTAATTTAATTATTTACAAGTCTGTTTCTTCCTAGCAGCTGATCTAGGCATTCATTTTTCCTTCTTTATTTTGTAGAAAAGTGTTCATATTAAGCAACGGAACCAACGCTCATGAATGGTGAATGCGGAAGACTAGCAAGCTCCTGAGGGTCTTGCCTAGATTCGTCCTTTCACTGTAAAGGCAGGGAAATTGAGGCTCAGAGATGAGAAATGAGTCGGACCCAGTAAGACAGCGAATTCATGGTCAACCTACAAATATCCAAGGTAGGCAGAATTCCAAAATGGCTCCCAACGAGCCATACTCTTGTCTAATCCTCTGCCCCGTGAATATGGCATGATATCATTCCCTCAATTATGTTATATGGCAAAGATAAAAGGATTTCTTTTTTATATAATTAACAAGTAATCAGTTGTTTTAAGTTAATCAAAAGGATCTAATAAGGCAAGCTTTTTCAAAGTGGGCAGAGAGGTCAGCAACTCAAAGCAGTAGACGTTCTCTTGTTGGCCTTGAAGAAGAAACCTGCCACATTGTGGAGGAGGCTACATGGCAGGGACCGTGGGTGGAGCTGCAAGTTTCGTCCTACAGTCACAAGGAACTAAACTCTTTCACCAACCAGAGGGCTTGGAGGATCGCAGCCACTGTCAACACCTTGATTTCAGCTGGTGAGGCCCTGAGCAGAGGGCCTGGCAAAGGTTCACCTCCAGTCTCCCAACTCGTGGACACTAAATTGTTTTTATAAGCGTTATTTGTGGTAAGTAACACATCCTAGAAAATAATACAATGACCTTGTTCTAGGATTTTCCTATACTTAAAACTGCCTCGCTGCCTTCTCTGAGCCACACAGACCATTCGATTCTTTGGTTGGGATGGGATGGATCTTTCAGGACACAAATTCACAAGCCAAAGGGTTCCACACGCCTTTATCCCTCCTCATACGAGGCCCTGGTGTGTAATGTCTGTGTAGCTGACCCCCTCCTTGGAGCCCTCCCTGGAGGGAGGTGGTAGCCCCAGCGGCCCTCAGGCCTAGTGCAGACTCTCCTCTGGCCTATGCAGCATCCACGAGGATACTAAGCGCGATGAATTAAAACAACCAAATACATTTAAATCCGCGACTTTATACCGATTCTAAAGACAAAATCAAACCCCCCAAATCCTGATTTTTCATCTTTGCAGCATTTTCGGGGACCTATTCATTATTTTAAGAATGTTAAGTAAAAAAAGAGGAAGAAGGAGAAGAAGGCATTTATTTATTCTGCCTCTCCTGGCTGGACCGGACCTCAGGGTAACCAAATAGCTGATGAGGAAATTTCTATTTATAAAGTATTTCGCCTACTGCATAAAGAAAGAATTGTTACTGGTCCAAACTGTGTGTGCCCAATACTTTGAAAGGCCAAAACCTCAAAACATCAGAGTTTGGAGTAAGAAACGGTTTATTGATAGAGAAAGCGCCAGCTAAGAAGATGGGAGGCCTAGTGGTACCTCAAATTTATCTGACTCGGGTACAGAGGTCAAGCTTCTTTTATGTCAATGGAAGGGGAAATTGGGGAAGGGAGGGGCAGTTTCTGTAAAATTCAAGCCGAAAGCAGAATTCTTCTTATGATTAGCAGGCCCATATGCAAGACTAAGCAGAAGCTATTTGCGTAAAGGCCCTGGGGACACAGCAGGTGGGAACGAGACAGAGAGAGACGGAGCATTTCACTCTGTTACAGAAGGATAGAATTCACACATCGCTATATTAAAAGCTCCAGTAAATTAATGAAGTAGACGATGATCATCGGTGGCTACTAACATATCGGAGAGTTAGAAAGCCAACAATGTGTGCCATCTGAGCATCGGAACAGCACCTATAAAGTCAGTTTGCCAAAAACCGAATCTGCAAAGGAAGAAGCCTGCAGAGACCTAACTACCAATTTGCAGCAAATACCGAAGACAGAGGAAGGCGTTAAAGCCACCATGGAGATGCACTAATCAAAACTCTGACAGTGGGGAACGTGACATCGTAAAAGACATGAATTTCTTAAAAATAAATTTCAAGTAATAAAAATAGAGATGGTAGAAGAATGCATAGATTAAAAGAAACCTAAGAGACAGATTAATAATTGTAGTGTATAAATCTTATTTCAATCTTGTTCTGAAGAAACTGTGGGGACAAATACACACACATATATGGTATATTTATGATACCGTTGGGAAAATTTGAACACTGACTGGATATTTTATGATATTAGGAAATACAAATTCTTGCCATGTTCCTCTCTACCTCCTTTTTCCTACTGAATCAAACGATCCTATTAAACAATCTCATAGTACCATGTCCACCTCCATCAAGGCATTTGTAATGGTAGTAATTGCATTTAATTTGGTTGAAGATTTTATTACTGTGTACCCCTGATAGGAAACTGGGGTGGTTTTGTTCCTGGCCTTACTCATAAGAAATGGGCTTAAAAAAAATACTAAAGTGCCAGAGGAATGGAATAAATAAAATATTCAAGGACACCCAACCCATTGCTGCTAGGTGATTTATGTGTAAAGTGGCATTGAAGACCATCCACAAATAAGAAAAAGAAGGAACAGAGAGAGAAAATGATAAAGCCGATAGCTCATCTTTTACATGTTTCTTAAGGATAGATAGACCATACTGCTGCCGTCACACCAGACTCCTTGCTTGCTCCAGGACAAGGAAGAAATTAAGTCTGAGGATTTGTACTGAAGCAAGTTACCCAGCAGAGAGTCGATGACAGCCTCAGAGGTTCCCAAGAGCCTGTGTCCAGTTTCAGTGGCCCCATTAGGGTCTGCATGGAACAAGCCCACAAACCTCCAATGATTAGTCAGCAGCAGAGAGCTGGGTTTCACTTATTTTTCTTGTTCTTGCTTGGAAGGAAATCAAAATGGGCCAGAGAGTGGAGAAGGAGAGGGCATATTGATGTTCCCATTGAAAAGTGTTTTCTTTAAGCAGAACTAAAATTTGAGCCTCTCTCATCGACTTTATTTATAACCCCTCATGTGCAATATATCCTCTAAATTCAGAGAATTTTCCCGCAAATCCAAACCTCTGATGGTATTCTGCCATCTCTGCAGAAAGAATATGAGTTTCTCTATGTACATCGTGTGGATTTTGAGCATTTTCTATGAGCAAAGTTATATAATTAGGAACAAAACCACTCTGGGTCCTTAACTTGAGGGAGTTACACTTTAATAAGTTAATCTGGAAAATAAGTCCCTCATTTTTCAATAAATAAGGGAAGAATGAGTCTAAAACATCGATGTTCGATTTTTACTAGATGCCGCAAATCCATAATCAAATCCAGATGATCTGGTTTCTACGTTTTGAGCAGACGTAGGTCTAGTACACAAATTTTAAGAGAAACAATTTTCGACATAGCTCTATAAAAGGTAGATTACAAGGGATGGGATGAGGTGAGGGAAAAGACCATATCGGTTGGAAGGTTTTTTATTCTCTGTTTTCCTGAAAAATTAAAAACAGAGAAGCAACAATAATTAATGGGGGAAAAAAGTCAAGATATTATCATGCGATCAGGACCTATCCCTTCTAGGATCCCATAACACCTCTACCTACCATCCTGTCCAATAAAATCCGCCACTTTCAGGCTTCTGAAATTGGACATGCCTTATGGTCCACGTTATTTGGGAGGGCATTCTGTTTTAAAGCATTGGAAGCTTATAAAATTAACCCATCAAATCGTTCATCTTTTTAACAAGATAATAATATTTAGCAATGACAACAATATAAAAAATGAGAACTTTCATACACCACTAGTGCTAGGGAAAATCGGTAGCACCTTCTGAAAAATATATCGATGTGTATCAAATGCTCAACCTTTAATCACATACTCCACATGTAAGAATCTATTCTTATTAAACCATGAGACAGGAAAACAAAGGCACATGTATGTGCGAAGACGTTGAACTGACATGACGAAGTAAAGGGACTGCTTAAACCGATGTGGAGGTGTACACGTGATGTCATGTCATCCCGCCATGAAAATAAAAATGTCCTCAAGGAATATTTATTGACATGGGGAAATAATTCTTATATAATACCAAATAAAATAAAAGCAGAACTCAAAATACAATGTAATCTCAATAATTTAATGTTATATATGTAGAGAAAGAATTTAAAACATACTTATATATCTATAAAAAGTTTACTAGGAAATTAACAGCAGTATTGTCTGGGGAGTATAGGTATTTTTCTTTTGTATTATTCTTTTATTTTTTCCCAGCATTTTCTACAATGAGCTTTGATTGCTTTTTATAATCAGAGCCAAAAATAAAAATTATCAAAGGAAAACTGGAAAATACTACATGGAATATATAACTCTATTAATGAGAAAGCTAACTTAATAATAACATTGTAATAATGAGAAAACTAACTTAAAACAGAATATCTCATTTTTAACTATTGTAGATAATTGGAAGCCTTTTTATATGTGTTTGTTTATCTGCCACCTACTTACCAAAGAGATTTCAGGCATTTAATTGGGAATTCACTAGAGGTAAGCTTATTTCTAGGCATGATTTCTGAATTTCAGCTAAACTCATAAGTGGAAAAAGCTCTCAGGCATATAATTTGCCTGCAATGTACTAGTTCCCAAAGTCCCAAGCCAGAGGGCAATAGTATTTTAATTAACAGATTGTAAAAAAAAAAAAAAAAAAAGTAAAACAAATACTAGTAGTCTAATAAGTCTTGTTAATTAATCAAAAACCACAGTGAATTTATCTATCTATTCCTCCATTCATTCGCTTATTCAACAAGCATTAGTTGAGCACCTACTATGTGCCAGGCAGTGTACTGTGACTCTAAGAACATAATTATCCCAGTGCTCAAGAAATCACTGCACTAACATTGTGTAAGAGACTGTGATATATAAAGAAGACAAAGAAAATAAACCTGACCTGACCTGACCTGCTAACAGTTGTTTTTAGTCGCCAATAAACGTATTGAGTAAAAGGGGTAAGTTAGCAGGGGGTGGTTGAGACCTAGCTACAGAGCTCCAAAAAAAAAAAGTCTGGATTTATAAGCAGTTGCGTGAGAAACATTAACCAAGAAACCCTCAATCAAGAGGGGTATGTCATCAAATAACCAAAAAAAACACTGATTTAAAACAGATCAGATTATAAGTTCCCCATGATTACATTAAGTTTCATCAGAAACGATGCTGCACAAATGGCTAAAAGTCACATTTACAACTGCCTAAGAGCTTTGAGTGATGCTGAAACCCATGCCCGGTCTAGCCAATAGGCACTAAGGCAAGCAATCCAAAAGCGATGTACAAATAATGGACTGAGGCACAACTGTTGTGGAAAAAGCTTCTGACTGCACATAGCCGCGATCAGACCCTTTGACTTGATACGAGTCTGAGCCGACCAGCAATTGCTGTCAAAGTAATCCACACGCTATCAAGTGAGTAAGAGCAGGTGCCAGGGCAAATACCGATGGAATAAATCCTCAGCATGAGAAAGGAAAGAGGGAGGGAGGGAGGGAGGGAGGGAGACGGTGGCTAAAGAAAATTATGCAAAAGAAAATCAAACACTGATTCTTTTTCCCCAGATCGCTAGTTAGATGTGGTTTCTGAAAGTTTCAACTATCTAATCCTAAAAGAGTTCTCTAGAAGGTGACCGTTGCTTTGCCGATGTCCTGCTTCTGCTGCTGATCAGCCCTGAGTGGCGGTGAAAATTATGTGCTGGTCATCTGTATGTGCAAGGCCATCCTGCTGCCTCAAGTGTACCTGTCCTCCCTGATCCTAGCCTGGGGCAGAGGAGGCTCTCAAACAACGGACCCAGGACCAGCAGCAGCAGCTGCACCTGAGTTTACCGAAAGTGCACGTTTTCAAGCTCCATGTCGGAGATGCTAAATCGGAAACCCTGGGGGAGGGGTCCAGGGGATCTTTAACCAGCCCCCTCAAGTGATTACGATGCTCTGAAAGTGTGAGAACCACTGGCCTAGACCACCCAGGTTCCTGGGATTTTTGCTTGGTCGATGATGGGCAGAGGACATCATCATCTTCAGGTTGTTGTTGGGCTACAGAAAGACCCAGGTGGGAGGGGACGAGTCATATGCCTGCGCCAACTGTGGCTGAGAGGTCACTTGCCATGTGCTTAGTGACATAGCAGCAATTCAGGTCCGGGGCTAGGATCCCCGAAATTCTCACACAGGACCAGAGGGGACATGTATCATAATTTTCACTGCAGGAGATTAAGAATCAGTCTGTGTGTTTATCACTGGGAGAGATAAAAGGTACAATGTGAGCGTATGAGAGCAACATGGATGATTTGCTGATTCCTAGTGAGGAAGGTACAAAAGTGAATTCAGAAAAAAAGAATCGTATTGATCACCAGTGTTATTATGTATTAGCCACGTACAATAGATGATGATGATGATGATTGATAGATAGATAGATAGATAATAGATAGATAGATAGATAGATGATAGATAGATAGAAAATGTATGTATGCTCAACTTCACTAGTTTTGCACGAAGACATGTAAACAAAAAGATTAAAAATAAACACGTATTGGTGGCTGCCTATAGGCTGAGCAGGAGAGTGGGAGGAACTATGAGGGTTAAACGATGAGTAAATGAATGAATGAATAACAGAAGAGCCATGTAAGAACTGATGATGATAATAATAATAATATGACATCAGTTGAGGAATCTAAACAAATGTAAAGCTTTTAAATATGATAAGAATGAGAAAGACACACACACACGCACACGCACACACACACGCATGAACACACACGCACACACAGGGCTCACAGCTGGTCACTGAGACAGCTATAATTTGAGCATCACTTTCTATATCATCAGTTGAACCGTTAACCCATTACCTTGATCAAGAGCTAAGCTGCCTTCTTTTAAATGTTGCTTTCGATGAAGCTTCTCCAGGTATGTATTTGTTCATTCACTGCATCGATATCCGTCGAGAGCGTCATATGTTCCAGGTTCCATAAGCAAGCAAGACTGGCACTCCTGGTCTAACGGAGATGCCATTTCTTGGCACTGAAACATCACTTCACCATCTTCTGTGTTAACTATGTGTCTCACAAGGGCAAAGGGCGATAAAACACCCCAGGAATACTTCCTGCTTATCCAAGTGTCCATTAGCTTCCGCTCTGATGGCAAGATTCATGATTGGAGACCCTGGAGCTAACGTCTAGAGCTAAGACTGTCTCTGGCAAGTAGACGCGAAGATAAACAACAAAATGATCAAGAACACCGAGTCAGGCCACCACCAATACGCTCCATGATACACAGCATGTCATTAAAATGCACACCGAATTGTCCTGGCCGCTAGGGAAGAAATTGGTAACCATCGTGAAAATAATCCCTGATTTCTAGAAGGCCCTTCACAGTTGAAAAAAATACTTTCCTACCCTGTTTCATTTCAACGCCACCAGAGGCGAAGCAGGCCTCGTCATTCTATTTTGTATGCTGTAAATGCGTTTGAAAGCAATCGCTATTTGAATTTTATCCTTTACATGTTCTAAATGAGAGCACAACCGTTTCTTTCCTCCAGCTTCAAGCCAAGGCTTTCCACTGGAGGCTGTATTTAAAAGCAAAACAAAGAAACAAACAAAAAACAAAACATTTCCTCCTCACCTTATTTTTTACGACCTTTTTCTCTGTCTCTCTTTCTCTCTCTCTGTGCTCACATGCATCTGCCCTAAAAATTTTTTTTAGCCCAAGCGGTTGCTTTTATTTTTCCCTCTACCTACATTTCATAAAACATCTGGTTTAAAACGAAGTGAAACCGTAGACACGAATCATCTCGTCTTACTCCCCAACTCATAGTTCTGATTAACTGATGAAGAAGTTTCACAGCACGCGCAGCTTTTAAGAGACGGATGGCTCCGATTCCAAACCGTTATCGCGAGCATGTCGCGAAGACATCTACTGGGGCAGGTCCAAGTCACAGCACTCAAACATCGCTTCGAACCGAGGGTCACTGGGGGACGTGAGGTGGCTAGTTAGCGGTTTGCTTTCCAGCTCCATCTCTTTGGGAAGCTGCTCGCCACCAAAGTTACCTACTCAGAGGTGGATGTGTCGCGAAGTTCTGCACAGACAGAAAACCTGCACTGACTCCTGCGCCAGCTGGAAAAGGGGTGTGATTCCCGTAGACCTTTGCAGCTCGGCCTCGGTGGCACCAGACCCGGCTCGCTCATTTGTATAGGGATAGAAGTGGTACTTAGTCCCCTAGAATTTTCTAGGGGACAGCCAGATAAAGCACTTAGCACATTGTCAGTCTCTTTAAATGATTTTGTGCTTGGTTATTTTCTTTTTAAACTATTTTTCTTGATATTTAAGTTTTATAACATTTCCAGAATTAAGCTGTAGGTGACAAGCGATGTGTTACACTTCGTGTGGTCGAGTCCCAGGCCTCCCAACTTCTAGAGCCCACTGTCCAACCTTCTGTTCTTTCCCCAGGCTCTGTTTTATTTCCCAGTCTCAGCTCAGACCTCCATTTCTCAGGCAAGCCTGCTTTGACCTCCCACAGAAAACACTTTCACCGCTGCCTTCAAGGAAGCTGGCATTTATTACTGCATTTATAATGTTTTTTAATTGTTGGCTCTGGTGATTATTTGATCAATGTCTGTCTCCCCTGGTAAACCATGAGCCCAGGAGGGGTAATAATAGTAAAATAATACATCTGACATATCCTCGGGGTCAGGCACTTGGTCCAAGTTCAGTGACTATCTCTTGAATCAGTGAATGAATAAGGTGCACTTCCATTAAGACTGGCATGTTTTATATATAAACCCCTACACCACAAGTCAATCACCTTCCCCCCTTTCTGTGATGGGTTACCTGTTATAGACAGATATGCCCACATGTGCGCGCGTGCGTATGCATGTGCGCACACGCGCGCACACACACACACACACGCACCCACTTCGTTAGGACCACGGCAGACACAGAGGATTAGAGAAGACTAAAATAGTCATGAGAAGAAGTACTAGCACGCTGCTAGCTGATGCCATGGGAGAATCGCATGGCTTGCTACTCATTCATGGCCTGCTGTGTGTACTCAAGTCTTTGGCTCAGCAAAATACCAACTGCTACCCACCCTCCACCTTGCAGGTGTCTCAGGAGCTGTTGAAACTGTGAATGTCAAAACTATAAATGCCAAGAATCAACTGTGATTTGAGAATATTTTAAACCATGGTATCTATGACCGGCGGAATACGGGGGAAATCGTCTAGGTTAGTTTATGAGACAAATAATTATCATGTTGATATGATAGGTCTCTCTACTGTTCTCGCTTTGAATCGCTAGTGTTATTTAGGATGTTGTTTCTCTCCTGTAGAAAGATTTCACATTCCAATAAGATCTACTGGATTATACCACAAATAATCTGATCATGTGACCATAACATTAAGCCATTGTAAGATTTTCTTAACAACTTTATCGAGATGTTATTGAAGTAAATGGTATACATTTAAATTATACAATTCGATCAGTTTTGACATATATATATATATAGATCTGAAAAGCCATCACTACAATCAAGATAACAAATATTTTCATCATTTCCCAAAATTTGTTCAAATCCCATCATGATCCTCCCCTCTTTCCACCCCACCCTCAGAATCAACTGACCAGCTTTCTGTCCAGAGGGATTAGTTATATGCTCTAGAATTTTTATATACAGGATGCATGATTCTTTTCGGCTCAGTTTCTTTCACTCGGCATAATTATTTTGAGGTTTAGTCATATTGCATGTATAAATAGTTCACTTTTATTATTGAGTACTACTCATTGTATGGGTATACTCTAACTTTTTTCCAATTCACTTGTTGATGAACATTTGGGTCGTTTATAGTTTTTGGCTATTATAAATACAGCTACTGTGAATATTTATACACAAGTTTGGGTGTAACTTGTTTTTTCTTTTCTCTCGAGTAAATACTTAGTGGTGGGATAGCTGGGTCTTATAATAAGCATAAGTTTAACTTCTTAAAAAGCCATCCAACTGGTTCCCAAAGTGAATGAAACACTTTTATAGTCCCAATGATTGTCTACGACTTCCAGTTACTCAACATTTTCTCCAACATTAGATATAACTGTTTTTTTATTATTATTATTTTCATCAGTCTAATAGATGTGTATTGTTATCTCGTTGTGGCTTTAGTTTGCATTTCTCTGTTGACTATTGTTGAGAAACTTTCCTTCGTTTATGCATCTTATATGAATGGTCAACAAGTTTGCGAAGTGTCTCTTCAAATCTTTTGCTCATTTTTCGAGTTGTTTCTTTTATTATTGTTTTATAAGATGTTCTTTATATATTTTAGGTACAAATCCTTTGTCAGATACTTAATTTGCAAATATTTTCTCCCAATTCAAGGTTTGCCTTTGGTTTTCTCAGTATTGTCTTTTGAAGAGTAAGAGTTTTAATTTCGATAAAGTATAATTTATTCATTTAAAAAATGTGCTGTTTTCTTTCTATGAGTTTTTAAAGATGTTTTCCACATTTTTAGAATAATGGACACGTACCGGATTCTTCCCCCTTTTCTATACCAAAGACAATGACCTCAATTAACTGTTACTTTCCTCCCTCAAACCAAGTACTACATCAGGCCCTGAGGCCACAGGCCTGCATATCCCGCGGAAGTGAGCCTGCCGTCTGTAGGCTGTGGTTCCGTCCCCACAGAAGCTCTCAGAGCAAATACCTGGGCCTCCGACTTCTTTAAGTGAAGCATCAAATTAAATTCAGCCACAGATTTTTTGCCATTCTGTGATTTCCTTAAGCAAAGAAGAAAAATCCAGTAACCACATTGAAAAGTCATTTATATATCTTTTCAACTTGCTATTTCCAAAGAAATATTTTTGGAGCAATGAGCTCCTGGCATCTGTTCGCGAGGGTGGGTACATGTATATCTCCAGGCCCCTGGCACTATTCTTATTCAGTAAGTTTTTCTTTTCTGATTGACTAACGTTTTCGAAGTGATTTAAACCCATTCTGCCTGTAGAAGGTGGAAGTATTACCGAGGTAGAGGCTCTCTCTGAAATATCTGTCCCCGCTCTTGAACCAAAGGAACAGGAGGTGCAACCCCATGTAGTTTATCTGAAAACACGCTGAAGAAACTGCCCTAGATAAGTATAATTGACGTATGAAAATGGATGTTGGCAGAACTGCTTTCTAGACTTGCCAGCAATCCATCTTTTGTTCTTTTTGCTGAATCCTAACGGGATCGTGCATCTTCCAACATTTTAATACGAGGATTTTTTTTTTTCCGAAAGAAAACAGAATGACTGGTATTTGAGACCGGCCTTTCTATTTTACAGATGAAAATAGAAATATATTTCAACAATACTTTGTTATATAAATAACTTCTGAGCACATGGACCAGAGGGAATGTCAAGGCCACTCTAGGTGTAGATTTTATTATATTGTGTGGGAGTTGATTTATAGAGTAAAAATATTCAAAAACAGTTAGGTGTTTTTAATAAGCTTATCCATTTTCCTTACAGAAGCGTTTTATGTAAGATCTGTATCTCTTTCTGCCTCCAGGGGATTGAGTCTCTGCCTTTCCCCCTTGAGAGTGGGCTAGACGGAGTGACTCGCTTCCAAGGAGTGGAGTATGGAAAGGTAAAAACAGTAACACGCAGAGAAGAAACCTGGCAGATGCCACCTTTACCAAGTGATAAGGTCAGCATCATCAGAGATGTCTGTGGATGTCGTGTGCCACCTGCTATGTGATGAGAAGGGTGCTTTATCTCTGTGCTTTCCTTCTCCAACTCTGTGACCTCAGGAACACACACACACACACACACACACACACACACACATACACACACACACAGACCCAGATTGAGAGACATTCTGCAGAATATAGGGCCAGTTCTCCTCTAGACTCTCATGGTCATGAAAAATATAGAAAGACAGAAAAACTGTCACAGACCAGGGGGGACAATGGAGACCTAACAACTAAATGCAGAGTGGATCGGATCCTGAAAGAGAGGTCATTAATGAGGAAAAAATGGTAAATTCGAACAAAGCCTGGATTTTAGAATTTTGTTAAAAAATGGGTTTATCAGTAGGAAATTGTGCTTTTTCTATGAACTAAAACCTCCTAACCTCCGCAGGATATGAGGCATGAGTCACCTTCCACCACCAGTAATAAGTTTTAGCCCGTACGCTTTATTTCCACACCAACCCTACAATAAAAATATCTTCACGGCATCGCAGTAAACACAGCAATTGGAAAACAGAAACATGAGCCTGTGGCCTCCTGTGTCAGAACGCAGCCTGCACACCCAGAAACGGTCCTAAAAGATAAAGCAACTTGCCTTTTCCCTTGATGATTTTGAAAATGAAATGAAGGGCTACAAACCAGTATGCCATGTGCCAGATATCAGACCCTCTGCTCAGAGTTTCCTGTCAAATGTCTAAATTAGTGCTGCCCAAACCAAAAATTGATGCTGTATGTTTCACCAATCCATTTCACAGATTTAAAAACCAAGCTTTGGGGAGATGAAGCAATTTTCTCAACATGTTACGCAGTGAATATGAGATTCAAACTCCAAAAATGCATAACGCATAGTACGTTTACTAAGATAGTTCCCAAATGTCAGTCACTTACAGTTATTCAAATACCCATGTACCGCCTGAACTACCATTTTTTTAATACTTAGCTAAACGACCTACTTTTTAAACATACACTAGAATGAATACATGCATCTAGAATGAATACGTGTGTGTGTGTGCGCGCGCTCGCTTGCAGATAGCAACAGCCCTTTATCGCAAGTCAGCGTCACAATGGGATATATTTTATCTGATGTGCTTAGAAGGGCAGAGTCAGAGCAGGGAGGGAGGAACGAGGTGGAGAAGACGTTGGTTGATCAGGAAACGGGTGATGTGTGTCTGGAGGTGAAGTGCGAGGTGGGGGTAAACGGCCTTTTGACGGCCGCCTTGTTTCCGTGGTCCGGTAAGGTAGACTCCTTTGGCAAAGTGAGAATTACAGAGCCGCAGACACTCCAAGGTCTGTTTTGATCTATTGTGTCCTAACAGGCCTCGAAAAGAGGAGACCCCACAAAATCCCTTCACGATCAATTTCCAGTTTTAACCTCAATGGGTAGATGACTCCTTACGCGTTTGCTCCAATTTCTCGAATATCTGTCAGCATTTGTGAAATCGACACAGTGACCCGGATTCCCTACCTTTCTCAGGCTACTGAATGTGCAGGGCACACCGCAGAAATGTCACATGTCCTGGGGCCGGCACACAATTGAGCGTGTTTTCTACAGATACCGGGGCCACGTGACTGTGCTCTAGGTCCTGATAAAGCAATCTTCTCTTCTTGGAGCTCCTTGCCTTTCACCTCTAGTTTGTCCCGTCACCCAGCTCAGCCCCACCCACCCATCCTTTGGTCTCAGCTCAGCTGTCACACCCTTCAGAAAGCTGTCCAGACTTCATGAATGTGATCAGGTGCCCTCCCTCCCTCTCTCTCTCTCTCTCTCTCTCTCACTCTCTCTCTCTCTCTCTCTCTCTCTCTTTCTCTCAATGTCCTGGTTGATCTTACAGCAGAATCGACTCGCTGCTGCCCGTTGGGAGCCCAACTTTCCCACTTGCCTGGATGTCCTCCAACATGGAGACCATGCTTCGTCCCCTGTTGTTTCAACATATGGCACAGAGCACAGTGTATAGCAAATGTCATACCTCGGTAAGGAATTTGCTCTCTGTACAAATAGTATGTGAGTAATTTGAACTTCCTTATTGTCCCCAGATTTGGTGACACTATTTAAGAATCAGAGATTGATCACCAATAACTATCCATGTCTTATAAATGTGGGGACCCACCCTATGCAAAGATCCCATTGCTTTGGCTTAATTCACATAGAACGGGTCTATATTGCTCTCATGTAACTAAAATGCATTCTTTTATGAATATACTTAGAAGCAGAAGCAACACCTGAACTTGGACAATGTCTTAACCCAGTGATTGTATAATCAAAATATATCCATTGACTGCTGGTGCATTCAGCCCTCTGCCAAGGGTTGGGCTAGATGCAGACAAACGAGGTGGTGACCTGGTTGGGGAGACATAACCAGTTCATACTAACAGAACAAAATAGTGGAGGGTTTAAGGTGGTGTGTATAACTTAGTGCTAATTTGCCTGACGCCCAGGAGCCTTAGCATTCACAGATTTAGACATTGCAGATTCCACTTTTTTAACGGGTGCTGAAGGTCAATGGCATGGTGTGTGGGAGTGAATTACTTGAGCTAGTGCTGAGTCTGCAGTCTGGCCTCTACATCTCGGCATAGCTTCACAGTTCTCTATCTGTCTTCCTATGTGCAGCAATTCTG
The DNA here is from genome assembly GCF_000325575.1 of Pteropus alecto. Lineage (NCBI taxonomy): Eukaryota > Metazoa > Chordata > Mammalia > Chiroptera > Pteropodidae > Pteropus > Pteropus alecto. The sequence goes on from NW_006442491.1 coordinate 35,835,083, forward strand.
GCGAGGGGATAAAACACAGCAAATTCGGGTAAGTTCGTGGCCAATGATAAAATTATGCTGATATAACGTGTGATGGTATAAAGTGCATTTTAAGCACAGAATTCATTTAATAGTTTTGAAAGTGGCTTTACTCTTATATTTATAGAGTTGTAGGTTTATGGAGAAGTCACTAAGATATCTCAGTTTTACTTTATGCTGCTTTGTGGGGAAAATTATATGCTATAGAATAGGGTCAGCAAACTAAATTTGGCCTTCCTCCTGTTTTTTAAATAAAGTTTTATTGGAACACAGCTACCCATTCATGCTACGATGGCAAAGAGAAGTAGTCGTAACAGATACTGTATTATCCACAAAGCTGAATGTATTTACTATCTAGTCCATTATAGAAAAGGTTTAACAGCACCTGCTACAGAGATGTTCTCGAGTTCAGAAGTTCACAAAATCTCATATTGCATCCCTTTTGAATACCAAGAATCTGTTTCCAAGTTGGAGGTTCACAAAAGGAAGGGATTAATAAAGTCGGGAGTGGAAAGTAGACGAGGAAAAATTTGAAGGAGAAGACAGCAGCTAAACATATGACAGCATTTGTGAAAAACTTGGATGACTCAAAAGTGAAGACCCAATTTGCTGTTCACATTTGCATGCATTTAGAAAGAACAAATCAGTTGCGGGTGTAAGAGAAGAAAACAGGTCAACGTCAAGGCAGGGAAATAATTTTCTACCTCTGACTTTCTGTAATTCGAAGGGTTGATATTCTGTGTCTCAGTCCCAGAATCGTACACTGAAGTATTTAGGTATGCAGCCTGAACGTATCAGACAAATCCTATTTTCGAGTGTGTAATGTCCACATGTTATGCGCATTAAACGGGCCGTTGGTAATTATTTATAGAATAAAAAATAAAAGAAAAAATCTTTTTTTCCAAGTAGATCATCTATTACCTCACCTGCTACATACAGCCAAGAGAAATTTGAAAGTGAGAGACTGCCCGGAGTCTAAGGTGGCAGCAGGGTACGTGGAGGAGAGAGAAGGGAACAAAATTTTAAAAATTTAAAATTAGGGTAAGTATTTTCTAAGTCAGGCCAGAAGAGTTTTCTTCATATCCTACAATAAAGAAAATCTAAAAAAATATACACACACACACATATATAAAGAATATATATATATATATATACATATATATATATATACATACATACATATATATATATAATTGCAGTAGAGAATTATAGCTAAAACATTCTCAAAGTTGAATCTCCAACTCTTTATGGGATTTGCACAGCAGTGTACAGAAGACGAATAGCTACAACGGTAAAACTTCAATGACAAAGTCAGAGTAACCGAGGCAGGAAACCAGTATAAATGCTGGAACTGGAGCCGTGTCATTAAAAAGATGAGGAACTCCCCCAGGCCAGTGTTTCAGTTCTGGTTTAAGGAAATGGCTGACCCCGTGGGCTAGGGGGCTGGCAGGGGCTGGAGACAGACAAGTCAGATCAGAGAAAGATCCAGAAGTGCTGAAAAAAGAAAGGAAGCAGGAGCAAGAATCAGCTTAGGACGACGCCTTAACCCGGTGATTCTCAATCCTGGCTGCACATTGGAGTCATCCAGGGGCTTTAAACCCCTCATCCAGAGAGCCAGTGCTAATTGCTCTGGGACGGAGATCGTGTTGGTTTGTAAGGTTTCCCAAACGGTTCCAAGGCACAGACAGGTTTGGGAACTACTAGTCTACCCCCCTCATTTGATATGGGAGACAGGTAATTAATGCTCTCTCATGAGAGTAAACGCAGTTGCCCAAACCTCAGTCATTCACATAAGTAACCCCGTAGAGATGTTTGCCATGTATCATACATACTATGAATGCTTACAATATTTTTCTTTAAATCAACTCATTTTCTAAAGCCTTAGACCTACTTTTGCCTCATTCTAAGCAAAAGACTCTGGAAAATCACAGGTTTTGGTGTGCCAGTGGTATTTTTTCCTAAAGCTTATTAAAATATGCAGTGTTAGCACAAGTGTGATACCTGTACACGAGGTGATCGTAGGTGCTTAAAACGATCTGGAAAAAATTAAGCCATCTATTGCTTAAACCCATCTTGTACATAGATACTGCAGTAATCACACTTTCAAATCACCTCTTCAGCAGTGGCCCAAAATACCCACAATATGCTCAACATGGTGATTTATAATTTTGTTTACTCATTAATTTGAATTGTGTGATCTGTGACGCTGCCGCATAGAGAAGTATGTTGCTTAGCAGACGCGTAAGCCCAACCCATTGGAGTCTGTGCTATCTCAACGAGGCTTGTTATACTTTCTTCAATGTGCGTGCCGTAAATCTTACAAAATTATAATGTACTAGATTTGATTAACAAAATTCTATGTTATAGTGACACTCCAGACTCTAGAAACTTCAGGAAAGTTCTGGGGCTTTATTCTTCAGAAAGACAAAGGTGCTATTGAAAGTAAATGGTTGGTCGTGTCTATGTATTAATTTAATGGATAGGCCTAGAAAACAATGTTATTTGGTGCAACTATGTTTATTTTTTTAATCGGGTATGATGTTAACCAGTTTTTCCAAAGGGCTAAAGATTTCTCTGAACCTTTAATATGCAAATAAAATTTATGGATTTTAAGGAGACTTAGTATATGAGCTTTCCCAAGTTTAATTGAGCAGAAAACCCTTCCACCTAGGAATCAGTGTTTTTCTGGAACATGATTTGAGAAACAGCAGTCTACTGTATAACAATATAAATTATCCCTACATTTAGTTTCAGTTACGGAGTCTACAGGTGTGGTGAATTTGCCTATCAGCAAAGAATATGTATTGTTTCTCCCGTTTTGTCCCCAGAGAACAGAATCCCCTTTGTGCTTTTTGGAATCTGAGATGTCACACATGGAAAATAAGTGCCTGGAAGAATCCTCGGGGGAATTCTTTGTCTCTGATGTATGTGACGCATTGGAAGTGAAACAATGGCTCGGGTCCAAGCCTGATAGAGGGATGAGACAGTTTCACAAAGAGTTTTTCAGCCCCTCTTGTGCATGTCCGTGAGACTGGCTTTCTACCTAAGGAATGTGGAGAGTAACAAAATTATTCTAAAGCAATTAATTGGAGCAACAGGAAAAGAAAGAGATAAAAGGAAAATAATCGCGGAAATTTCTAGAAGTTATTCAAAGTTGTTTAGACTTTTGCCCTGCCTTTCATCACTAAGTACCATGTCCATTTACCAATATTCTTAAACAATTCTTTGAAAATTTTAATTTCTGGGATGTCACACCATCCCGTTATTACAGATATACCAAAATGCATTTAAAAAATTTCCTTGTCGTTTCACACATGGGCTCCCTTCCCAATTACCGTAGTAAACATACTCAGCGGACATTCTTTTTGGAAAACCTTTTATCCATTCACAAATATTTATGTGTCTATTCTGTCTCAAGCACAGTATTAGACTCTGACGATTCAATGATGAACCAGAAGAATTACACAGCCCCTGCCCTTAAGGGTTTACACAAATGCATTTAAAAATGGCAACCTTGAGAGTGTTTTTCATGAAAGGTAGACTGTGGTACGAGACTGTGAAAGAAGAGGCTCCGTTCGGGACAAACTGGGAATAACTTCTCTGAGGAGAAAGGGGGTCCCCCACCTCAGTTCACTCCATTTGTATTTTCACATTAAGACTTTATAGGATTGTTAATTCCTCAATTTATTCCAAAACTTGGGATGCATTCTTCTCACATAAACACTTTCGCTGTTCTCATAAGCTCATTGGGAATTAATCATGACTTGAACTGGATGGCTCACCCTTTGGCAAGTAGATTTCAGCTCCTTAGTGTTATCTCTTACTCGTGTTACTCAAAGTGTCTGTCTTGGGAGTGTCCATCCACATAATTCTGAAACTTTGTATTTTTCTTTGAATAGTTGGAAAAAAGAAAGTTGATTTGTTTTTTGGTTGTTGGAGATAGTTGTTTCCCATTCTTAGCCATTGCTCAAAGCACAGTGGAAAAATCTGAAAGAATCACAGGGTGATTTCAACGCATGTGTCTGGAGCGAGGATCTGATAAGGTTTTGGTCTCCCTCAAATGGTTCAATTTGTCAAAAAATACCACCAGCTGTTTTTCAGTTTTAGGTGTTTTCGCTCCTATCATAGTTTATAAATAAGGTTTTGTTGACTTGCTACAAAGAGCGCATTTTTTGTTGTTGTCGAAACAGGATGGGAAGAGATAAGAAACGGTTTTCAATCCGACGAGAGCCGTGAGGGACAAAGGTGCCCCCGACAGAACAGCTGCAGAATACGAACGTGTGCATGAAATGGCCCGGGGAAACCGCCCAAAGGAAACTTCTCTGGGGGCTCGATCTCCATAACACAGCAGCCGGGCCTTGTTTCTTATTTGCATGAGCATCAGCTCATATCTTTTCTCCGAAAGTAAAATAAAGTCTTAAATGCTGTCTGCTGGGGAAAACATTAAATTACGGAAGGTTTCCAACCAGAAGACACCATAGTGAAGACATTTTTTTTAAAAAAAAATCCAGTTATCTATTGCCTCTAAAATGACCATGACTGTGAGTATGCAAAAGAGAGAATATGAGCTAACTTGCTAATTGCAGAAGATAACAGCACTGATGTCCCTTAATAATAATAATGCCTCAAAGTGGTGTGTTTTTCTCTGAATTTACTATGAACCATAAATCATTGGAAGACTTAATATTTCTCTTGGACTCGTTTGTGTTTAATATTCCGCGGACACAGACACAGAGACAGAGATGGGATGTTTTTATAAAGAAAATGATCCAGTGTTTAATGCTTTTCAAATCTCATTTGTACTAACAGTATATC
>NW_006442491.1:35840487-35866673 GCF_000325575.1 Pteropus alecto
AAGGGGGGCTTTTACTTACCAGATAAAGGAAACCATGTCAACAGTGGAAAATTACAGGGGCAAACTTTGATCTAAATTTTCTAACTAATATCAAAGAAGGAGAAACCTGGGCCTCTGTTTTCCAACTACAGTATTTCTATGTTCTTTGATTGAATTTAAAGGATAATTTCTAACCTCTCTGACTATTCTTGTGGTTCTTATCATTGCGAGCATTTAGACTCTAGATTCTAGATTTTTCTGAACCCTGCGTTCTCTAGATTCTAGAGAATAAAGTTAGAACACATCTGTTGTTTTATAATTCTCTGCCAGAGATAGCAGATCTGTTGAAGCTCTTTCAATTGTAAACGATAAAAAAAAAAATCAAATTTGCTTAAGTTAAGAGGAAATTTTTTTTTTAGGTAACTGAAAAGTATAGATTTGGACTGGCTCACGATGTGGCTTCATTCAGGGGATCAAATGATGTCACCATAGATGACATAGGTGGCACGTCTGTTCTCTTCCAGGTTGGCCTTATTTTCAGATTCCATCTGGTGGAAGGTGGGTGCCAAGAGACCCAGATTTATGGCGTCTGAGATTCAAGACCAGCAGAAAAAGAGAGTTCTCCTCAATCGACATTTTGAAGCGATGTTCTGGACTTCGTGTGCCTAAATCTGAACCAGTCCCTGTGACAATGAGGGCACAGTGATGGGCCCAAGTTACATGACCGTCCCTGGAGCTGGCAGTGGGACTCGTCCCAGGCAAACTTCACTGACTGAAAAGACTGGTGTTCTCCAGTAAAATCTGGTCTACAATGAGAAGAAGCGTGGGTGGAAGTTAGGCAGCAAATAAAATGATGCATACGAATACATCAATTAATTAAAGAAAATAAAACCAAAACAAACACATACACACGAATATCCACTGTGATCATTTTATCTCTAAACCCAGGAGGAAAACATTAGCTTTTTTTTTTTTTCTCACTATTTTTTATGAAAAACTAATAACATCCTCTGTTATTTCTCAGAGTAGCTCAGAGAGGTCTGATGGTCTATCAGGCATTCAACCCCCAGCCGAGCTGAGCTGTGGAACTGTGGTCCATGTCGCATCTGTTCTACCATGCCTTTTCTTTCCCAGTATTTTTTTTTTTTTTTACATTTTCCAAAACGGCAATAACGGAAAAACAATGACAAAATAAAAATTATTTTTGTTTGTAGAGCTTAAAAGTAAGTGTCTCATGAGCCGATTTCATTACGAACTCTTTCATTATTCCTGGAGTATTTTAGTCAGCCAGGAAAAAGAATGGACCAACTCACCAAACTTTGGGCAGCAGCAGATTCAAATTGTCGAGCACACTGCAGGGTTAAGCGAGACTGAATCCGTTTATTCCAGAGTTACGGAAGAGTTGTTGTGTTTTGGGTGTCGCCTTGGGTTAGACCCACTCAAATTTAAATTCAAGTCTTTCTCAGACTATTCCAAAGTTGGGGGGGAAAAAACCTCTCTTTATAAAAATTATAATAATAACGAAAAGGGCTAAACATAATCAATTTCATTCAGAGAATGAAAACTTGGGACATTTTCTAAGCAATTTGGTTAGAGATAAGACCAAAAAAACATTTGGTACAAAGAGGACCTAAAAAAAAGAAGCAAGACCCAACAAGACTTCTGTCACTTGTATACTTTGATCTAATAGCCACTTTTAATGGGTCTTTCCTCCAAGATGAGAAAGAATTTTGCAAACTACATGGGCATCCATACGGACCTAGGAAGCACCATGAAGCTATTAAAATGAATAACCTAAATCGATATATCTCAACATTAACAAATATTAGAAAACAAACACATAGTATAATGTCACAATATGCGATTTTTATATAATACAAATATACAGACAAAGAGAATCACAAATAGGTATATGAAAGCATAAAATATACAAAAAAAAAAAAAAACCCACATTTATAATTATGGTTACCACTGAGGAAATTAAGAGAAAACAGGTCTGAGGTCTGTACCAAAGGAACTTCATATTTATCTAAAATGCATTATTTCTAGGAAAAAAAGAGGAAAGAATATGATAAACACAACAGTGGTCAATTCTGAGTTCTAAGAAAACAGTTGTTATGTTACTCTGTAATCTTTTAAAATTACTCAAAAAACAAGCCCAGAATATTTCTCAAAATAAAGAAAGGAGTGAAAAAATAAATCGCCCTCCAGTGTGACTACACTCTGCCTCGCGTGTGGCAGGCACTCCTGGGCTGCCGTGGCTTAACCTTGTTCTGAGCCTGCTCCTTTCAGGGTAAGTCACGAATCTGATCAAGTCAGTAAAGCTCACGGTTTACTCTTCAGAGTATAAGTATTAAGAATTTCGGCATTTTAGGAAACGTCATACGTTGAAAATGTATTTTAAGGCCACTTTCCTCTCTGTCGCTGAATCGTGGGAGGGTTTCGTGGTGTTTTCATATTTTTTACTTAAAAAGAAAAAAGGTACCAACATTTTAAATCCCAAGACCTGGCTCCCACTCTTTCTTCTTCACCTTACCCCTCATCTTCCTGATCTTTGTATGAGATGAGAATTCTGAAATGATTCCAGTGGGTCTGGCCGAGCCCTTGGGGACCACTTTGGAAAAATTGATGACGATTACAGCTCTGAGATATTTTCCTCTGGCGCTGTGCTGTATTAACTTTTTGTTTGTTTCCTTTAAATTACAGGGTGACCTGCTTTCAGTTTGGAAGTTATAAGCAGTGACCGAATGAGAACAATACTTTTCGTCAAAAATAACAGAAGAGCCAAGGATTCCTCAAAGACCTAGGACCACAGAGGAAACAAACACACACCAGATTTTGCTATTAAAATGAGAGGCACAGAACAAACCTGTAAAAAGGCATAAACCTTTTGCATTAAAATGTGATTTTTTTCACACAGTGATCCATAGATGTTTACATAGCTATGCCCCACTGATGCATTATTAAATACATCTGGAGTTGGATGCACAGTGCATTCATCTGATGGGTTATCATTATGTAGTTAACTTCATCTTACATTTTTTGCCTTCTTGGCCTGTGGTGTTGAGACGCTGATCAAACTCACTTCTTAGTAAACAGGTGCATGGAAAGAAAGTTCTCTGCCCCCAAGGTTTATGTGGACCCCCCAAAATTTATTTCTACGTTGCAGTAGAAAATAGATATGTGGCAGGTTAACAGAAGACCTAAGTGTCGCTGTTGTCTGGCACTGGGAATTAACAGCCTGTACTTCATGATAACTAGAAAATTAGCATGAATTGTTTTGAGAATAAGCAAACAGAGCACAAGGACCAGCGATACAGCTTTCGACTGCGTCAGCTTCGATAAATTAGAAGCATTGTTAGGGAGTTGTTGAAATGAATGATTTGAATGCAAAGATTTTGAAATAAAGCTGGGAAAACATCAAAGATTTATCAACCATAACCTCTTTCATAACCACAGGAGGGTCCACGAGCAGCGTCTGATACGCGTTAGAATTGCAAAATTTCAGGAGGCATCGATGCTAACAAAACAAGGTGCTAAGTACCGACCACTTGCTCTTTGCCAAAATGTCTCCGTTTGTGTGCAACCCCGAACCTCTCCAAAGCAATCTCGTTTCAGATAATTTCGCAATTTCGCTTCAGATAATTCTGACAGAGAGAGAAAGAAGAGAACTTCTTCTACTGGTGCTCCTGTCTGCCTTCCTGCAATTTTTAAAAATTAATTAATTTATTTAAATTAGTTTCAAATATACAGTACATTGGTTAGACATCTATATAGTTCATAAAACAATCCCCCCAATTGCTCCTTCCTACCCCGACCCTCCACGTAGCCATCATATTAATGCTGACTGCATCCCCGTGACCAACTATCAACTACTGATTTGTACTTTTTTAACCCTTCACCCCATTCTCCCAGCCCCCCAAACCCCCTCCCCTCTGTCCGTCACTAAATTGTCCACTATATTTGTGAGTCTGTTTTTGATTAGTTTGTTCTTTTTGTTCCTTAGATTCTGCATATAAGTGAAATCATATGATATTTATCTTTCTCTGTCTGACTTATTTCATTCAGCATGAGGAACTCTAGGTCCATCCATGTCATTGCAAATGGTAGGATTTCATTTTTTTTAATGGCTGAGTAATATCCCATCATATATATGAACCACAGTTTCTTTATCCAATCATCTGTTGATGGGCATTTAGGTTGCTTCCATATCTTGGCTATTGTAAATTGTGTAGCCATGAATATTGGAGTGCATAGGTATTTACGAATTATTGTTTTGCTTTTCTTTGGACAAATACCCAGAAGTGCAATTGCTGGGTCAAAAGGTATATCCATGTTTAATTTTTTGAGAAACCTCCATAGTGTTTTCCATAGCGGCTGTACCACCATCAATGTATGAGGGTTCCCTTTTCTCTCGCAATTTTTACCCAGCTGTCCCAGAGTTCCCACCTGACGTCACACGGAACACACTGACGCCCTGCTCGACGGGGCCACGTGTCAGGCGTCAACGCTGCTGTGTACCTCCCCGACGTCTCTGCTAAATCACGTTAGACATCCCACCGCCTTCGGCCTGTCCTGTTTTTTTTTTTTTCAATTCGCATGGTTTTGCTTGCTCAGAGTCCTTTTAACACTACTTCAGTTGTCTTAAGGAAAAGCCCCACAGGAAACAGAATACTCAGGATAGTCTGATAAGAAACAAATGACAAATTTTTAAAACACATAATTTAATTTTGGATTTAAAAATAAACACCCGAGCATGTCAGTCAGATATAGTTATATGGATAGATAATATTATATATAAGTACATGTATAATATATAATACAAACATATGTATAATTATGTTATATATTATATAAATAGATATACAATAAATACATGTAAATTATGTCTGTATAGTGTACGTGTGTGTGTGTGTGTGTGTGTGTGTGTGTGTGTGTGTGTGTGTGTGTAGAGAGAGAGACTGATTCTCTTTATTTTATAGCCTGGAGTTACACTTAGTTTAAACACCAAATTTCTGACAACATTTTAAGGATCCTTATTCATAGTCTTACAAAGTCCCAAATGTCAACACTCTCCCTTGACAGAAAACTGGTTGCAAAGGTTAAAATTCATCCCAGGGCATAGGGTATGCGGGGAGGGTGGGGGGAGTTGTTTGGGGGAGGGGGATAGTCAAATTCTATGGATTGGAGGGGAAATACTTAACTCGGCAAATATACATTGTGCAGTTGATATGCTCCACCTTTGTGCTTGTGAGACATACGAAACAAACAAAATAAAATGGATGTTCTTTCAAATAAGGACACTTATTCATTTAACTACTATTTATTGAGTACTGTTCTGAGAAATACTTACTGAGAACATCACTGTGCCTGAGACAGAGTGAGCAGTAGAAAGATGGGTTTCAAATAGCTCCAGATGACTCGAACTGAATTAAGTGGTCGTGTAGCTTCAGCCGGTACAGAACAAAGACTAGTCCCGGCAGAAGGGGTTGTCTGCCTTCCCAAGAAGTTTGGAGTTCCGATAAATCAACAGCAACAACACAGAGTATTAATACCAACTTGACCGAGGGTTGACTCTGCCCCCAAACAACGAGCTAAGCCTTTTACATCGATTCTATTACTTGATGCTCACAACAATAGTTTGAGAATGCTCTAACTACCGCTTCTACTTTACATGCAAGGAAGACTAGTTACCCAACATCCCACAGCTGATGAGCGTGCATGGTAGATCATTCACAAAAATGACCACAATTCGTCCTGAAGCCGTGCCCTTTGCAATGGAAACTTGCATCTCCTCAAGTCAAGAGGTGGGACCTGTGTCTCCGCTCTCTGGATCTTGTTGGACTTGTGACTCACCATGGCCAAGTGACACAGTGAAAGTGGCAGTATACCAGTTCCCAGCCTCAGCCTCAAGAGCCCTTGCAAGCTGTGTTCTGTCTCGCAGACCCCTGAGATCGCAATATGAACAAGCTCAAACCAGCCTACTGGAGAATGAGAGAGATCGGTGGGAAGAGTCCTCAGGTGAGGTCATCCTAGAGAGCCAGTGCCGGGTGACGTGCTAACCGACCGCAGAAGCATGAAAAAGCCAGCAGAGAACAGCAGAGTCCTGCCAAGCTCCCCTAGAAGAGACTAACCAGCAAGCCAACCGATAGACTTGTGAGCAATAATAAACGCTCCTTGTTTTAAACTACAAAGTTTTGGGTTGGTTACCTAAGAGACTGTCTAACTCCAGACGCTGTGCATTTAATTGCTGTATGTTGTCATGCCAAAAATTGAAGCACAAATGGCCACTTTAGAATTCTATTTCCGATGGCCTGATAATGCATTTTCAGTGATTTTGCTCTTTTCCTAATCCTCCCAAACAAGAAGTCCATCTTGTGTAAGCAATTGATGTGTTTTTCTGTTCTAAGGTTCCTTTTTTCTCCCTAAATCCTCATTTCCAGCTGCTCTAGGGCAGGGGTGAAGACGGAGCCCCCAGTGAGCCTTTTGGCATTCCAGAGTCAAGAGCCATCTGTTTGGCTCTAGGCTATTCGCCACGGACCAGGCAAAGAAGATAGTTCTGACCAGTGGTTGAAATTAGATAGCTCGTCATTACCCAATAAATATGCTAATCATTGCCTCTGGAGTGGGACTAAAACAGTGATTTGATTGCAAAACGTCTAGCCCATGTCCAGAAGACAGAGAATGAATATGATTCAGGCTTAACTTCATAAAACTGTCATTTTGTTATTTATCTCATTTCCTTTGCACCCAAACTCTGATTTATCCGTGGTCAGGCAAAGGAGATTAAATGGTACTCTCTGTTATCTGAAGAATAAGTAGATACTCACTTTCTTTGACATGTTATTATTTTACCCCTTTCCCGTCCAGTTTTGTCCAGATAAATTTTTCTCTTTGATAGCTCTAATAGATTAGCCCAGAAATCCAGGAGAGAATAATGAGAGAGAAGTACAGATCAAAGAATCTCTTACTCACTCTCCCAACGTCTGACCGTCCAGATCATTCAGTGAGGGTCTTCTGTTTGCAACATGACTTACAATTAGATTCTGGAATCTATTAAGCCACTTCGATGGGATAAAAGTTCTTCTTAATTGAGCGATCATAACGATGACACCTATCCGATATTTCAAATTATATGAAAGTGTTTCAAACACTTACTCTCGTATTCATCATGGCATTTTTCTTTTTAATAATGCTACAGTGAGACTAAAAACCAATAAAGCATTTGTTAGTGATCCCACGACATGTTTTTCCTTTTGTTTAAAGTGGTGTTATTAATAGAGTAACAGAATGAGATCCTGGGTCCCATGCATCATCTCTGCCTTGACTATTTATACCGTCATGTATGAGAACAGCATCTCTTGGCATTGGCGATGTGCAACCTATGAGCCTGTACGTGGCGAAGGCGGGAAGATAGTCATGGACTTGACCGGAAATAAGAATGTGATAGCAGTCACTTTAAATGATCTGTTCTAACGTATAGACCCTTTAAAAAATAAGTCGACTAGACTCCAACTAGAATAACAGCTCATTATTATTGAGCACGCATTGTGCGCTGAATATTGGGTACACATTGTCTCATTTAATCTTTAAAGCAATTCTCTGAACAACAGAGAAAAGTGAGGTTCGAGGTGTAAAGTACCTTCCCCAAGGTCGCCCAGCTATGAGTCCCGGGCTGTGATTTAATGTTGGGGTCGGTCAGAAGCCACTTGGTTCTGAAAAACAGATGGGAAGTAAATCGAGAACAGAGACTGAAGTGGGCATTTTTCAGAAAGAAGCAGAATTGTAAGGCAGAGATAGAATTTCCAAAACATTTAACAGAAGCCAAGCCTTGGGTTCCAAAGGCAGTGCCTCTCAGACTGTCTACCATCAAGAAACGGATTCCCTCCCAGCCCTGATCCGTCACAAACCAATACTTTTTTTGTAAAATAGAACCAAAGGACTAAGAAACAAAATGAAAAACAAAACAAAACAAAACAAAAACCATAAAATACAAGGCTTCAATTTTTTTGTTATTAAATTTAAAAAATAAAATTATTCTCACAAACGGCTGTGTGAATTTCTAAACACTTTTGGTTTCTGTCCTTCACTTGTGGATAGGAAGGAATTAAAGGACTAGCATAAGTTCCAGGACCATAGTTCAAAGCAGCTTATGTCAGTCACTCCCCGCAAAATCAACTTGCTTCCTCCAGATGCCAAACCCTACCCCATACCTCCAAAAAAGCCACTTCCAGTTACTAGAACCTCAGTAATAAGACGCAGTCTCGTGGTTCCTGGACACTCATTTACAAATGAGAGACCGTTAAATACAGGTATTGGAGCAGCTCCTTTAAACATAATGATACAACTGACCATTTTTTAAATGGCCTTAGGGAATGAACATCTTCAAAGCAACATAAACATAAAATGGAAAATATAATGGCTAAATAGAATCCGCATTTAATAAAATTTAAGTAATCACCTATCCTTACTTCTCATACTTTTAAAAATTCCCAGAGCTGGAAAATACTTAGATTTTTCTCTCTGTTACCACTTCTGCTACTGCTTCCTCTCTGAGCTCCACCCCGACTTTCCAGGGGGGCTCCGTTAAGATAAATAACAGTAATTCTAAGGCATTGAAGGACAGAGATTTTGTGCCTCTTCCTTATTTCCAGAGTCATTTTTGTTGTTAGGGGGCAGGGTAATCCCTCTCATAAATCGAAGGCTTGTTTAGGGGGATAGAGAGGTGAGCTTCGGGCATCACGGAAAGAAGAAAAACCCTGGGTTAGCTAGTTAGTCAGTTAGTTAGTTAGTTAGTTAGTTAGTTAGCTAGCTAGCTAGCTAGCTAGCTCGACCCCCGGCCACACTGAACAGAGGAGTATCTTAGAATAAGGGAATCCAAATTCTGTAGAAAGCCCTGCAAAGCCATCCTGAATGGAGTCTGGAGTGAATGGGGGACCCCCACATGAAGAAGAGCTGACTCTATCTCTCTACACACACGGCCTGCAGAACTCACAAGCGAAAGGGCAAATGTGCCTTTCCTTCCGTCCACTGTTTCGTTTGAATGGATTTGGAGGAAAGTAGAGATGACATGAACATGACAAACAGCCAAGGGTCACCCAGGCCAGCATAAGGTCTCAGGACAGTGGATGGAGGCTGCAGCCTCCCCATAGCGGTTCACAGATGGGCCCCAAATATCTCTAAGCCTCTCCTTCTGGTCCTCTTCTTCTCCATGCCCCCACCTTCTTCAATTCTTTTTAAACTTTTCATTTTGGAAAAGTTCAAATCTACAGAAAAGTTGCGTAGATAGTACTCCATATCTAAAATGAGTTCCATGTACTGCTCACCGAGATCACTCATTTCGTCACATTGCCCTTCTCTCTCGGTCTGCGTGTGCACAGATATGAAATGCGCATGTGTAATATACATGCTTACTGCTATTATTTGGTTGAACGATTTGATCTTTCATCCTAAATATGTCAGTGTGCATCCCCTGAGAATGAGGATATGATTCGACATAACCCCAATTCAGTTATCGGATTCAGGAAATTAACAATGATATATTAGTATTATCCGATATGCATTCCATATTCAAATTTTACCAATTGTCCCAATAAGACAGTTCACACAATTTTTTTTTTTTTCTGATCCAGGATCCAATCAAGGGTCACGCGCTATGTCTAATTGTCTGGTCTCTTTAGTGTCCTTCATCTGCAGCAGACTTTCACGACACTGCCATTTTTGGAAGGGCATAGGACAGCTGATTCGTAGACCATCCTTCAATGCAGATCTGTTTCCCCACGATTAGATTCAAGTTGTACCTGCGCACTGTCTAAGTAATCCTGCCTCTTTCTCCAGACATCCTAGTGCTGGCGATATTAACGTTAACACGTCGGCGAGGGAGTTTCTGGGAGACTTCTCTGCTTTAAAGGTGCCTTTCTCCCCTCGTGTAGGAGTGATCTGTGGCGATATCCTGTTCCCCAACCATCTCCCCCAGGGGTTTCAGCACAGACCCCTCTTATCACTTTCATTTTTAATGATGGCCAAATAGATCATCTAACAGTTCTGGAATTTAATCCCTCGCTCAGCTCATGCCAGCCCTGGGCTGATAGGTCCTTTCGGTATATCGCACGCTGTGAACCTTTCCATTCATTTTAAAACCACTCCCTTTACATTCTGACATGGAAAAATCTGGAGAAGAACGCCCCCACACACACCCAGATGCAGACTTTACACCTGAGGCATGATGACACTGGAGGTCTCCAAAGGAGGCTACCATTATTTTGATACATCTCCTCTTCTCTGTTTCTTCATGGCTGCAAAGAAAAGTGACCCTGCCTGGCTAATTTCCATGTAAGATACAGTTGTTGTAGAAGAGATGGGCAAAGCAGGGGAGAAAAATTCCTAAATTCAAAAACCAAACCAAGTTCCAACCAGTTTGGGAAGCAAAATGCCCGCTCGGTCTGCGAGCCACAGCGCAGCATCCCGCTGACTTCTGAGCAAAATTAATTGCAAGAACCTGGCAGGTCTCCAAACATCCGTGGTTCCCCCCGCAAATCTCTGCTGTCACTTCTAAATCAAAGCTCTTTCTGTAATTCTATGGACTATGTTTTGCTGGCATTTAGAGAGGGATTGGTGCAAATACCATTTTTACTCAGCAATTATTTTGCATAGGATTTAAGTCGGAGGCCCCGGTTTGGCAGGATTTGGAATTTAGGCAGCAAAACATCCCTCAGGCTCCTTTGGGAAACAAACCCAACTCCTGCCTACACTGGGTAGACACGCGGAAACCACCTCCCAAGGTCACGAGAGGATGCACCTGTAAATATTGGCCCGTCAAGTGAAACCAGCAAGCTTGCTCTCTTTTTCTCTCTCTCTTTCTTTTTTTGCTAGTGGTGCAAAAAAATGAAAGAAAAAAGCGGTTCGCCAAAGGAGAAATAACTTTGACATTTACTGGGAAACTTCCGACTAGCTTATTTTCCTACTCGCTATGGGAATATGACAAGACAAGATGTAGCTTGTTTTTTCTCCTTGTTGTCAGACTCCCACCCTCTCCTCATCTGCGAAACCAAATAACGCAAACCACATAGTGGAATATCGTTAAGATAAGGGGTAGCATGCCCACTGCTACCGAAAACCAAGCAATTAACTGATGGAGACAGGAAGGGAGGATTTAGGAGGCTGGCTCTAATGACTGCACGGAAAGCATATGTCTTACTCGCCTGTCGGTTTATTGCATACTGTGAGCCTTTTCCATTCATTTTAAAACTCTTCCCTTTACATTTTGACATAGAAGAATTTGGAGAACACCCCACATTCAGAAGCTGGGCAAACTGGGGGGTTTGAGGAAAGTGTGAAAAGGGCTTCTGTTGATAAATATATATGTATATAGAGAATTCAAGACAATTTTAATTTTTCTTTTTTCATTGAGAAATTATCATGACCCTCTGATGCCTAGAGAAGTCATATAGCCCAAAACCCAACCATGAAATAAAACTGCCAATGGCCTAAATCCAGTTTCTTAGAAATTCTTCTGGGATGGACATTCCCTAACCGCCCTTAAGAAGAAGGAAATCAAAGAACATCTGACTCCAAGAAGGAGTCGGCGGTCATACTCTGTTTATATAAAAGGACGTAGTCGATTCATCTGGTATAATAGAGCACGTATGTAGGTTATATTGGCATAATGGAACTTGAACGGTCCCAGGACCCCTGATCCTTGGTGATGGATTTGGCTAGAGTCATCTCTGTGGCTCAAAACTCTCCAATGTTTTTTTTTTTTCTCTCTCTTTATACTTATAATAAAATCTGAGCCCTTTTCCAAGGCAAGTAAGACCCATGGTCTGGCCTCTGCTTTTGTAGGTCTCCTCTTTTATCACCAACCATCCCCTCAAAGGTCATGATCCTCCTGCCCCAGGGGATTTCTCCCAGTTCCCTGGGCTCGCCCATATGTCTTTCTCTGGGAATTGGGCATTTACTGTTTCCACAGCCTAGATAGCAAGAT
Source organism: Pteropus alecto (assembly GCF_000325575.1). Lineage (NCBI taxonomy): Eukaryota > Metazoa > Chordata > Mammalia > Chiroptera > Pteropodidae > Pteropus > Pteropus alecto. The sequence goes on from NW_006442491.1 coordinate 35,852,450, forward strand.
CCTGGCAAGCCTGGTCTTCAGGTCATAGCCTATCTGTCACCTGTCACCTCCTCAGATAAACCCTCCATGCTCACCATACCCAAAGCACCCCACCCAGTCATTCTCTATATAGACCTACTGTCTTCATACCACTGCTCAGGGTTGGTCAGCCTTGCTCGTTTGTTTCTTGCTTATTTCTCACTCACTCCCAGCAAGAGACCTTTTCGGCCCTGTTCGCTACAGTATCTTCAGCACTCAATAGGCTAGAGCTCAATAACTATAGGTCAAAATAACAAAAGACAAAAACAAACAAACAAAAAAGACTCTGTGAAACATGGAGATCACATGGCATAAAGAGCATTGGGTTCTGCTTAATACCAGCACTGCTGCCTTGTGTTTTAAGCATTCAGGGTTGACTTTAATGATCACTAATAGACCATGAGCTCTTTGAGGCAAAGGATTCTGCCTTATATATCCCTCCTTTCCCCTGCAGCACCCATTGCTCAGGAAAGTCTCCTGCATGTCTATGGGAAAGACGGAAGGGAGGAAGGGAGGGAAGGGACAAAAAATTGTCACAAACAACTTTTCCTGCAGCAACACGCCGAAGCAGGCAACCGTGGGTTTGCTGCTGGGGCTTGAAGCAGTAAGGGTTCCGCTCTCGATATTAATTCAGAGCACAGAAGCGCTGTCAAGTATGTGAGGGAGTGTGGAAGGCGGTACTGGAGAATTCTCTGCTGGGCAGCTCCTGAACCACGGGGAACCGAAGCCGAGCGAGTGAGAGACATGCTGTCCCAGGAGCCCCGAAGGAAGATCTTTTAAATCAGAGAGCCAGATGGTCTGCCTTATTAAAGGGTGCCTCTCAAAGACAAAGCCTCCTTTTTTTTTTTTTCCTTTAATGCTCACCTTGGTGAAAGGTGAACTTCTATTTTGGAATCCGTCTCTCTAAGGTCCTCTGTTTTCAGCCTCAACCTCTGTTCAAAAGCAGGACGTTTGACCTCTGCTGTCTTTGTGCCATTCGTGAGGAGGGGGTGGATTGTTTCCCCAGCAGTCCACGGGCGCCATTTTTGTCCACAAGAAGAAAGTTCCATCTCAGAGGCAGGGTACTAATCCCATTTATAGTTAAAGCTTGGCTACAGGAGCAAACACGTAAACCCCTACATCTACTCTCTAAACATCTGCTGTGCTCCTACAATGCCACAGTGCTACTAGGATGCTTTCTGTAAAATGCCTGGAATGGCTCCCCATAGCCCATTCTGTGAAGACAGCAGGATGTAGAAACTACTCTGAGTTCGACCACACAGTAGCTATGGGATCTTGAACAAGTCATATCATCTCCTTGGGTCTGTTCCTTCAACTGGACCAGATGACCCTATGTGTCTTGGAAAGAAAAAAGGTTAAAATCGTGACTTCAATTGTAATTAGAGATACCTACTTCTGACTTCTAAGGAAGTCCCTGAATTATCTCAGTACCAATCTTCGCTTGTTTTTTTGTTTATTTTGTTTTGAACTAACTCAGTGACTCTCAAAATATTGTCCCTAAAGTGGCAGTATCAGCATCATCTGAGGAACTCGTTGGATATAAAAATTGCCCAATTTTCTACTAGGACATATGGAGATTAAAATAAATAAAACATACAAACTCTGACTTAGACCAACGTTTCTCGACTTCAAGGCTGTTGACATTTAAGACCAGATAATTCTTTGTCGTGGGAGACAGTCCTGTGCCTTGTAAAATATTTAGTGACATCCCTGGCATCTACTCTCTAGGTGCCAGTACCAACGCTCCTAGTTTGGACAATGAAAAATGCCTCCTGACATTGCCAAATGTTCCCTGGGACACAAAACTACCCCGGTTGAGAATCACTGCCCTACAGAAACTCAATATCTCATTGAAGATATCAAAATGACCACAAAAGTTATAAAATCGTGGTGGTGGGTATTTGTTGTATTCGGGTATCATGTCCATTCCATCAGGAACAACTCTCAGATTTCTTTAAGGAGGGGCGGCCATTTTTCTTTTGGATGCTGTCTGTTTGGAGTGATGATCAATGTATTCTGACCCTTCCCCCTTCCAGCTAAGGGAAAGACCCACCACCTAAATCTGGGCGACGGAACACCCCTCCCTAAAATGATTCCCATGAGTGACCAAAAAAAGACTCAGGCGCATTAGAATTCTATCACTGCAGAAAGGGCAACTAAATGAAACTGTCAAGGAGTTTCTGCAATAAACATCTTCTGGAACTTTGTAAGTTCCTGTTCCTTCTAAATCTAGTTCCTTCAACTCTTGATCATCCAACAGCCCTTCAAATAAATTCCCTTTTTGGTTGTTGTCAGTCAGAATGGGTTTCTGTTGCTTGCCACCAAAGAATCATCACTGATAAAATTACTCATCGTACCTTAAAAGGATAAAAATAAGAAAACAGAAAAATACTAGCATAATCTAAAACTAAATATATACGTATATTTATATGAATACATATGTATTATGATCTCCATTAATATATCTGATTATTTGTAAATATATGTGTATCTAGGCACAAAGACACATACAAAAATGTATACTTAAATATTAAAAAGCACTTGTAGTTGGGACATGATATTACAGATGATTCGTATTAAGATATTTTCTGTATTTTTTGTTTTCTGTTTTTCTGTATTTTAATTGTAATATTCTCTTGTATTTCACATACAGATATATTTATTTTATTTTTTAAAGCCCTATGTATTTTTAAAAGAAAGATCCAAAATGCCCATGGCTCTTGTGATATTATGCTATTTTATGTTTTATCTGGCAAACATTTAGTAGTTTAATGAACTTTATTTGAACCAAAAATTTATTTATTCTACTTATCTGAAATTAAAATGAATAGCACTAATGGGTTTGAACAATCCTACATTGTTCTCCGCTTGTACTTACAACCCAACTCACCACATGACCTCTAAACACTTCAATTTTGAGGTCAGGTAGTTCCATTACTTAGTAAAATATTTTTACCAATTACTAAGGGTTTGCTGCTCTCTTCCTTAGTAGCTGGAAATGTTTGATTTGTTCTCATTGGTTAAGTAAAATTAGAAAAAGCCACGATAACAAAAGCAAATGGAAAAGAACCATATCGGGAGATAGATGTGTAATTAACAAGCCTCTTTATCTAAACTTTCATTAAAGACAAACAATCAAATGTTGAGATATAAAAGGCATAGCTTTTAATTAGAGTATAACTTCCTTTCAGGAACTGCTTCGCCTTGAACAAATATTTATCAACATATATCCCAAATCATCATTCCTTTCCAGTGTGGCTAGTTGGTATTTCAGCATATTATCAAATCATCCAAAATAATCAATGGATTTATGAATGCAACAACAAGGTAAACTGCGACTTTGTCACCAAAGAAAAATATCGTTAGAGAACTAAAGGATATTTAAAAACTCGTTATTTAAGACAAATTCTTTATTTCCAGACTCACCCTCTTATGGCCTTCACTGAATGCCTAGGACGAATATTGTCTATTGCTTTTAATTATTTGCTTTCAAAAACTGGATTGGAAAGGCCCTACTCTTCTGTTTATAAAAACATTTTATAAACCTCAAACTCAGATGAAGACAATAAACAATCTACGAATGACCCCCTGCTACGTAAACATGAAGCTAGGCTAGAGGCGGGAGAGGATGATAGCACATACTGTAACCCACACACCCAACCATCCAGGAAGAAAGCAGCCCTTGGATTCTGCCATCGGCATAAATAGTCCAGCACTGTCCCATCTGCCTTGGCTCTGTCTTGATGTTGCTCCCCTCGGGCCGCCCAGCTGGCTTCATTTCCTCCCGCTGTTGGCATTTTTCCAGTATGTCCCCTTTGGTGAGGCATGGACACGCTCTGCTTGCGTGCAGCAGGCTCTGTCTGCATCCATCAGCCTTTATTCTGTCCTCATAATATCTTTCCTCCCCAAACTGTGCAGTGCTGCCATTCAAATGCAAAACGAGAGCGCACAGGAAGCCATCCCTCCCACCTGATGGCAGGCAGTGAGTGCAAGTACCACCTAAGAGGACTCGGGAGATAGACAGACGGGTTCACATAGCGTGTTCCTTATTAGCTGAGTGTGACCTTGATAGAAATTACCTATTTTCTCTGCCTTTATACCTCCTTCAGTAAAAGAAGAGACAAGGGTGCCGGCCTTTATGGGAGTGCCGTAAGGATTAATTAAAGGGAGCTAACACAGGTCTGAAATGCTTTCCACAGGGCCCGACACACAGCAAACACTCGGCAAATGGCAGCTTCGTTATTTCTCATCTGCATATTTAGACAGAGTTTTATACCTAGACAGACTTCTGCCTACATGTGACGTAAGGGTTACCAGAGCTGGTCTCTCAACAATTTTTTGATCTATCACGGTACCCCAGATATCCAGCACTCAAATCCCCCGAGATTTTTCTAAGGACAGAAGACTCCTATATAAATGCAAAACTGTGAACTAGGAAAAACAGCGCATTAAGCTGTTTTCATTCATTAACAGCAATTAGTTTATCAAATTAGCTATTCCAGTCAACTAGCAGATTCCCGTCCCAATTCGGCAAACATACGCCGGACACTTATCGCTCACTGCGGGAGACAGCGAAGAGCGAGGAGCAGAGCTGAGTGGGAGCTGATGTCTGGCTTCAAGGGGTCCACACGTGGATGTACGCCCAGAAACGTAAGGGCCACCGCAGGCACGGAATTGTCATGCACGCATGCTTTTATGGGGAGTTGCTATGGGCTGAATGTTTTTGGTCCCCCAAAATCCACATGTTGAGGTGAGCGGGAGCTGATGTCTGGCTTCAAGGGGCCCACACGTGGATGTACGCCCCAAAACGTAAGGGCCACCGCAGGCACGGAAATGTGCACGCATGCTTTTATGGGGAGTTGCTATGGGATGAATGTTTTTGGTCCCCCAAAATCCACATGTTGAGATCCTGCCCCCCAGCGCGATGCCATTTGGAGGTGGGGCCTTTGGGAGGTGAGCAGGTGATGAGGGTGGAGCCGTGCTGTCACCCTCACTGATGACAAAGTGAGACAATGAGAAGATGGCTGTCTATGAACCGGGAACTGGCCCTCGCCGGATACCGAACCTGCCAGCATCTCCATCATGGATGTCCAGTCTCCCAAACTGTGAAGCCAGCCAGTCTATGCCATTTTCACTATGGCAGCCCAAATTAAAATAGGGGTATAAATCTCTTTCCATATAGAAGAAACGACATTTGAGCTGTGGTACTAATTCATTCATTCATTCATACACTCACCCATCCAACATTTATTTATTTAATGCCAACTAGACGCGAAGCACGTATTAGCTACTGAGTTCATTAAAATGGCGAACAAAATGAACGTTAACTGTGCCCTCATGGAACCCCTGACCCAGCATGGTGACAGACACACACACAGATGGATACATGATTATGTTTGGGATCGGAGCTGGAAAGGAAAACAAGGAGAGTCTTTCATAAGTATTTAGAGCCGTCCTCAGCACATAATAAGGAGCTGGACTCTTAGCTGTTACTGTGATATATTACTACGGCCGTGATTATGTGCATGGATGAACAGACAGGAATCGTCTTCATGACACTCGGGTGCAAGAAGTGTCACTGCCCAGTTAAGTGATTTGCTTGGGTTTATAAGGTTAATAAATGACAGGAATTGGCTTAAACACATACAACCTGGCTCCAGAGTTATGCTCTTAGCTATACTATTGGCTTTCAAATACGTACACGGCCTTGCTCTGTATGGGTTATTTTGTGACAGTTAACAACATATTAAAACATCTCCCCATTTCCATAAAAACTATTCTACGACATTGTTTTAAAATGTGCGGCATCTGTTGATTTAACTACATGTATAGAACAGAGAGACTAGTCGGAACTGTTTGATATTATAAATAACACTATCGCAAACATCTCTTTTATCTTTCGTTTCACCGCCAATAATACCTTTTTTCTATTTAAGAATTACTTCTTATGAGGGGGGTTACTGTATAACACGCATACGTATTTTAAGGATTTGGCCACGTGTCGCTAAGTTCTCCTTTTAAGACGCTGCAGCAGTCTCTACCCTCACGGGGTTTCCTACTGATTCTTCTCCTTGACCAGAGGCTCAGCCTGAGGCGCTTTCGAGATCTCATCAGCTGTGACTCTAACATCCTGCAGACTCTTTTCTATTGTTTCCATGAATTTCATGGGGTGGGGGAGGGTGTGCTTCCTCATGGAAACTCCCAGTTGACCTGGGCAGATAGCAAGGCACTAAAGAAGAAGCTAACCTAGGAGAAAAGGGCAGCCTTGCCCACAGCCCGCGCCATATGAAGAGACACTGCCCCATATCTGGTTTTCTGGCCAGCAGCCTGGTACCAAAGGGGGTGTACAAGGCTTCAGCATAAGTAACTGAGGTCGAATTCTGATCAGATTTATCTTTAGATAAGTTATTTGCCAAGTCTCAGTTTCCTCCCTATAAATTATTATATGTCAACAATATGGGTAATAAATTGGAATCTATTTCTCTGATATTAAAATGCATATTTTTTTCACATTTTAATATCTCTGAAATGGAGATATGTCATGCGATCGATTGTTTTAAAAAGTACATTGCTCCATAGTCTAACTGGCAGTCATTTTTTCCTCAGTGGGTATGGGAGGCAGAATTCTGAAAATGCCCCCACCCCAGGGACCTCCCCCGGGCATAGTCCCTCCCCCTTGAGTGTGGGCGGAGCTTATGAATACAACAAAATGTCACTACAGCGACTGAGTTATGCTACATGGCAAGAGGGCATTTCCAAGTGGATGTCACCTGATCACAAGAGCTCTTTCAAAGCAGAGTTTTCTCCGGCTGGTGGTGAGAAAGGGTCAAAGCAGATCAGAGATTTCAAGAGGACAGAACCCCTGGCTAAACACGGCTTTAAGAAACAGGGCTTCACTGTGCAGGTGGGAAGACAGCCAGGTCCCATGTCACAGCTCAACCATCTGTCAGGACCCGGGTTCCTTCCCGCTTTAGCTCTGGCATTCACCGCCCTGTTCCTGTCACCTCGTGTCCTTGGATTATGAGAGAGGCTGACACCTCGTTGCTGATATGTTTCTCACTTGGTTAACCTTGGCTGCAAGGAAATCTCAAAAGGTACTTTTTTCCTGGCCACATTACTAAACAAACTCATTCTGTTGGTAAGGAAAACAGAGCACTCGGATATTGACTAGGAAGCTAGCAGTAGCTGTGTAAAAACCCCTGCCACACCCTGGGGTGGGGGTGGGGATGGGGGTAGAGGTAGGGGCGGGGGTGGGGTGAGGGACCGAGAACCAGACCACTTCCCTCTCTCAATCTTCGTCTTGTAACCTGTCATTGTTGTATGTCTCAAAAATGGCTGATCCTAAATATTTCTTTCAGAGTCATTGTGACTAAACTCTTCTGGATGTGAATGCTTAAGAGGTTTCAGAATTTTTCATCTGTACTTGCTTCACTGGAAACTTTTTTTTTTTTTTTTTTTGCTTTTTAATGACAAAAATAACGGTTTATCCTCCTTTGACTGTTTTCTTTCCATCGACTTCAACAAAGGTCTCAGAAATAATCAAACACATAGCTCTTCGGATCTGCTATCACCTCCCTTGAAACCCCTCAGCTGGCACTTCTGAGAAAGACTGGTGTTCCTTCGCGGGTCAGGGAGACACCCAACGCCGTGTATGTAGGCCTGTGGAGTTTCTGCTCAGTATCTCTAAGTTATTCAAATGACAAGAATGAATTTCCGATGAAGAGAACGTTCAACCGCTTTTTTCGAATACACAAAAATTCTTTGTAAAAGTTACTTTCAGTCACATATTTTTTTTCCCCTCTAAGAAGAGCAGAATATATCAAACAAAATTACGATCCAGCTTTCCAAAGGGCATGGCTTTTACTTAATTTTGTAAATCAAGGCAAGTTGTCGAGCATTTCCGAATCGAGGATGGGTCTCTTATTCCCACGTTTATTTTTGGCACCTGTTGGAATACTGGCCAAAACAGCATCGCTGGGGTCGTGTTTGCGTTTGTGCTCACTTAATGCAGGGGGACACGTGTGGGTAAAGAAATCAGGCAGGTTTGATGACTTGAGAGCTGGCTTTGCAACTAAGGCACTGTGGATACAGTCATGCTGTTTCAATTCCAAGGTGGGAGCTTATTATAGAATAAAGGGAGGAGGGAGAATACCCGTCATATAAATTCCTGCAGATTAAATGAGAATTTAGCACTTATGTATATAAACGCACACACATACACATGCTGTCCTGCATTTTCTAAATTGTCCACCAGGTACATGCATTATAATTATAATTTTTTTTAAAAAAAGTTTATTTAAAAATGACTTCCAATGTTTCTCACAAACCTAACCATGATTATTTCCACCCGTTTAATGTTTTATGTCCTTTCGGTGGTAATGAAACATTGTTTGCAGTTTTATTTTTCATCAGGATATTAAAATATTTTTCCTGTCCATAAATTCATTCAAATATGTCAAGGAAAATTCCCTCCAGGAAGAGGTCGTACCGAGCGGAGCTGAACATATTAGAAAATATTTCTGGTTGCTTTGCAACGAGCTTCCTAAGAGGAAATGACTGATGCCCACTTCTTACAGTAATGGTGCTTGGTACAGTGAGGGGCCAGGCTCGCAGGTAGAGGCATCATCCATTACTGTCTCTCCAGTTCTAGATCTTAGGAGAGTGGGGGCCATCAGGATAAAATGTGGCATACAGCCCATGTAAATCAACCAAGAGGAGTGAAAACCCAGGAGAAGCCCGCGTTGGCTTGGCTGGCAGTGCGTGCCCCACGTCAGCCGGGGACCTCGTTATGGTCTCGTTTACACGAGCACGGGTACTTCATTCGCCCTGTGCGGCCATATCTTATTATGTCTTTAACGGAGGAGGGGGAAGCATTAGCAAAAATACAAACAAGTCCCATTTGCATTTCATTGAGAGGGATAACTATTTGTAAGCACAACAAAAACAGGTTCTTTTGTAAAAACCAGGAAGATGCGGGACTGAGAATCTGAGCCGTAATGAGAGGCAGTCAGGGAGCTGCACGTGGGAGTCACAGGTGAGGTGAGCGGCACTCACGCTGAGCTGTCGCCTTGGTCCTTCCGTGTAACCTCACTGTAGCTCGGTGCCCTTGTCATGTTCTTTTTCATTTGCAGACACTTAGAAGCAGCCTTAACCTTATTACATTCGTTATTAGTTACCAGCCATGGATAATTCCGTTTTTCAGTTCATCTGTCGTGGCTCACGAAGTCTCACATCATCAATATTTTGGTCTACTTGCCAAGTCTTGAGAGTCGACACAAACAAGCGATCCTGTGTGGCTGGCATGCGGACAGTCACTGCCAGGTTCTAAAGCTTAAACTGTCCTGGGGTTCATTCACCGACACGCCAGTCACCACACCCTCTCTGGCAGTGGTTGTAAACACAGAGTCTGGAGCCAGGACACCTGGCTTCACGTCACATCTTCGTGACTCACTAGCAAGGTGAGCTCAAGCAAGTCTCCTCACTTCCCTGAGTTTGAGATGCACACCTGCAAATTGGGGGTAATAAAATAAACCTATCTCAACAGATTGTCGCTAGGAGTGTATAAGGTAAGAATTTTTAGGTGCATATATACATTTCATTTATAAGTGATCCATATGTATATGTATGCATGAGATAAATTTTTATACTTTGCAGAGAATATTGGTTTTAAATACACTGAATTTATCTCTTCTTCATGAATCGGGTTCTAAAGTCTTACCTAGTCGTAATTACTCTTGAAAAATCCCTTGGGTCACCTACAAAGGATGGAATTGTAACATCTCTTACGAAGTGTGAACTAGCTCCTTCTCCTTCCATCATTAAATTATAATGCTATTTCATTGGCTGAGGACCAGGCATAGGGACTAATTCATGAATACAAGCAGTGGTGAGATATTTGCTCTCTCTGAGGCACGGAGACCCTAGAAAAACTCCAGGAAACCAGATCTGGGTCCCCCATCTGATGCTCAGGCAGCCAGTATGTCCTAAAATTCTCTCTCTCTTTCTACCCTTCCCCCAGGTATAAGTTTTAGTTGCATGAATAGAGTATGGTTTACATAAATTGCCCAGCACAAAAGATAAAGAAGAAACGTGATTGGCCACAGCCATGAAGTTGGGCTGCGTGTTTGTCGCGTGTGGTTTGACACGCTAGTTGGTCTTGCTTCAGGAATGTCTTCTGCACGTGTTAGGTCGTGGGCTGGTGGTTCTCAGACATCACTGTGGATGCAGCCACCTGCACAGTCCAGGAGTACACTGCTTGAGGGCGGACTCCCTCTACCTGGGGTTGGCCCTGGGACACAATAAGGTAAAAAGCTGGCTCAGAACAATCAAGTGCTCAGAGCATGCTGTGGGTCTCATTCACGTCCGTTCCTCACAATGGAAATTCAGCAACGATTGCATTAAAACTGGAGAGGCTTCAGAGGAAACAAACGAATACGGCAAATATAGAAAGTTAGAAAAGTTTCAATGAATATATTTGGTGGCACTTGCTTGCAGTGTCCAACAGTAACCCCAACCCTAGGTCTTAATTCCTAGTGTTTAACATACTGGCACTTCAAAGTTTTTTGTTTTTTTTCAAACCATTTTTTTGTTTTTCCAACCAGAAAAAGTAAGCACAAGAGTAAGCACTGCATTTTTTTATATTCCAGACAAAAATCCTAACATGAAAAGAATTCTTAAGATGACAGCAGAACTAAATGCAATGAGGCGTCCTGGATGGGATCCTGGAGCAGGAAAAATACAATAGCAGGAAAGCTGGTCAAATGCAGATCAAGCAAGCAGCTTCGTTACTGGCGATGAGCCAACGCCGACTTCTGAGCTCTCACAAATGTGCCACGGCCATGTGACACGATATCATTTGAGGACACTGTTCCTGAGGGGCATTCAGGAACTCTGCTATCTCTGCAAATTTTCTATAAATCTAAAATCACTCCACAATTTAGAAGCCTATTCTCTTAAAAAGGCAGTAGGGCCTAATATTTATGAGCATGAGTTTTAAGTCAGCTCGACCTCAGCCAGGACCTTGGACTTGCATCCTGAGCAGGCACAGCTCTCCCTGGCTGTGTGAACTTGAGCAAGTTACTCCACTTACCAGGGCCCCGTCTGTTCAATGGGAATAATACTAGGACCTGAAACTTGAGCTTGTGATGATTAAATGAGTTGACACACGTAAGGTGTTTAAAACTGTGCCTGGAACATAATGAGGTCCCATTGACTGCTACCTGTTATCACTCTTAGCTGGTTAGCTTCAGTTTCTTCCCAAGTGAAATGGGGACAATAAGTATCAATTCTCAAACTTGCTGGACGAGTGAATGAAATAAAGCAAGTAAACACTCAGCATGGTGTCGGTACACAGAGCTATTTAAATAGCCCTCGGCACAGATTAAGCACCCAATAAATGGTGGCTGTAATTAGTATCATTAATATTAATAAAAGCTAGTGGGTGACCTGCCCTCTTTCTGGCTTCGAAGTGACAAGGATTCAGATTTGACCTCGTTAGCCCCTCCCTGGCTGCTGTTCTATAGGCAAGTCTAAAAATGGAACACTGCCGGCTGTCATAACCCCAGCTCTTCATTTTTCCAGGAAGCAAGAAGGGATCTGGTTGCAATGGACTAAAAACATAACCCAGGCTGACCCGTTCCCACCCACCCACCTACCCAACCCCCCAAAAAGAAAGAGAAAACAAGGGTGGTCCCTGTTTGTGGAACATGCAGGTAAGGCTGACTCTGTGGACTGAGAACGTGCGACCAGGGTCCACCTCCGTCCACTTCTCGGCTGTGCTCTTCTCCACGTTGGCTTTATTCTCAAGCTTCACACGAAGAGACACACCTGCCAAGAGCTCTAAGTGCTAGGTCCCCCAGTGCTCCGAATCCACAGGGAAAGAAAGTCCCTTTTCCCTGAAATGTGAACCAAAGTCCAGAGCCTGACTCTTAAGGGACCAACAAGGTTAAGTCCATCCCAAACCAATCACAGTGAAGGGAACTCACTGACCTGCTCGGGTCCGATCCACTGCCATCCCGGGTACCGGAGGTGGAGTCAGCCTCACTCAGACCAATGGGCTGAGACCCGGTAGGGTGCTGTCCCCAAGGAAATTTCAGACACTGCAGCCCAATGCAGAGGTGATAGATGCTGCGCTGCTGTAAAACAGCATATGTTCGCTATAATCATGTGGATTTTATAACTGATGATCACAGTTGTCTCGGCAGATGCAGAAACTTCAGGAAAAGTCAGACACCCAGCTCCCCTTTCTCTCCGAATGAGCTGCAGAGTACAACCTCCTTGGAGAGCGGCCCTGCACATGCGCAGAGAGCTCAGCCCGTGAGGGCCTACGACTTAGGTTCCATCCGACATTTCTCAAGCACTTATTACGTGCCAGGCACAGTGCGAGGTCCCTGATTCTAAATTATTTACCTTTAATTAAATGAAACAATATATTCTATGGTGAACCCCTCGATTTTTTTTTAAACAGCTTTATCGAGGTATCATTTTCATATCATAAAATTCACCCCTTTTAAGTGTGCAACTCAGTAATTGTTAGTAGCTTTACAGAGTTACGCAGCCAGTACCAGATTCAGTTTTACAACATTATCATCCCCCCAAAAAGATCCTTCATGCCCACGGAAGTTAATCCACATTCACACCCCTCACCCCAAGATACAGTTCACAAATCTACTTTCTGGCTTCCTAGATTTGCCTCTTCCGGACGTTTCATGTTGATGAAATCATATAATGATTTCATCTTTCGTGTCTAGGCTCTTTCACTTAGCATATGGTTTTGGGGGTTCATCCTCGAAAAATGTCATGGCAGGCATTAGTCTTTTGCTCTTTTTCATTGCTGAATAGTATTTCATTGTTTGCTATCCCACAGTGTGTTTATCCATCCATCAGTTGATGGACATTTGTATTGTTTACCCTTTTGGAGTATTATGAATAATGCTGCTATGAACATTTTTCATGTGAACGTACGTTTTCGTTTCTCCCAGGTAAATACCTAGGAGTGGAATTTGGGGGTCATATCATAAACATTCCCACATTTTACTAAATAAAAATTAAAACACTTACTGCGTGCCCATTTTTTCTACAAGCAGAAATGTCCAAAACTAAATCAGGACTACTTGAAAATTTAAATCAAGCTTTCGCCCCAAATGAATTATATTCTTAGTATTGCACGCATAACTCTAATAAAGGTTAGAACCTATATGGATCAGTCTTTCAGCCAAGTCATATAAAAACAAAACAAACAAACAAGCCCATACCACTGAATGGTAACCAAATGTAATTACGTAAATAGTCCAATCTGAACGACTGACTCAAGGAGAATTTGCGGTGATCTAATTTATATCCCACAATACTTCTCAAAATCTCCCTTTTCTTTCTAATTTCCTTCTCCCCCATTAAAAAAAAAAAGGAACTCTCTCTTCACCCAACACACATGGCACGTTTCATCTGCCCCTCTCTTCCCTTTTCCTCTGGCACTCTGCAGAGACTCTGGTTTATCCCCAGATGGATAGTATGTGAGGTTCCAGGGACATGGCCTGTATCTTCAGTGCCAATGCCCGGTTCAGAAACGTAAACTGCAACCTGCCACTCCATCGAAATGCCTACGAAACTTTGTCAAGCCAGTTTCTCAAATAGATTAGAGTGAATTTAGCTTTAGTCTCGATCACGGTATTGGATCAGCCTGGATGGGCCAGGTTATGGTGCAGTAACAAACAAGCCCTACATCACCATGGCTTATAACAACTACAGGCAAGGAAGCTCTGCTCATATCTGTCGCTCATGGTCCAGGCTGAGGGTGCAGCCACCTTCTCAAATACCGCCACCTCCATGTCTCAGTGACAAAGAGTGTTAGGGGGTCTTGCACTGGTAATTAAATATTTATCCCGGAAGTGACACATATCAGTTCTGCTTGCAATTCATTGGCAAGAACCAATCAATGACCCGACTCAATGACAAAGAGGCCAGGAAGAATCCTGCCCCATGCTCAGAAAATGGGTCAATAGAGTACGTTTTACAAATAGGACTAATGACGATCATGCTATCAGTTTCTCCCACAACGGCTGCCATTTTTAAGAATGTGGGTGTTCACAACTAAAATGTTTTGTAATAAAAAAATTGAATTCATTTCAGCCCATCGGTAGGTTCCAGAAAACTTGTGTGTAACCCACATATTCATGTATCATATTTAAATATAAAATGTTTGGGGGGA
>NW_006442491.1:35866711-35869764 GCF_000325575.1 Pteropus alecto
AGAAAAATATTGGTGAATCATTTTTCTATTTCTTTTTAGAGAATGATTATTTTCTAAATGAATGCTCAAGTTCTGGGATGCATCCTGTCATTAACACAGTCGATGGATCACAATATTCTGCGAGCAACTATTTTCTTTAGGTTGCGTCTCGAAGCGCCAGGAACACATTTTGAGCTCACATAACTGGAGAGCCTTCGATTGATGCTCTGATCACAAAGCATCTGAGCCACTCACCCCACCCCCACCCCCGACAGCTCCCAGACTCAGCACTCGCTGATTCACATGTGGCAAGAGAGGGTGTGTTAATCCTAGCAGGCCTCCCAGAAGAAGAGGATGCATTTGTCCCAGAGTCCCCAAGAGTCACCTCCACCCGAATCGGAGCGCATCCATGCCTCAGCCAACCACAGAAGTCACATGAATATGCGCGCACCCCAGACTGTGAGACCAACGATGGAGAAAGAATAAAGTCCAGAGAAAAATATGGGTGTTGTTTGAAAAAGGGAAACTGAGGAACACTGCCAGGCAAGGTGATCAATGTGTGTCCAGGGCCTGATGTCATGGGAGGAGTCTAGCTCTCTATCGTAATGTTGAACCAGGATAATAACGTGTGCTAACTGATCTTCGAGATATAAAACTCTTTCCTATGCCAGGCATGATGCTAATACCTGCTGAAAATGAAAACGGTAAAAGACGCTTATGAAAGTTTACTGTTCTTAAACTTCAAGAGCACAGATTATCATTGTGGCATAAATTTTTAAACCTCCTCTTTTAAACCAGGCCCAATATGAGGGAAATTATTTCACCATTTCACTGTGATGTCGTGACTTGACACAAGCCATATATAATGACTCAACCCCCTTGCCTTCAAAAACAATCATCAGGAATTAGAGTCAAGCCCCGTCTGACACGGAAAATATTTATTTTGGTTGTCTTCAGAGAACCGAACGTGAAGGTATTCAAACCGTGGTCATTAGACCCCAATTTATATTTCCATTTTTACGTTTCTGCCTGTGAAACTAATTCAGTCTAATCCATCTCGTCTACATGTTTGGGAAACCTTCAAAAGATAAACACTGACTATTGTAAAATGTCGCCACGGGAGGCAGCGATTCAAATTAATCTTATTACATATCACTGTTAGTGAGCAATGATTTATTTCACTCACTTAAAAAGGAGGATTTTTTTTTCCACGCCTCTATACACTGCTGTTTGATACTGTGCCTAGCCCTCCTTGACAAGAATTGTTTTAAGAAGTGAAAACAGCCCGCACCAAAGCTAACAATTGCTTTCGGTGTAATCGCGGGTTTATCCAGCCGACTTGGAAAGCATTTTTTATCTGAATCACACTTGAAGACATGGTATCAGAGATCTTAAATTAGTACCTATCGTCTGAGCAATGCTCAAGGCTAGATAAATATGAGAAACCTCTATTTCTACACGTCTTTTAGGTGGCATGAAGGGCAAAGTGTACTTCACGAGAAGCTGGAACGCCTGGAACTTGGTCTGAACTCGACCACTCACATATTAAATCGTATTAGGAAAGTAAACAACATCAATTTCTTCTCATTTAAAACATGATCGAGACATCTACTCTCTTAACAGTGGGCTCAGACAACAGGGAAAATTAATTGCACCGAGGAAAGGAACAAATTGAACAACAGAGTTCTGGGGTCGGGGAGGTTTTCTGTGTTTTAATACTCCCTCAGGTGCTGTGCGGACAGGGAGCCCCGGCTAATAACCCCCAGTTTCCAGCACCCAAGCTCCCCTTGCAACTCTATGCCAGGGGGTCAGAATTCAGGTTCACTAGCTGCGGGCGACCACGGGACCGACGCCTAAGTAATTTTGGCCACTGGGTCATGTGGGTGAATTCGTCAAATGAATTTGTGTGAACTTCAGGAGAGATTATGAGCACACAAATTGATCATGTACGAGTGGGAGCTGAGCAGATGTGATCTAAGACAGAAAAACACCA
Organism: Pteropus alecto; assembly: GCF_000325575.1. Lineage (NCBI taxonomy): Eukaryota > Metazoa > Chordata > Mammalia > Chiroptera > Pteropodidae > Pteropus > Pteropus alecto. Next base: position 35,868,684 of record NW_006442491.1, read on the forward strand.
GAAAAGCGAAGTCCAGGGACTAGGAGTTTTTATAGCAAAGCGATCTCTGATTCGGAGGGTCTTGCCGTTTTGACGCTGTCATAAATGTCCTCTTCTCTGGGGCCAAATTGGGTAACAATAACCTAGGAACATAACTGGAGAGGAATGTTGCTCTGTTTGTCCAGCGTCTCTCACCCCCCGCCCCTCATTCCCAGAGAACTTCCTCTCCCCTCATGCTCAAGATCTCGCAGTGGCCACTCAGCCTAAAACCCACCTGTGGCCACAGAGACGGCCTGTGCCCCAGATGAGCCAATCGGAGGCCTTCTCCCAGATTTTCAAAGTGGAGAGGAAGGAAGGGGGGCGGCGGCTAAGGAATGTCTCAGGTAACCCCATCTCTCCTCTGCGGGATGCAACAGCAGGAAGCAGCTCAGCATATCAAACATCGATTCACTGAGGGCCCATTTGCCAGAAATCAATTTATCCTTTTCCAAATGAATCAGTTCACCAAAATATTGTTTCTTAAAACTCTTTACGAGGTTTATCGTCAACTAGTACTGGACGGCACGCTTTAAGAACTGCTGAAGATTTCTACCATGTTTTAGTTGAAAGTTGCTTATTTATTCAGAGCAACATTTTAGGAACATTTGTCTTTGTCCCTGCAGCTGTCACTCACCCAACCACACGTGACTTATATTATATATCCCTTTTTAAACCAGTTACTAACAGAAGCCCAAGCATCCCCAGACAGCTTTCATATTATCCTCTATTCAGACCAGTCTACAACTTCCAAACCCCACAATGGGGCCTCAGAAATGCATGATCTGTCATCAGAAAAACCCTTCTTCTTCGCCTCTTCTCCGAACCAAAGCTCGGCTGTAAGTAAACACGAATTTCCCTGTGCACCCCGTGCCCATCGGGCGTGTGAGTGAGGCAGGCGTCCTTCTGGTCTTCAGGGCCCCTTGGAACCATTTCTCCCCCTTTCTCTTTGAAGTACAGGCCATCTAATAATGATGCCACCTAATACTGGTCCTTGTCCCCATCTCCTGAAACAGACCACTCTCCGTCGTTCAGCAGAGACAGTGACCTCAGACCTGCATCTTCA
>NW_006442491.1:35869809-35953944 GCF_000325575.1 Pteropus alecto
TGACTCCACGATGGTCACCCCCCACCCTTCACCTGGCTCAGCTTCTCATCCTTCAGGTCTCTGCTTTAGCATCCTCCCTTTCTCTTCTGTGTAAATTCTATTGAGATGAAATTCACGTAGCGTAAAATTAACCATTTTAGAGTGAACGGTGTGGGGACATTTAGTCCAGTGCAGTCACAATGCTGCGTAACCACCGCCTCGTCTCAAAAGGAAACCCGCGCCCGTGAGGCAGTCACGTCTCGCCTCCTCCCCTTCAGCAGGCCCTGGCCGACCACCAGAATCTTCCATTTCTCTGCATCTGCATCTGAAACACCCTCCCTTGTGACAGGCTTTCTCAGAGAGCCCCCTGCCTTCTTCCCTGGCCTCTGACGCTCACTGGTTCTTCTTAATGGAACATATCACTGTATGAACCTCTACAACTTACATATGTGTCTGTCTTGCTCTCTAGGATGTGAGCTTCCTGAAGCCAACACCTGATTTTATTTTTCTTCTCTGTTCTCAATGTCTATCACTGCTTGGCACATAGTAGGCCCCACAAATACTTGTCGGATGAATAAAGACAATACTATGACATAGTCTAGTATTAGGATCTTTAGGTAGCAGATGACAAAATTAAATTAGAACTAATTAAGGCCAAAATAGGTAAGCAAATTTAGGTAGACATCAGCTTATTTACCAACCGAGAGTGTCTCACAGAAGCAGATCTCAGTTTAAATTACGGTCTCCAACCATTAGCTATATTTTCCCTTTCTAAGTGTGTTTCTTTAGCAGAAAGGTGGAAGAAATTAAAAAAGACCTCATTAGATCAGCCAGGAAACGGTTAGAAAGACAGAAGCCATACCAAGTAGTCCCACAGTGGGAATTTATCACGGGGAATTTGTGATACTCTAGATTTACCAGGTCTTGATGATACATAATCATGAAGGTCCCAGCACCTAGTTAGTGATCAAAAAATAGAAGCTACGAATGCAAAAAAAAAAAAAAAAAAAATTAAACACATTGTGCTTTTAAATCGAGAGTTTTGTTTGTTTGGTTGTTTGTTTGTTTTTGTTTGTTTGTTTGTTTGTCATTTCTATTGCTGGATGCCTAAGAGAGAATCCTTTAGAAAGTAAGGAAAGGAAAACAATAAGAATTCGATCAGAAATTCAAAGGACTTTTAATTAAAATAAGGAAAGTTGGGGTGCAGAGTGGGATAACAGTTATCTGCCTGATTCATTCTTTGCTTCTGAAAGAAAACTAGTGAGCGTTTCTGTTTAAGGGCAAAGAAGAAAAGCCAATTTATGCCATCAGACCCAGTCATTACTTCTGTCTCACGGCCCCTGGTGAGCATCCGGTGTTTTTATTGCTAGAGTTCATCACTAGCGCTTACTCAATAATTAGATAATCCCTACAGCAATCTACTGTAGTCGTGCCTAAAAAGGACTCCTTATTGCATCTCCACATATGTCAATAGCTTTCATAAACCATAATTCAGTAAGATATTGCTGGCATTAGAGTTTTAAGCAATTAATGTTAGTCAATACAAAAGCTAAGAGATTGATGCATGTGGGCTTTTTTCTCTCTCCCTACAATGAAGATGCTGAAACTCTATTTATTTGAATTAGTTCATCAGCCTTTGAGATTTGTCATTTAGCTGAAATGACAATTACTATCGAATCATTATCATCATTTTCTGATCATTTTTCTACAAACATAACTTCACACTGCACCGTGTGAGACCTTGACCCTGAGTGATGTTAGAGCCCATGTTTGTGTTAAATGCTAGTAGAAAATAAAGTCTCCATGGTGGGGACAATTTGAGTAGCTCCTAAATATCCCGTAGTATGCTAGTGGGGGAGATACCTTAAAGCACAGTGATTACCATTACCCCATCACAGTCTTTTGGATTAAAATATAGACAAGAGCACGCAGAGATACCCTAAGCCGCCATCTTTGCCAGGATGTTCATCTCAGTCCTGGAGATTGGGGTAAAGACAATATCATCTGCCCTGATAAAGCATCTTGCAGATAGCAATGTCCTCTTCTCCAGACCTTCCGGAGGAGGCATTGTAGATTGCCTCCTAAGCTCCTCCCACTTCTTCTCCCGTCCTGATAGGAGCCTGGTTTTGTTCAGGTGTCCGCCTCCCCTCTATGCAGCCCGCTGCTTTGGGGAGGGAGTCGGGCAGTGGGTAAAACTGCTCAGCCCCCAGGTGAACTCCATTGGGAGTTGGAGTGGGGCTTACGTGTGGCCATTGAGACATGAAGTGGCATCTCGAGAGAGACTTCTAAAATGGTTTTCCTTGTTCCCCAGAAGGAATCAGAGGGGAAAAGAGGATCTCTCCTCTCCCAGACATAGTGAGTCTCGGCTGAGATGTCTGCAGCCGTTTCGCTGACCGGCGTGAGCGTAAATTGAAAATAGAAGGTGGAAAATGGAACAATGATGAGAAATTAGTTAATGACTCTGAAAACCTCCGAAGACGCTATTATGTGAGAAAAACCCTTTCTTTATTGTTTAAGCTGGTTTGGGCTGGGGCTTCTGATAGTTGCAGCCAAAGTGCCATTAGCCAAAATCTGAACTTCAGGCACCATTCACATTTTATGAAACAGCATATCTTCTTATGCTTTTTTTCCATACTCATTTTAGCCTTCCGATGACAAGACGGACTTATTTTATTCAATCGTGACTGTTAAAGCCAGTTCAAACATCTTCTCCATGAAGCCTTCCTCAGATTGGTTCCTTTTTCTGTGTTTTTATAGCAGTTGTACCTACATCTACCATAGCATGTATCACTCTATTGAAATCATCTCTTGCCTGTCTCCCAATATCACTTGATTTTTTTTTTTTTTTTTAAGGCAAGGTAACCCTTGGTTGACCTCACGGATTGCAAGGACCCTGTCGTCTTATAATCTCTAATTTTTTTTTTTTTATACCTGCATTACCTGGTCTTCCTAGGTGGTCTCCCATCCAAGTACTAAACAGGCCTGACCCTGCTTAGCTTCCGAGATCAGATGGGATCGGGCTTGTTCAGGGTAGCATGGCTGTAGACCCAATATCACTTGATTTCGACTCCCTTAAGGTCAGACATTATCTCCTTTAGATTATCAGGTCTTCTCATGGCCCCCATGACTTAGGAGGTTCTCAGTAATTATTCGTGAATGAACAAATCGATGAATGAACTGCTCACAGATATTCATAACTCTTCATGAACTCTTTCTCACACTTGCTTTTTTCACCTTTTTCTAGCATAATACCAACTCCTCCTAATCACACACCTACCTCCTCTACATAAAAATGAGTCATTTTACCTACACTAATTTAAATCTTCCTGAAACACCATGAAATGGTACCCAAAATATGTGCTTCATTAAGTAAGCATTATTAGACCTCGAAGAAACCAGCGAAGGCCACCAACGTGCCCCAAAGAATTAAAGTTGAAATGACTAGGTCAGCATTTCTAATAATGCATTCCTCAAAAGAATTATTTTTTATGATGTGAACAGATGCGTAAGGAGCCCTATGGTCAGGTAATGTAGATAACGCTTTTCACAAAATGTAAGCCGCTTCTTAAGTGCAGAATTGCTTAGAGCTTCCTCTACACCACTGTCCCTTGTGGATCTCCAAGAGCAGGCTAAAATATGAGTTTTCTGAAATGTCTTTAAACATATAATCGATTTTCCAAGGGACAACTATTAATACACCACCACAATTGTTAATGACACAGTTGTAGATACAGTCCTAGATCAACTGAGCCTTGAATATGATACCCAACTATGTTCTTATTTGAGGGAAAATGAAAAAGTCAAAGAAAATTGGAAGTAAAGTATTAACCTTACAAATAAAATCCTTATGCATTTGTATGTTGTTATACTATTAGGCTTTAGTCGCAGTTTTGAGAGAATCATAGACTCTTGAATCTCAGAAGGAATCTTAAGGATTAGACAGAGGAGTGTTTATTGATTATGCCGTATTCATGAAACCCTTTGAGAATCCGATGAAAACGGCACACGCTCATCCCAGAAGGATGCACCTACACACACACACACACACACACTACAAGATGTTTACAGACTCCTTGATGAAGATTTATGGACCCCAAGTTTTGGATGCCCTGTCCCTAATCTGCCATGGCCATTGGACATATTGAAGAAACTGGGACCCAAAAGTCATGTGGCTTTTGAGGTCAAAGCCAAGGTAAGAACAGAACGTAGGAATTCTGACAAACTCTCTGCCCGTTTTTGGATCCCATCCAGCCCCACATCAGCTTGCACTCCATCAGGCCTCTCTCCTCTTCCAGACCTGCTGGCAGAGGGGCCTGAACCTGGCTCAGGCGACACTGGAGACAGCAGAGTTGATAAGTATTTTCCCAAAGCCCCAGACTATTGCTTCCATATTAATTCCCTACTGGTGTCATAGTCTGATTATGCCACCGCTGCCATAACTCATTGTTTTATACTCGTTCCTGCTTAGCGAAGCAAATTAACAAGCGCGGCGTGGACCTCCCATGGCATGCAAAGTGCAAATACATAAGGACTCAGAAGCCCGACTTTGGTCATAAATTCCAGAAGATAAAAGGCATGAGATGCTCTTAGCATGCTTCTCTTTAAACGAGTGTGAGGACTCTTGCTGAAAAGAAATTCGTAAATAGAAAATATTGCTAATGATAATTGCTGCCCAAGCTTTATTGGTGTATATACATAGAAAGAGAGAACCATCGTGTGTAGACATTAAATGTTTTGATGTTTATGAAGATTGTCCATAAGAGTTATGGACAATCTTATGAATGCTAATGAATGAAAATTGCATGCATTTACTCAAAATATAGACCATAAAACTAATTTATTAAGCAGAACATAGGGTGCCGCTTCCCCATCATGGACTGACATTCCCAGATTACCCAGGAACCCCAGCTCGGGGTAGGAGAGAATTTTCATGCACATGAAACATCCTTCAAATGAAACTCAGCCCTGAGCTCCCCTTGGCCATGGCAGCCTACCTTCTGCCTACGCGATGAACACCCATTGATTACTGACCATGTGTCAGGCACTGCGTGTGCAACCTTCCCACTCAGTTGTCACAGCACTCAAAAGAGATAAATATTTATCATTCTGCTTTTACAGATGAGGAAATGGACAGGTTGCTCATGGCCGGCCACATGACTAGTAAGTGTTGGAGCGTGGCTTTGAACCCTTCGCTGCTCGGTTCTAGATTCTAAGCTCTCAGTCATTACACACCCTTCCCCTTGGTGACCACTGGCGGGTCTGTCACCAGTGCTGCCAGGGCCCAATGCAAGCTCCTGGGTCACTTTGTTATTTCCGCTATCTCTATGAGTATAATTGGGCATTTTTGCTGAAATATATTCTTTTCAAAAGCCAAGCTATTACTGAATCTCCACTTTAATCGATCTCTTCATCCAATATTCATCATTCTCCGGATTTTCTTCAGTCGTCCACCCCTTTGCCATACATGTGTATATATCACTAAAGACACTATGCTGAATGAAGCTAAGGAAAACATGGCCCCCTGCCCTCCAGAAACTTGGAATTCAGAGGAGGAAGAAGCAATGAACTAATTAGCACAGCGCGGCCTAAGATGTCAGCACGTGGGCGGCATGAGCATAGATGAACCCACACAAATCACGCTGTTTATAGGACGGGATTCCTGAAGGAAGTTCTGCTTTCCTACCTGGGTTTTGAAGGCGGGTAGGAATTAGCCAGGTAGAAAACCGTTAGGGCCTGGGGGTTGGGGGATAAGCATTGTAGGCAGAGGAGACAATGGCAGTTCATTAGCAGGCATTACGGGACGGGTTCTCAGATTATAAATAGTTCTGTATCTAGAGCAAACTTTGGCTGTGAAGACTGGAGACCCTGGATGTGTCCGCGAATGTGGATGAACAAGCCGTCATCCACGCCCTAGGGGGTTGCCTAGAAGTTCATGCTAAGTTACAGCTTTCCTGGGAATGCTCTCTGTTTGTCTGTCTATCCGTCCGTCTCTCTCTCTCTCTTTCTCTCTCTCTCTCTCTCTCCCTCCCTCCCTACCTGAGTTTGTGTGTATTGCACGTGTTGTATGTGTTGGGAGTGTATGTGGCGTGTGTGTCTGTACGTGTGTGTCCAGCACCTGCTGGAAAACGTCTCTGCTGCCCTAGCAGAGGGCTCTGCAGCGTCCCATAAGCCTCGTCTTGCTTCCTCCTCCTTTTGAGGAAGAGCCAGGAAACCACCTTCATGGTCGTGCACACCCTCTGCCATCAGGCTGTCCTTTCTCCCTTCTGCAGAGAAGCAGATGGGATGAGCAGACTCTGACAAACACCCAAATAAAGTCTGCTAGGGTCCCTGGGTCCCTTCCCATGTGGCACGTCTGCAACACCGGAAAAGACATCTCTAACATCCCTCTGTGTTCAGAAATGATCTTTGCTCCTTTAACTTTAAGTATCTACCAAAGGATAGAAAGAAACTGGTCCATCAATATCCCCAATGAGACAAAACGACCCGACAGCAAACGTCCCTATATGCTCCGAAAGTGTGTGTGTGTGTGTGTGTGTGTGTGTGTGTGTGTGTGCGCGCGCGCGCGCATCCTTTGGCCCCGGCAGCCCTGACCCACGTCCAGGGACTTGGACATGTACTTGTGTCCATTCCCACGAACAGGCGAGCCACCATACCCCTGTGGCCCACAGATCACTGAGGAAAGTCACCCTCAGTGGAGCACGATATCTGTATGTGACTTGCACGTGGGAACATGTGCATTTGGCACCGTGTCATGCTCCGTCTCCTGCAGCCCCCGGCCTCTCTCTGGATTCTATGGAGATGCAAGTCCGATGCAAAGGAGAGAGACATCCAAGCCACTCACTTCCCCGTGACCTCTGTCCCTCCTCCTACACACTTTTAGCCTTTTAGAAATAAAGCCTTTCACGGGGGTGAGAACATAGATACCTGCTTGAATGATTTTCTAAAAAAGAAAGCCAAAAAACAGAGGGGAATCAAAATTTTCATTTAGTCACCCTCCATGCCCATGGAGGAGATTCTTCTGAGTATGAGTTCACGCTTTTCATGAAAACCGCAGCAGATCTGGTGTCCTCTAAAAGGTTAAGAATTCCCGATGAAGAGAGAACTTTAGAGAGCAAAAAAAAAAAAATTCTGCTTCTTCAGAAGAAAGTGGATGCGCATATGTCATCTCCCCTCAGATAAGTCTGATGCTAATTGCTCACTCAGGTACGAGTCCTTTCCATCTGACACCTCTGCTGGTTTCTGATGTACCTGCAACTTTTGTGATTTTACTACCCATGCAAAGTGGCACTTGCTGCCTGCAGCAAAAGACACGAGCTATTTATTGCCTCATTTTACAGATGCTGCTGGAGACCGCGTTTAACAATACAAATATCACAGAATTGTCTTTGGGTGTCACAAGCTGCTGAAGTGTAGCCTGATAACATAGTTCGCCAGACTCTATGCTAATGATTTTACACACATTCCGGGCTTAATTAGACGGGGCTGAAATAGGAGCTTGCTTTTTAGCAGTCACACCCTTTCGTCAATATCCAAACCGGGAATGTTTATCTCCTGCTTTGTAACTTATCTGGCCATATCTATAATTGCCGCATTTTATTACTGGAAACGAACCTTAACATCTTCCCCCTATGGTACGCAAAAAATGCAATACCATAAGCGATTCTCTTTGGGATGGAGATGTGCCCCAAAATAAATGGAAGTTAATCTTACCTGGGCATCCATTTTTCACTCGTTGGGAACGCACACACACAACCCCACCTGTAACTCTCGCTTTGTGCTGAGTTAGCTCTAGAAAGATCTGGAAGGTTCTGGTGTGCAGAGGGCGGTCTGCCAGACGGGAGGGTCAGTGAAGGAGCATGCAGACGTTCGGGGACCAGGCTGCCTGAGAAGCCTTGGCAAGCCGCCTTGTCTCTCTGTGCCTCAGTTTCCTCGGCTTTAAAATTGGATTCTAATAACTTCCGAGGGTTCCTACACGATGATTAAGTGAATCGAAAGGTGCAGACTCCTTAGACCACAGCTCGCTGTTCTGGCTGTTTATGAGGAGTCTCATCTCTAAAACGGGCACAAAACAGGCACCTCCATGACTGTGCAGTTAGGCGACTTAGTACAAACGCAGCATGTGGAAGCATGTCCAGCCGTTGGCTGTCACCGTGTCCCCTCCCAGAGGCACTGCTATGGCGACAGTGCTGAAACCGGCTTATTCTTGTCGCCGATCTTCAGCTATCAATTTTGTGGACTTCTGTGCATTTTGGACCTTTCTTTACACGGCCGTATATTGTGCAGGGTGGAGCGGGCAGGGACAGAAAGCGGGGAAAAAGAGGAGAAGAAAAAAGAAAGACAAAGAAACCAATGAGGAGACACTGGACTATTTTACGTCTTTTTCGTAAGAGGCCTTTTTTTCTCCTTTCTCCGCTCTCTTCTTGCCGGAAAATGTCCATCCCCTTAGGCTGGTTTAAACGGTCCAATCACTACAACAAAGCTTAAGAAAGAGGAGGAAGATTCTCTCTTTCTTATTTTTGACCAGTGATGCTCTGGTCTAAACCTTCCCAGGAAGCCCAAGGTCCTCGATCCCTCGCTTTTAGATAAAACTGCAACACTTCTGCTTTCAATCGGGAAGGAGTTGAGAGAGAGGGTCTGGGATTGAGGGAGAAGGGCTGCTGGCTAGTACCTGTCCTCACCCGTAATCATGCCAAAGGCTAACGACAATGATGGCGGTAATAACAACATCGTGGCCCAGGAGTTACCTAGGGTCACTTGCCTGCAGCACAGGGCTTTAGCCTCCCTGTCCCCTCTGCCTCTCGCCCCCCGTCTGTCGCCCTCGGGAATTCATGTCTTTCCTCAACTGACCCTCAGCAATATTGACCCCCGTCTTGGAAAATTTGGTGCCAGCCGAAACCTACCTTGTGCCAATGGCTGTGACTAAGAGAATAAAAATGTTCCTGATTCATTATGATAATGATAAACATCATCCTTTATGTTCCTATTATTAATGTTTTTGGGTCTTTTCTAAGCATCTTATTTAAAGCTTCCAACGACCCATGAAATTGATACTGCAATATTGACCCCCGTCTTGGAAGATTTGGTGCCAGCCGAAACCTACCTTGTGCCAATGGCTGTGACTAAGAGAATAAAAATGTTCCTGATTCATTATGATAATGATAAACATCATCCTTTATGTTCTTATTATTAATGTTTTCAGGTCTTTTCTAAGCATCTTATTTAAAGCTTCCAACGACCCATGAAATAGATACTATTACTGTTATATCGTCCTCACGAATCTTTACACCAGTGGTTCCCAAGTGAGGGCACTCTCCCCACACAGGGGGCATCTGGCAGAGTCTAGAGACATATTTGGTTGTCACAGATTGGGCATGTAATGAGTAGAGGCCAAGGATGCTGCTAAACATCCTGCAGTGCACAGGACGGCCTCCCAGCTCCGAATGTCAAGCGCCAAGGTTGAGGAACCTCACTTTTTAGCAATCAGAAAACTGAGTCTGAGCTTAGCTAACTTGTCTGAAGACACAAGTATGTCAGGGCAAAGGTGGGGCCCTACCGGTCCTAGCGACTTTCCAAATCCAGGCTCCCATCTACAACACAAGCTTTCTGTTTTATTTATCTACTGCTAAGTAACAAGACAACCAGAAACCTAGCAGCTTAAAACACACTCATCATCTCACAGCTTCTGGGGATCAGGACTCTGTGCATGCTTAGCTAGTCTTCTGCTTATGGTCTCACAAGGCTGTCATTCAGGTGGCACCTGGGGCTGTGGTCCCATCTGAGGCTCACCTGGTGAAGGATCTGCCTCCAAACTCAGTTTGTTGTCAGAACTTATTCCCTTGCAGCTGAAGGACTGAAGGCCACAGTTTCTTGCCTGCCCCCAACTAGAGGACATTGTCAGCTCACAGAGGCCACTCGCAGTCCCTTGTCACAGGCGGACCCCCAACGTGACCACTCACTTCCTCAAAGCTAGCAAGAGAGATACTCCAGCACGACAGGCTCTATAACTTATGCAATCTAATCATGTGCATTTCTGTCACCTTTGCTGTATTCTGTTGGTTAGAAACAACGCACGGGACCCACCCACTCTTAAGGAGATGTGGTCACATAGTCCATGAATACCAGGAGGTAGGGATGGAACCGTTTGTCCCCCTTACAACTAATGAAATCATTGCCTCGAAGGTAGTTCCTTTCAAAGGCAGCGATTTCATGGGCCACATCCTTGCAAATATTTATATGTCCATCTTATCCTCACAGACTTCAAATATTTCCACAGGCCTACGACAGTGTGAAGGCCTCGCCCTGAGGTCAGTGAGCATTCCTGGCGTGGGGTCAGGGCGGTCACTGAAGAGGTGTTTCTGAAAGTGAACTTGATAAAGCTCTTGGACCACTTCTCTGAAACCCACACCCACTGCCCTGGGGTATGAAGGAGAAGACCAGAGGACTCTACCACTACTGTTGCAAGGATGATGACCAATGATAATAATAACGATAAATAAAAATTAAAAGGAGGATTTAGACTATTTGATGATAAAAACGCAAATCGTGGTATCTCGTTTTTTAACTCTAACTGGCACACAACTGAACTAACCTCTCCTTCTGTCTCTCTTCCTCATATTCATCCCTCCATTCTATCTCTTATTTGTCCCACCCAGGCCCTTGCGGGACACCCTTGCTGGACACCCTTGCTGGCTTTGAGATATAGCGAGGTCAGAAAATTCAGAACCAAAATTCAAAAATTATTCTAATGATTTTCATATATATTTTGTCATATATATGCATGTATGTATGTATAGTATATATGTATTTATGTGTATATATGTATGTATGCATGTATGCATGCATGTGTGTATGTATGTTTGTGTGTATGCATGTGTGTATGTGTGTGTATATATCTATGTGTGTGTATGTGTGTATGTGTGTATGCATGTATGTGTGTGTGTGTACGTATGCATGTATGTGTGTGTGCATGCATGTGTGTATGCATGCATGTGTGTATGTGTATGTGTGTGTACGTATGCATGTATGTGTGTGTGTGTGTGCATTCATGTGTGTATGTGTCCATGCATGCATGTGTGTGTGCATGCATGCATGTGTGTATGCATGTATGTCAGAGTCTTTGGTTGCAGGCAACGGAAATGAATTCTGGCAAAGCTAATCAGCTAAAGAATAAAGAGGGAGAGAAGCATCTTTGCCAGGTCCGAGCAATGCCGCAATGGAGAGATTTGGAAAACCTCTCCTTGCCCAGGGTGGGGGCGCGGATAAGAGGGTACTCACAGATCTATCTCAGGCTCCCGTTTAACATGTTGAATTAACAGCATATTTACAGCAAAACTCCCCTTCCCTTCGCTAGAGAAGTTATAGGTAAAATGTGTTTTTGTTTGTTCTTTGTTTTATAGTGTACGGTTTTGTTTTGTTTCCCAACTTAGTTCTTGCTTTTTTATTCATGCCATTTGATCAAGACCTGTAGTAATTAACCTACCCTTTAGATCTGGCTTAATTTTAATTAAACAATCCTCCAACATGCAACAGGCTAAATGTTCGTCTCTTCTGCAATTCTTATCACAAGGCAATTTTGTAGAACTTTATGGATTTTCTGAGAAATTGCTTTATCAATTTTTCCCTGCAGCCGTATACCGAGGTTGACTTATATTGCTAACCATTGCTTTAAATTAATTTTCTGGGGTTTTTTTCCCCCAATTATTTCTGTTGTGCTAGTTAATCCCTACATAATTTCTTCACCTTCTGATTAACAATTAACAGTGGTTATGGTCAATTCCATCATTATAAAGTTGGTTTTGTTGGGCTCTGCATTCCCCTCGCCTTAATGATCAAATTTGTTCAGTGTAATTTTTTTTTTTTTTTTTGACCTCAGCTTTCTATATTCAACCTGGGAACTAAAATTCAAGCTGTGCTCCTTTTTCCTCTTACATCATCACCGGTAATAAAGATTTTACTGTCAGGACTTGGCTGACAAATTTGCAGGCTCTTCATTACTAGCAATGATGGACTATAAGAAGCAGCAAAAACACAGCTTGAATTTCATTCTCAGCTTGGATTTGCAAGGCTGGCATTTAGAAAAATTACCTTGTGACTTTATAAACCAAGAAAGTTTGTGGTTGAAAGTCAAAGAACGAACATAAAAATTTCCCCCATATCTATCTCCTTCTGAAATGGCTTTGGTAAAGTCATTGCACTGTATGAATTTGGTCAAATCTCCACCAACAAAATAAAATGTGTAGAAATGCATCTGAACCCCTTTTATTTCAATTACCTGGATAATTCAGGTTAGAGGAATTTGAAGGACTGAGCTGTTGTCCTCTCTGACGGAAACTGTCACTATTACATTCAAAGACCACACACTGTAAGAGAAATTGTGTGCTTCATCGGAGACCTATCCACTGTCTAGACCAGAGAGTTGTCTGTTCTACAGGAGCTATTTTATCTTCTGTGCATTGTAGGTAATCAATAGCAAAGCAAAATAACTCTTGTCTGTAGACGTGAATTCTGCGGAAGTTCCGGCGACATCCCTCCCCCATTATGGAAAAGCTAGTTCTGCCCCCATTTGCACATTCGACTTCCTGGATTCCACCTGAATGTGCACTTTTTTAGATTTCTCCACTGCACCAGTTATAAGTTCCACCTGGTGTGCTCATCGTTGAGTAAATAAAGTCTCTAACACATGTTCATTTTATATCTGAGAGTCATGGTTTACTTTTTTTTGAAAATTACCTTTTAACAACGTTTAATCACCTAGGTAAACTCCCAAATTATGGTGCAATAAAGTGATAGAATGAAGTACTTCCCTGAAATATTGTGGTAAAATGACATTGTGAAATGCTACTGTAAACTACTACTGTGATATAGTACCATGATGTACTACTGTGAAGTACTATCGTGAAATACTATCATGAAGTACTACCATGAAGTACTATGATGAAGTACTACCATGAAGTACTACTCCAAAGTCATATTGTAAAGTAGTACCATAAAACAGTATGGTGACCTAGTACTATGTAATAGTACTGTGAAGTAGCACCGTGAAATAGTACCTTAAAGTACTACTCTGAAGTACCATTATGAAGTAGTACTCTGAAGTACTAGTGATGTAGTACTGTGAAGTAGTACCAAAAAGTAAAGGCCAGATTTGGGAGTCATGGGGTTTATAATTCAAGATTTGTTCTCTGCTACCTGGATAATAGTTGGGTAAATTGTTGAGTAAATCCTAGTTTCATTAGCTCATATGTAAAATGTAGAAAATAATAATACCTACCTTATGGGTTTTATTTTGAAATAATACAAATTACTACACATTTTGAGTAGTCCGCATCATTGACTGTGTTTGTAATATGAATTATTCCTATACAGGCTTTAAAATGTAGCAATGTATTACTTAGACATACTCTCATTAAACTGGTTAATTGCTTGAAAATTCCAATCACATCTCTTGGACCCACTCCTGAGCTTCAAACTTAGGGCACCCATCCTTTCAAATAATAATAAAGAAATCTACAGGAGTGATTTTGTTTCATGAATGCCTTGTCATAAAGACACATTTGTTGGCCATTTTGTTTACCTACATAGACACACATATATATACACACATATGTATACATACATATGTATACATACATATGTGTGTATATATATGTGTATGTGTATATATACATATGTGTATGTGTATATATGTATATATACATATATGTGTGTGTATATATGTATATGTGTATATACACATATATGTGTGTATATATGTCAGACCAAGTTTTCTTCATCTTGTTTCCGAGAAAGTAACAAGGATCTAAAGGTATTTTGTCGGCACATTCATAAGATGTGACTGGAATATTCACAGGAGGGAAAAACACAGAGGAAGACTGCTCCAATAACACTGAACTTGGACCACCCCCCACAGCCCCAGAGTAACACTTCCTGATTGCACAGAACAACCCCCATCAAAAAGAAAAAAGGTCCTAAAATTTACCCCATGGTGTGGAGACTCAAGTTTGTTTCTATCCTTTGAAGCTGGCATTACACTTTCAGGAAAAGACCCTGAAAAAAATCATCAGATACACAGACTTAGATACAAGGATATTTACCACAAGACAATTTGAGTGAAAAATTAGAGATAACCTGGATGCCCAACTAAAATGAACAAATTATGCTTCTTCCTTATAATGGAATATTATCCAGATATTATAAGCCATTTTTTCAAGAATTTATAATAATACGAAAAATACAATATAATGTTAAATTTAAGAAGATGGAATATAAAATTACATACATATTATGCTATCTGTTTTGTAACATTTCGCACAGGCACACACCCCAAGCATATGCACACACATAAGCACACAGAATGAAAAGGTGGAGGAAACAGTCCAAAATATTTACAATGCCTATCTCTTGGTGGTAAGGTTTTGGATGATGTTCCCATTTTTCCTTAAGTGACTACGATTTTCCCAAATTTTCAACAATGAGCATGTGCTACTATTATAGACAGTAAAACAAACGTTATAAAAACAATAACAAGCTGGTATCGATAATGGTACTTAAAGATGGAAGAAGTTGCCATTGATAGCTGGGGGCATCAGCCAATAAGAGCAAGGAGGAAGTGGCCACTCTCATCACTGCGGTTGTTATTGGTACCGTCACCGCAAAACCCGGATGTGCTGCCTCGATGACCCCTGTCATCAACGAGCGCTCGCTTTTTGACTTTCTTTTTTCCTGGACTGATTTCGGGCAGAAGATTGGAATTAAGTTAAAAAAGGATTTTGAAACATTATTATTTCTTTGACTAGCCAGTACCCTATATTGTTCCTACTATGACCCATTTTGTTTTTCAACTTCGAGCATCCTTTGCTGTCACCCTTCGTCAGAAGGATGGACAGGTGCGAAAGGGTCATTCTACAGTCATAACAATGGTGTTTGATTTTGCATTCATGTGTTAGCCATATTCTTGATTTCTGACAAGTCCGATGTTAACCATTTTTAGGAGTTTGTGTGCTCGCTCTCTCTCTCATTACCAGGAATCCATTCTAACTAAAGTTTGTACATTTTAAGGGATTATACCGTAAATTTAAAATTTTCACTAGATTTCTTTACTGCTAAAATGTACAGCTTGATTACATACAAAATAATTTTAATTAAGAAAGTAATATATTTTTGTCATGGTAAAAAAATATCATTTGGAAATAGAGCAATTCCTACACCCATTACCAACAGCTAGTTGAGTTATTATGACATCAAGAACAAACTAAACTAGAGCTTATTTTAAATAGGTGTATCCTTTTAGAAAGGCATTATACTGGTGTAAATAAAAATAACCTTGTTATTGATAACTGTGATTAAGATTTTTCTCAGCTTTCGGAGAAATAGTGCTTTTCCTTCTCATCCCACAAAATGGTTCATCTAATTCGACACACCTAATTGAACGTGAAGATTCCTAGGTCTGCAAGATCATGTTAATCTAGCAATTTTCTTCATCTCCTAGCTTGGTTAAAGGCGAAGAGTTTATTACGAGAAGTTGGGATTGGCATGCCTTTTGCTGACCAATTGCAATTTCCTCTCCTTGTAAACTCTATTTAGTGTTACAAAGGCAGTTCTCAGGCAGATTGTAAGTGCCACACTTTTCCTCTGACCTTTAAATCAAATTTAGAATTTCAGAAGGTAGTATGCCTTCAAGCAAAATCTGTCAGCTTAATAAAGTGGAAATTTTCTTCAATAAATCTGCAATAAATTTCTACCGTTCACAAAAGAAGGCAAGCTTTACTTACTGTTCTATAGTTCTGAACAAGGGCTTTAGTTTTTTTGTGTGAAATAAAAACAAGTGTGTTAAATGTAAGGACACCTCTGAATAATGAAAGAAAGAGGGTGAGCGGCATAAATATAGGGGAAAGAAAGAAACACAAGAAAAGAAAAAAAAATGATAGAAGTAAAAAAGGAGAAGGCAGAATTACAAAGAGGCAAGATCATGAAATGAAAGAATGGGCAAAGAAGAAAGGACACACTAAAAAAAATAATAATTTTGGTCTAGCTCTACCAAGGAGCACGAAAACATCAGAATCATAAGACTTCCTACTGGGGGCATGTAAAATCGGTCTGGGGCGTGATGAATTACCTAGTCCTCTATCGCTTGCTGAGTTTCTTCGTGTGTGTTTGTTATAGCACAAAATGACCTGATGGCTTATTCTACTCTCCCAACAAGTAAGTGTCAAGCATTTGCTAAGCAAATTGAGGACCAGAGGTTGTCTCTGTCCCCAGAGGAAATCCTGGTGATTCCCACCAGTATACTTTGGAGAGACAGAAACATTAAGAGGGTTTGAGCACATATGTTCCCTGATGCCAAAGTTTGGCTAATTCCAGTTTGCCAAATCAGTTCTCCCCTAAATCTTGTTTTAGCCTAACTATTAATGGAAGGTGCATGAAAACCATGTCTGGATGCGTCTTCTCTCTTCCTTCTTATACCTGTACACCGATAGCAATAATTAACACTTTCTGGGTACCAATGATGCCCTCGGTGTTGTACAAAGCGCTGTATGATTCTACAGGCATCACCTCATCTACTCTTCACAGCAGGAGGTTCCATTTTTACAGAGGAAGTTCAGGTGCAAAGTCGGTTTCTCGACTTGCCCAAACTCACACAGTTTTTAAGTGGCTCGACTTTGGCAAGTCGGATCCTCTTTGCCACCAATTTATGGCATCTAATTTATGATACCGATATACATATGTACACTTTGATCAACTACCCCAATATTCTCATTTGAAAATGCCACTACTGGAAATAGAAAGGAAATGAGAAATTTTTTTAAATAAGCTAGATTTTTTTAAATTGTTCACCAAAATTAGTAAAAAAAAAAAAAAAAAATTAAATCAATTTCCACTTAACTGCTTGGTATACTCACATTAGAGTGCTGCCTTGCAAAAAGCAAATAGCTCAAGTATGCCATGAGCTTTGGATAAAAGGGAGAAACATATATTTTGCTTAAGACAGGACTTTAAATTAAATGCATTTGAGCTTATGCAGGAAAAGGAATTAAATAACGTGACAGTGAGATGTTTATAGTGCTGACCAGTGGCAGGTAAAAGGCAATTACTTGATATACTGTTGCCAATCTGTTCTCATTTTCCTTGGCCAAATTCTCTCCGTGACCTTGAACTTGCAAAGTAGCCTCCTGTATTGATGTTTTTGATTTTGCATCTATCGAATGAAAATTATCACTCTAGCCCCTGCTTGCTCTACAGGGGCAGAGAATAGCTCAGAAATGAAAATCTTGATCTGAAAAATCATTCAGTAAATAATTCTCAAATCTGCCTCCTCTCTCCATCTACAGTACCACCTTGCTAAACAAACCTGTCACATCTCTCGCTTGCTGCGTGCCACAGCCTCCTTTCTGGTCTTGGTGACACCATTCCTGTCTCCACCACACCCGATCTGCTCGATGTACTGCCACCAGGCTAATCTTTTAAAAGTACAGGTATCAGACTCTCTTACTTAAAACACACCGGTAGCTTCCTACTGTCATTTGAAAAAAAGGCAGATGCCGTAACATAACTCACATGTCGATCTGGCCCCTGCCTCACCCCTCTGACCTCACCCCCCCGCCCCGAATCTCACTGGCGTTTTTGGTTTCTCCCCTTCCCAAATCTTCCCACAGGCATTTGTCTCAGAGTGAGATGCTCTTCGCCATCCTTCCCACTCTCACTAACCACGAATCATTCTTCAAGGCTGTGATTTTCATACGTGAGGCTTCAAAAGGAAGCCTCATAAAGAAATACAATCTTAGGCTCTCTACAACTAGCCCAATATTTAACTTTCCGCTGCACTTGGCAAATAACATTAGTCATTTTCATTTAACCAACCTCAAATCCCGGGCCATCAATATATTCGTGTAAATGAGAAGATCTCGACCTTGGCTGAAATCCCTTGGGGGAGATTATTAAAAACGATCAAAAATCAAAGGCTCTATTCCCAACGATTCTGACCCACTTGGCCTAGGGCAGTGTCAGACATTTGTTTGTGTGAAGTTCCCAGGTGAAACCAGAATTGAGGTCCGGTCCTCCACAAGGACAAAGCCAAGCAGAGGCTGAACAGTTACACTTGCTTTTTTATCACAGATGTCATCAGGCTGATTTATGCAACACGGCGAGTCGTCAGCAAACACGAGGCATGTATATTTAGCTCTAAGGATGCACAGCCCCGTATCGGGTCTACATGTGATTGTACACACCTGGTCTTGGAAGATGAACTTGGAAGAGATGAGGTGATGCAAGACAGACCGAAATGTAAACATCAGCCACCTCAGCACACAGGCTTGTAAATGTAGAAACACTGTAATTACAATACTTATGATTTGCAAGGTGGATGAATGAGTTCTGCTTAAAAGGTAGCAGAGTGTGTGGGTGAGTGGAGCGTGTATTGCAGATAAAAGGCTTCCTTACATCCCAGGAAGATGGCGGTGAGCCCGCCTGACACAGCGGGGTCAGCTCAAAGATTCTGCAGCCCGTTTCTACTGTCAAGAGAGCTCTAATCTGTCTTAAGGCATGCTTTTTGTGAAAATGCCAATTTATATTTTTATACTGAAAACCGTGCTTTTGAAGGCAGAAAAATTAGAAAAAAGTTGGGGAAAAAAGTATTGACATAATGAGAATACGCATTCTTTATGAATTTAGGTTAACACAATACATGAAGTCTTATACCCGTTTAAAAAATAAATTTAATTTATTTCATGGCATCTTCCTATATCATCATATATTTTCGAGAAACAGTTCTGTTATATATATAGTATCTATTACATAAATCTACAATTTAATTTAACTATAGCCATCTTTGTACATTTAAGTAAACTCAATATTTTACTTTTATAAGAATATACAGAATATAAGAACCTAAGAATGTCTGTGTGTTTCTGAGTGTGTAATTATTGTTATATAGAATGACTGAGTTTGGGGAAACTAGTCATTCCAATCCTATATTCTGTAAACATCATTGTGTTCTTGGTGCATTTACAAATCACAGTCTACCTGCCACGCCCTTCCGTGTGTTTTGATTCATTAGGTCTGAGGTGGGAACAAATAATATGCATTTTACTGGGAAGAACCAGAGATAATTCTTATGCAGATGATTCATAGCTTCTACTTGAGAAATTCATATCAGCTTTTTTTAAATTCCCACAAATGTCGGCAAACAGTCTGTCAGAAAGATAACTTTTATTTCCTTAAGCAGTACATAATCACGCCCGTTATCTTTTTGAAATTCTGTGCTGATTTGATAAGCAATAATGGTATGTGTTGCTTTTTAATTCAGAATGTCTTTGGTTGCTAGTGAAAAGGGGTTTTTATATATTTTCTGGTCATTAGATATATTCTTTCGTAAATTTCTATTTCTTTTCATTAGCTTTGCCCATATTTTTATTAAGATTTCATTTTCTTTACCGTTTGTAAGAATTCTTTCTATATTAAATTACTCCTTGGCTGAAAATACACTTCCCAGATAATTGTTTGTTTTCATTTTATGGTGTTTATTTCGTGTCCTACAGAAGTTCTGGGTGTTTATGTAGGTATGCCTCTATATCTTTGGCTCAGCAGTAATCAAGTCTTCCTTCTAGTTTTTCTATGGGATTGTCTTTAAGTTTTTCTGTTGTCGTTCTTGCTTATTGTGTTTTGTTTTTTTTTTAACTTTAACTTTTTAAAACATCTGGAATTTATTTAGTATACAATAAGAAAATAAACTCATGTTTTTGCTAATCAAGTATCCTTTTTATTATTTCTTGCTATTATAAATATGGCACAACCTTCTCTAACAAATATGTCGTATCCTTTTCTCATATGAGATGAAATTGGGAGGAGTCGTGTAATATTCAAGGGTGTCTAATACTATTTCTTTTATCAGACTTTCCTGATCAGCACTCATTGGAGCTAGATCTTAGCTGATTTAGTGTTATATCTCTTTAAGAGTCATTCGAATACATTTTTAATTTAAAAACAACAAGTTTTCTCAGAAAAAAAATACCTTTTTCCCAAATACATTTTTAGAAGTTGCCAGTTTAGGAGTAATTTGGAATTCATTTGCATAATCTTCAAATACTGACAAAATGTCACATGTTTATGCTGCAACTGTTACCAGGATATTTCAAGATTTTTATTAGTACAACGAGGTTTACTGGTGTCTCTAGGATGTAAATGTAAACATATACTATCAATACGTATCAGAGAAACGTTTTGAACCGGTAACTGTTGCATTTCTCCGTTTCATTATTTTTTTGAAACTAAAAGCATCCCACCATTAAAATTGGATCCAGTCCAGAGCAGACCTCCCCAAAAAAAGGCGAGACATAAAAGAATCCAATGAAAATGAAGTCCGGAAGACCTTGTCTTTTGATTGCAAGAACTGAGCACTATAAAACGTTTCTTTTTCTTTCTCTCCCTTTTTTTTTTTTTTTATTATTTCAAAGGTTTAGTTATATTTCAAAGAAGGATTTATAACAGATCATAGGCTTTCCCCCACCACACACACAAGGTGGAATGACAACCCTCGCTGGGCTATGCTGAGGTGAAACTTTGAAACTTTGAGAGAGACAGAGAGGAATGAAGAACTTAGAGGCAAATGCGGGACTCCTGCCTCTTGTTCACGTCTCACATCCCAACTAGGCCACCGCCGGAAGACGCAGACGTCACAGAGAAGTAACACACAACAGAGAGAGGTGGCCTCTGTCCCCAAGGTAGAGCCCCGGGAGCCAAAAGAACCCTTCATGAGCCCCCACTGCTGTCATCCAGCAGGGCACTGGGGGCAGAGCTGCAGAGGTTGGGTAAGAAGCCTAAGGCAGACACACTGAACGTGGTCCCACCCAACCCCACAGACCAAGGGTTGGCATGCTTTTCCTGCAAAGGGTCAAAGAGCAGACAGTTTAAACATTGCAGGCTCCATGGTCTCTGTCACTCCCCAACTCTGCCCTTGGAACAGAAAAGTGACCAAAGATGACATGTAACAGATGGTTATGTTCCAGTCATACTTTGTAGACAGAGAAATTTGAATTCTACATCATTTTTACGTATCATAAATCATCTTTACCTTGTGATTCTTTTCAATCATTTAAAAATATAAGCATCATTCTTCACTCACAGGCTAGACAGAAACTGGTCAGCAGGCCATGGTCTGCCAATGTGTGCTGTGGACCCTGCATGGCAGAGCAGAACATCTGAAAGCTACTAACATCCAAAGACAGGTGAAGGAGTGAGTGAGGGAGTGAGTGTACTAGAAGATGACTTCCACTTAGGATAAGTGGATACTTCCCAAAGGGACACCACTCGCTGTTCAAGCAGAAAACCAGGAAAGAACCGTAGATACCAGTGGTGATCCAGTGGCGACAAGCTAAGACCTGGAAGCTTGTTGGGGTGAAGAGAGGGTCTTGACGAGGACACATGCCCCTCCGTAGAGAGGCGCGTCCCCTCCCACACATACCCCAGACCTCGGTTCATCTCAGAGAGAAGGTAAGAACCATAGTATCTGAGTGACTAAGCTTGACACCAGAACAGACCGAGTTGCTTTCTTTTGGAAAATTTTGATAGCATTTTCTGCTATCAAAAGAAATAAAGACTTAATAGCTGAATAAGTATTTTGAAGAAATAAAGACAGCCACATGTTTGAAGAAATAAAGACAGCCACATGTTTCAACAGCAGAACTATATCATGTGGGGATGTCCCTGACTACCACAGATATATACAGTCTGATACCTAAGGTTGTTATTGTACTTTCAAGCAAAAATAAACAACAAAAAAAAAATCACACTTAAAGGAACATGATGAAAAAAATCGTCTCCTGATTTGAAAAAGACCCTTCGTCACTTATTGACTACTTGGGTCTATTTCACCAATTTATTTTCTTGTCCCTTAATCTATATCTATCTTCTTGATTCACAATCAGACTGTGTATATTACTATAACCCTATAAACACTTGAATGACTAGTAACGAAGTCTTGATTGTGCTTCTTTAAAAATAATCTCATCAAACGCCTGCATCATTTATTCTTTCAAATAACATCGGATTCTACTTTGTCAACTATAAAGGTAAAAATGAATTCCTCTGGAATTTTGATTTGGATTATTTTAAAGCTACAAATTAATTTCAGTAGACCATTCACATCTTAGAATAATAAAATTTACCATGCAGAAATATGGTTTGCTACATCACAGTTAAGTATTTGTATCGCCGTAAAATCTTCCATTTTCTTTATTTTAAAAGTACATATCTCTTTTAGGATTTTTTTGGCAGGGAGATGGTTACTGCTAATGCAAATTTTCTCATACATTACTGTTATATATAAAGATATTGATTTATATGTAATTACTTTATATATAATCCTTTTCACTAAATATTCCTAATTCTTCTAACAGACTTTCAGCTAATTCTCTCAAGTTCTCCAGTTGGACAAACTTTCTATCTGCAAACAATATTAATTTATCTAATTTTTTGCAGTTGTAGTAAGAGATAAAAGCACATATTTCACTGAAAAGAATGCAAATGACCCTTAAAGAAATGAGGAATAAAGGTCAAATTCATGACCTAATATGCTATGTTTCTATCCACTCTTCACCCATCAGATGGGTAAAAATTCAAAAAGTTGGACGACACACCCTGTTGGTGAAGCTCTTGGGAAAGAAGCACTTTCAAATGTTGATAGCGAGATTACAAAATGAGTCATCCCGTAGGGAGAGGCATTTGGCGATACCCAGCAAGGACACATACAAATTCACCCTTTCACCCGGAAATCCCACGTCTTGGAATCTATCTCAGATACAGTGCCAAAACTATGTAAAAGATATGCAAAAAATATATATACACACAAATATATGTATATATATTATACTTTTTTCTTGCACGACCGCTGTAGAGAAGTACCCCCTTGAGCAGGAGGAGAGAGAAACACATCAGCTTCTCCCCCTGCTCTCCTGTTTTCCACGCGTGCCCCTCCTTGGCCAACCAAGCCAGAAACCAGCTTGCAAGGGACCCTAAAAGCCAGTTTTGAAGGGAAGCTGAGAGGAAAGACCTCTGAGAGTGAAAAGTGATACCTGCACAGCGGCCACAGCAACAGTGCCAGCTTACGCCTCTATGCAGAACCCCATCTCTGGTTCACAGCTCCCTCTTACAGATCCCCCCTTTTTCTCCCACAATGTCAGCCCTTCATTCACAAGCTGTTTGCTGTAGTATATCTATCTACCCTTTTAAAGTTGTTCGTAATGGGAGTTTGGTAAATATCTCCTCTGCATTATTATTAGAAACTGAAATAATCTTTTTTTGTTTTTTAATGGGGAAAAAGTTTGCTAACATCTTAGTGAAAAACAGGTGATAGTTTATAATAAAACTATGCTGTAGTCATTCAGTTATTCGATTGCCAAATATTTATGCTACAACTACTACGTACCGGGCACTTTTCAAAGTTTAAGTAATGAGGAACGGAGCCAGCCCCTGACCTGTATCCATATACTTTGGAGACATAGAGATAGAGATAGAAATAGAGATGAAAAGAGAGAGAGAGAGAGAGAGAGAGAGAGAAAGAGAGAGAGAGAGAGATGATAGAGATATAGGTATATTCACAGTATACATATAGCTTTAGAATTAAATCATATGCATCATCTCCTTACTTAGATACAACTAGATGCACAATATTCATCAACACACAGGCATCCCAGTTGTTACAGGTTGAAACGAATGTGTGAGTTTATACGTGTGTCTGTATGTGTGTGAATGCGCATCTCCAGGAGCAACGTTGTAAAATAAACATTATTAAGGGATCGTAGCTGAATTTCATGAATCTAGAGTTGGTTTATCAAGCATCAGCTCCTACAAGACAAAAGCGATTTTGCATCTGGGTGCACCATACTGTGAAAATAAACAGCTGCAACAGCCACATCAACTAACAGCAAAATGAGCTGCATTAGAGTTTTTTGTGACTTTTTCCTGTTGACTGTCTTCTTGCCTTTCTGGAGTGGGGAGCATTTCTAACTCCAAATGATAAAGAATGAACCAAAGTGATCGCTTCAGACTCTAGAGAATTCCAGGTTGAAAAATAAAAATGTCACGAGTGACTCACATTTCTATCTGTTGTTTCTTTTTTGGTTTGTTTTTATCTCTCTAACAAATCTCTGGAGAAAGGGAAAATGGTCAGATAAGAAGCTTGGAGGAGAGAGAAAAGCAAAGCCAAAAAAAGATCAAGATAATTACTGATCGTGATTGCTTAAGTACAAATTTAGACCCTTATTTCAGGTAATTTTTACCTCTGGACATTACAGTAAATGTGTTGTCGACACCTCAATAGCCTCCAAACGTTTAGCTAAGATATACAAGAACTAAAACTCACAGCAAAGGAAATTCATTGACTCTTCATTGGAAGGGTAGGACCGTGTTAACTTTAGGCTTTAATCGAGACCCGTTATATTTATATTGAGGTCAGTTATTTCCTAACCAAGATGCATATGTACAAATAAACTCCCACTTTTCCCATTCTTGTGAACTTGAATTGTATTCGAGTTTTGCCGATAGGAGTGGGTGACCTACTTTGAAATTCAATTATATATTTTTTATTCTCTCATAAGGTCTGTAGTTTTTTGGTTCAATTCTTATGAAACACAATAAACTCATCCATCAATTGTAAAACACAGGTAAAAATACACGCAAAGCATTTTTAGATAGGATACAAAATATCAAGTTAAAAGTGAAATTATTTTATGGTGGTGTTTGCATGAAGTCTTGACAAGTATTCAATAGTCCAGATGTAATGTATCTTCAAAATCTCTCTTACATACTAACCAAAATGAGAAATCTTTGGTTGTTTAATAGAGAGATCACCATAGTATAATTTTTTTTCTTCTGTTATTTACCACAAGTAACAGGAGGCAGAAATGTTTTCATGCAAGATACTATTCCTAAGAAAAAAAAAAAAAAAGACTAACCTGTTCCCTGAGTAAAAATATACAATTTCACACTGGCTCTGTATTTTAATAGGAAATAAGCTGGCATTTTCTTTTGTCAGCTAATGGAACAATTGGGTACTATTTTAGAATTTTAAAAAATGGATGATTAGCAGCTTTATCTGGAGACAGAGATTTGCTCATCTCTGAATGATGAATCGGTAATTCCTAATTTGAGAAGCTCGATTTGAACACTCACAGTGGGGGAGCACAGAGAACTTAAGTTATTGTCGTCAGGGAGGAAAAATTCCCCCTCTACCCTTCTAGATTTTTCTGGTTGGTCTAATAGTTAAATCAACATAAGACAGATTAACAGGAGAAAATCACATTTAACTACGTACATACAGGAACCTAGGTAGACATGAGAGAGTCGAAGACAGTCAGGTAACTGAGACTTATATGTCTTCCTGAGCTAAAGAGAAGGGGTAAGGGTCTGGGTCTTCAAAGGAAAGGTAGGCAATTCACAAGGAGGTAGGAAAGAGCAAGTATTTGGTAAACGAATGGCTGTCACACCATGCAGAGATTGATATCCAGGCCCACTCCCAGCTCATCACATCAAGCCCACATTCTTTGTGGTTATCTCTGACAATAGTTCTCTTCCTGCTATAGGCCCTCTATCAAAATCTTTTTATGCACAGTAGGGAGAGGTAAAAAAAAAAAAAAACTTCCTGAGTTTTCTGTTTCTTCAGAATAATCAACCTAAAATAACTCTGATGACAAAGAGACAGATTCTGGGGTGGCCAATTTGGCTTCCCCACATTGTGTTAAGGGTATTATTATTGTTATTATTAATTTTACTCCTATAGATGCAAAGACGAATGCCAGAAGCCTGGGGAAAAAATCATGTCTCAGATTAGGATAATCACTCTCTTTCATGTCACCACAAAAATATTTTTATCAAATTCTTAGGGCAACAGGAAAGGTAGAAGGTTTAAAACTTGGCAACTCAAGAGATGAAGCAGAGGAACTGGACTCCTAGGAACAGACCAGTTGTCTTTCTGGATGGCTTCCTGTCTCCAGGGTTCAATGGTCGAATGTGATCAAGATTTTACCAGCCGTGCTAAATAAATTATGAGACATAACACAATGGACTTCAAACCAGTCATTAACAGTCATCACGGAGACAGTAAAACATAATGTCTGAGGTCACAGAGATGGGTACAGATAAACCAGGGTCAGGTCCTCATCTTACCATTTATTAGCTATGTTACTTTGGGCAAATTATTTTGCCTCTCCATAAGTAATCATCTCAGAAAGTTATGGAAATTACATAAGATAATGCTCTTAAAATGCTTGTCATAGAGACTGGTACTTGCTCAAAAAATGTATTAAGTGAATGAATAAATACTTAATGGATGTTTGTTCTCATCATAATAATTTTCGAGTTGGAAATATATCTGTAATATTGCTGTTTTTTAAAAATCAGTTTGCAGAAGACATACCAACTACAATCTCATTTGCACGTGTCCCCTGCGTGTTTTTCTCCATGACTTGGAGCACGCAAGCACGAAAGGATGTTCTGAAAATGTAAACGATTGCATTTCTGTGCTGAAAAATTTCTAGTGCTTATTCTTTGCTTGGCATGGTTTCCATGTGTCACCTTAGAGAAACTATTAAGTTGTATGTAAGACAAATATTCACCAGACAAGGCTTTGACATTTATCTCGATATTTGGTGGATGAGGCTGAAATCTTACTGGAGAAAGAGATCAGGGAGAAATCAGAAGGACTCCAGGAGAAACATATCTTTGGAGACCCCTTCCAAAAACAAAAGATGCAAAAGACTGGTCTTCCCACTCTTCGGGGCACAGAGGAAATGGTTTTCCCCATCCTGTGCTGTCATATGGCCGTCATTTGAAGAGTGTCTTTGAGATTTCCTCATAGAGAGAAGTTTAGTACCCATTTCAAATGACCTCTTCGAAAACCTCTGCTACTAGATAGCTAGAGAAACGTAAACAAGAAAAATGAGGGGAGCGAAGTCCCTCTTTAGATGCGTGCCACACTCCACCCTCTCACTAAGCGACTGATTCACAAATGGCAACAGGCGACGTAATGTGACGATCTAGGAAAAAGCCAGAGCGTCGACCGAGAGCCGGGGTGGAACATCAGTAGCCCTGAAATCACGTACACAGAGTAATTCATTATAATTCATGTGATGACGAAACGCCTCAGACTGTCTCCTTCTGCTGCGAACTTTGGCAGTTTTCTTAGGATAGACCAGGAAGGCTTCATGGCAAAGACCGACGAAGAAGGGGTGGCATTGCCTGGTCTGTGACAGCGTGGGGGGTGAGCCGCATCCAGGGCTTCCTGTCCCTTAATTCTGCGTCAGCGATCTTCCGAGAGCAAAGGCTAAGTGGATGGGGGTCGGTGCGAGGGGCAGCAGCATCCCCAGTGGACCCATGTCCCTGAGGTCCCACGCATCAAGGTCACGCCATGGAAAACAAAGGAAAACAGGAACGCCAGCTTGCCATAAACATATGTCTGCGTGAGTATAAAGGCGTAGAGTACCTACGGAAGAATACAGAAGACCTGGGGACAGAAGTCACTTGGCGAATGAGAGGCTCGATGGCAAGAACTGTGCTGTCCCGTGCTGCAGCCATATGAAGATTTAAATTAAAACGAAGAAGTCAGTTCTTTCGTCGAACGAACCACCTTCCAAGTGTTCAGCTGGCCCATGTGGCTGATGGTTGCTGTGTTGGATGGCGTAAAACTAGAACATTTCCAGCACTGTAGAAAGTTCTATTGAACAGCACCGGGTGAGAGGCTGCAGTAAACTCATTGACCTTTAAAATTTTGTACGACGAACAGGTATTACTTATTCAAGAATTAAAATTATTACACACTTAAAAATCTTTAAGTAATAATTCTTCATTGTGTCTGTAATTTGTATGGGAAGGTTCAGAAGGATTTTTCCATGTTTTCATTAGGCGCCACTAGGATTACCAACTCATTCACGTCTTTAAATGGCCAAATTCAGAAACCTTATTATAGATAGTTCTCTCTAGACTAAATATAACAATTAAAAAATAAGATAAGTTTTCATTATAATCACAAAGTACAAAGCCTTGGTTTTTGTTTCAAAAGCTAATAATAAATTGCTCTTTTAAAATTGATTTTCACTTTCAGGTACAAGGGATCATATCGCAGATGGAGAAGATAATGAGACAAGTGTCAGATGGTCCACACTGAGCCTCCGGGTCCAACCGTGCACAGCGGGGCTGCTGCTGTGACTCTCACAGCTATGTGACGCCGGGTTCTCTCCCTCCCTGTCGTCTGCATCAAGCAGGAAAGTAGGATATCAGGTGAGTAATGGCTTTTGAAGTTTTGGCCTTTGTCAGCACTGTCAGCATTTACGAGAGCCCCAAATAAGAAGCTTGTGAAATTGTCTTGTGTACTGTTTATTTTGGGGGAGGGGCGACGTACCGATCTGCCCCCGCCCCCTCTGCCAGCCGCCTCTCACTCCACCTGCAACTACATCACCCTGCCCCTGGCCGAGGGCTCTGACTGCGAGATAGGGCGTCATCGAAGGGTTTTCAAATGGAGAAATGACATGATGGAATTTATGCTGTGACAGGCTTACTCTGCCGGCTGCTGAGATGAGACTGTGGGAGCAAAGACAGAAACGGGGAGACCAGTTGGGAGGCTGTTCTAATAATCCAGGTGAGAGGCGATGGTGGCTTGCACCAAGGCAGTGAGAAGTGGTAGGTAGGTTTCTAGGTGTGTTTTACAAAGCTCATTCTGGTCGTGGGGTTCAGGAGAGATTGTAGTGGGGGCAGGTAAAGGAGCAGGGAGGCAGTTGGGAAATAATTACTGCAATAACTTAGGCGGGAAATTACTCAAATAACTTAGGCAAGAAATCACAATGGCTTAGACCTCCACCCAGGAGGATTGGTTGACGCTGGAATCTGTTTCAAGGTAGGGACAACAGAATTTTCTGACAGCTGATAAGAATGAGAGTTTTACCCAAGGAGAGCTACCACCCAGCATGGTGCCTTCCCCTTCTCACTTTCTGTAACCCTAAATCCCAGGCAGGCCAAATAGTCTCCCCGAGAGACTCACTTTCGAGGTGAGTCCATTTGAACAAATTTACTGGATTATTCATAACAAGAAAAGGAAAGGCTTGGATAATGAAAACCGAGCCAGGTCCTCAAATGATACCTGTACCGTTATTCTCAACCTTCTTTGCCTATCAAGTCTCATCAGAACTGCAGAAGAATAACATTACGAGGGGCTGGGGGCTGCAGTCAGCAGCTACAACAGAAACACGCCAAGGCATACAAGTTATCTCGGCCAGCCTTCCAGGCGTGGGTCCCTGAAGCCTAAGAGAACATCGATTCGTAGAAACTACTTTGAATATTTCAAAAATCCTTTTAGAAACTTTAGGTAGAAGTAGAGGGTTGCATTGGGGATCACACGTTAACTGTCTGGTTTTAGTGACTTTAGAGCTACTCTGTATGGTCCAAATTATATTAGTCAGTAAACAGTTAATAAAAATAGAAAAATCAATTACTGCTTAGGAAATGCAATCGGTTTGAAGATTGTCTTTAAAACCACAGAGACTATAAGGAAAATAACACGGAGGGTGCATAGAGGAAAATTTGGGGATGTATAGAATTAGTTCCCTTGGCCCCACGGGATTAGCTGGACCCCTTCCACTGCTCCCTTCAGATGGTGAATTCACCCACCCCGGCCGCCACCCACTGACCTAGTGTGGTGGACAACTGTGATTTGCCTGACCAGCAATCACTCTCTTGTCTCCCAATTATGACTTCCTAATGTTCCTTGGGGAACCACGTGTCCCCGGCTCTCAGTCCACAGGGTCCAGATTGAGATGAGTTTTCTCCCATGCCAACTCCCAGAGTGCACATGTGACATCATCACATTACCCTGTCCCCTGCCAGCTGGGCAGTCCAATCAGAGAACCTCATTCTCCCAGCCACTGTGATTGGCTCAGGGATGAGCACGTGACCCAATCGGAGATGAGCCTGGAAAGATCAGGGACAGATGCACCTCCACCACGCCCCCCCCTTCCAGGTTTATTGAGAAATCAGGGTACGGGCCTGGAGTTGTTGGTACTATCCTGCCACCGTGAGGGGGCGCTCACTTGAAAACAGAGCCAGAATAGAGGCTCACAGAGAAGACAGAGAAAAAAGTCTGCATCCTGAGCTTTTGGTCAGTCACCAGCAACTGACTAGCACTAAGAATTAAATGACCACTTTTTGGTCCAATTTCTTTAACTTACTTCAAATGGAGTAAGCCACTTAAAGTCATGACGGTCACATAAAAACTAATTTATTTCCAAGGCTGTTGAGAGAAATAACTAAAAATAGCCTCTGAGAGTAATATGAAATGTATAAGAATGCTATCCCAAAACAAAGGTGCAAACTGAGGTTTTTATTGTCTGCCACTTTCCCTGCCCGCTATCTGATGAAGGTAAGTAGTGAAATCATTGAACGGTCAGCAACGGCAAGGCAAGGTCTCTAAGTAATTGAGAATTGTCGACTGTAAACAATTGTTTTGCTATTAAACCTTTCGAGTAGACTATGTTTTGTGCATATACTTCTGGATATTGTAATCAGCCCAAAAATAAGTCTGGTTGTGTGTGTGTGTGTGTGTGTGTGTGTGTGTGTGTGTGTGTGTGTATTTCTCCTCCATTAAACTCGAATAGGTCACGAGTCATTCTGAACTCTCATCCATTACAGGAGCATGTCAGCCTTTCAACATCTGCATATGAAAAACTAAAAGGGATTTACGATGCTATCTTTGAACACGAAAAGTTTTTGTTACATAAATTACACTAATATTTCAAAGCCCGTTTGGCTTTCTCAGCTGCCTATCCAACCTGATACACACGCGTCTTTCCTGTGCCCCAGAGGGGAGGTGTAGGTGGGGCACATGTGTGTGGGGTTTGTGAAGTGCTGTGTCTTCAGGCGAACTGCCAGAGACCCCAAGGCAGCAGGATGAGTCTTGCCGGGTTCAATGTAACTTGGTTCCTTAAAAGCTATAAGTCAAGCCAAGGATCGCAGCTGTGTAGACCGAGCTCAAACTAAACCCAGCATGGAAGATGATGTAACATCTAGAGTGAGATAATGCACACATGTAAGTAGTTATGATTGTTTCCCCTCCATGGTAAAGTCACACCGAGCCCAAATCAGCTTCGTCGCGTGTGTCCCCAAAACCTACACATTAAGCCACCTTGTTGTGTACATCGCAAACTGCTCAAACTCTGGAACTCAACATTTGAAACAATTCTATCCATAATTACCTATCCTTACACTTTGTCATTTACTTATAGCTACTGACACTGTTCTTTAAACACATCTTGGTATCTAGAGCCTTGATAACCTTCCAATACGATACCCCAATATGACTTATCTGCTTTCTCCCCAAGCCTGGAGCCAACGGTCTCGGTGAACTGCTCACAGTGATGGCACCGTGTTGCAGCTCTTTAGGACCTCGAACCCCAACCAGTTCAATGTAACTTGGTTCCTTAAAAGCTATAAGTCAAGCCAAGGATCGCAGCTGTGTAGACCGAGCTCAAACTAAACCCAACATGGAAGATGATGTAACATCTAGAGTGAGAAAATACACACATGTAAGTAGTTACGATCATTTCCCCTCCATGGTAAAGGCACACCGAGCCCAAATCAGCGTCGTCGCGTGTGTCCCCAAAACCTACACATTAAGCCACCTTGTTGTGTACATCGCAAACTGCTCAAACTCTGGAACTCAACATTTGAAACAATTCTATCCATAATTACCTATCCTTACACTTTGTCATTTACTTATAGCTACTGACACTGTTCTTTAAACACATCTTGGTATCTAGAGCCTTGATAACCTTCCAATACGATACCCCAATATGACTTATCTGCTTTCTCCACAAGCCTGGTCCCAGCCTGGATCCCAGCAACGCTGTATTACAAGTATGTGACCCTGACCATTTCGCTTAACCACTCTAAGACTTATCTCCTTAACCGTACACTACGGATAATAACAACTCCCAGCCTTAGTACTACAGTAAGGATTTTGAAAATTAAAGAATATTCTATCATCCTGGTTTATTTAACCGGTCTCCCTAACGTTGCTCACGATAGTAATGAGGAAATTCACGTGATGCTTCTTTCCCTTGACACACACAGAGCACCGCACAGCCCTACACAAAGTTATTCCTTTACAGCCGAGCCTTGCACTGGTGGGGAGGACAATTGTCCTGTCCCGGTCTTGTCTCCTGGAGTCCTGTAGGAGTGACCCCCTACCACATAGCTTATAATAAATGTACAACCATCCCTAGAACACCTCCAAATTCGGACCATAGCAGTGTGCGAACGTGCGCCTTCCACACCGCCCTCCACGTGGATTGGAAAGACATTTTCATCTCTAAGACTGAAAACTGATGAAATGTTTATTGGGACCATCGGCTGAAAACAAACAATGCAGCCAAGACTGAGGCCCTGTGTTCTTTTCATCTTCTCACCAACTCCACCTAGAGACCATCATTGTCTCTTTCAAGTGACGGTGGGCTCTGCGGGTGCCGAGTGCATTACCCTATCCCCTGCCAGCCGGGCAGAGGGCCGGGCGCTGTGCCTCCCTCCCACCAACCATGCTGTCTGCCAGCCAAATCTCCAAGCTGGGAAAACGTGCACACATCAAAAGATCCGCCAGGAGGTTCAGAAGCCAGACACGGGACGCAGGCGCAATTGTAATTCGAGTGAAGACCACCAGCTCTATGCGAAGCAGAGCTGGCACATGCCTCGGATGCTTTTTGGGGTCTCTCCAGTGACACAGCCACCAAGAGTCACCGAAGGCACTTTTGTGGCTTTCCCTTGGTAGCCACCAGAAGGAGGGAACGTACGTAGTTCACTTACCCCAAACCCAGAGAGGTCCCCCTCATTGGACACGTCCCTTAGGGTTTCGTCCACTCTGAGAAGGGCGGTGGGGAGTCCCGTCTGCTGGCATCTTTCCCAGGAGGGCACACAATTAACGAACGTGAAAAAATATGCACCTCGGAGCCTCTTCCTGGAAAAGAACAGACAGGGAACTGCTTAGTGGCAGAAGCGGGAACTGGGTGCCAGGGGCATGTGTTCCCACAAATGTGTCCTTCTCCTACAAGCATGCCACCTGACTCAAAGGAGTCCATGAGAGGACAGGCGGAACGGACGATTAACCTCTGAATGCCCGGCTCCCCACCGCCCCCCACCCCAGCCACGCAAAGAGTGATGATAAAGCAGACGAAGGGGGAACCGTGTGAAACGCGGTTTGGCTGCTTTAAGAGTTTTGTTTTTTTGCTCGTTTGTTTTTTCCTCAAGGACCTGGTTGGCCTACAATGGGTGGGGGGTTTTCATTTGCCATTTTGGCCTGTGATTTCTCAATCAATACTCATCTCTCACGTATCCAGAAGGCAGGAACAGCTCGAGGCACCGGCTGGCTATTCCGGGTTATTCATTTACAAGAAGAAATTGTTCTACCCAGACACGGGTGATCTGCCAGCCCAGAACTCTGGGGCACTTGAGTGGTTGGAGACAGTATTTTCTCTTATACTTTATTTTTGGGGGTGAGATGGGTTAGTATTTGTCTGTGCAAACCAGATAACCCCTTTAATGTCCAAGCGGGGGATGCTGGGTAAAGGGCAGAGCTATTCGTGGGCAGCTGGATGGTTAGGAAAAGGTACATGCAATAAGTCAGTAAGAACTCGCCGAGAGCTTATTACGTGGTAGATGCCGTGCCAGGTGCTATGTAAACGTCATCTCATTTCGACCTACGGCAGCCCTAGAAGGTGCATATTGTTGCTCTCGAATAACGGGTGAGAAAATGGGTTCAGGCGTTGTGAGGCGACCTACCCAAGGTGACACTGAGAATATGCGGAGAAAGCAGGTCATTTAATTCCTAAACCAAGGACAACGCTCACCGGATGAAGAAAGCAGAATAAGAACAATAAGGAATAGGACCAAAAATCAGGTTTCTAAATTCAGGAGGGACCGTTTCAGCCACCGAGACCTGCGAGGTTTGCTGTTCGGCTTCATCTCCAGCCTCTTACCTCCCTTTCTGAATGTCCTAGGCTTCACAGCCTGGGTTTAATTCACATTTTCTTTTCAAACGTCCAAACTCTTATTTCCCACAGTTAGACTATGAGCCTCAGCCAAAAAGTTATTCATTCCTCACTGAAGGGAAAGTCCACACTGGGGAATGTGACGATGACTGTGCCAGCTTTATTAGCTCTTTAAATCCATTTCTTGGCTCCCTGAAAATAAGTGGTTATGCAAATACTTTGCAAATATATACATATGAAATTATGTATATGTCTACATATATTTATACATGTATATATACAGACATATATATATACTCTACACATACCTGTACATGCACATGCACACCACACACACACACACACACACACACACAACCTGGCAATGGTGGTTACTTCCAGCAAATATTCCTGTTTTAAAGTAATTTTAATAACGTAGAATAATTAATGGTAATCAGTAGTGTAGAGAATAAGGATCTGTTTGGAAAAATTTGATTGAATATGCTTTAAATTTTGTTTAGGAACAAAACACCGTCTTCAGGAAGATAGTAACCGTAAGTAGCCCAGTTGTCAGAGTGTCTTACCCCTGTCCCTTTGCAGGCCCAGACACCCTCCCCCAGGCGCTGAGAGTGTCAGCCGATAGCTGATAATTACTCCCTTCTCCAGAGAATTGCTCTCTGCCCGAAAGGAGCCTCATGCCCCAGTCCCTGAAGCCGTAGGAGCTGCTTAGGGGAGCAGCTGAGGTCAGTGCCTGCCTGCCTGGGGGCTGGAATGCCCATCCCGCTGGGCTCAAGAGAACTAACTCTGCAATGCTATAGCTCCCTCTGGGACCAGGCTGAGGTCCACTCCAGCTGAGGCCACATTCTTGCTTACATCTCTCCCTTGCCCTATCCTGCTTCCCTTCTCTGGGGAGCACGTCCCCAATAAATCGCTTTCGCAAGAATCCTTGTCTCAGGCTCTGCTTCTACAGAATACAACCCAAAATGCCCCTATTCCCCACCCCCCACCAAATAGGGCTCCTGATGGCCTGAGACTTTCACAAATGAATTCAATGAACCTGCAATGAACAAACTTGTTTAAACTATCCCAGATCATACAGAGGGAAAAAAACACACACATCTGAAATTATTTTGTGTCATGCCCTGACTATGTTGATACTAACCTCTGACAAAGCAATCAATCAATCTGACAGATAAATATAAATGTAAAAGTTTTAAATAAAATATTAGCACCGCCCAAAGTTAGCATCTTAAAAGAATGATTCACCATGCCCAAATTAGGTTTATAACCTGTTGATAAAATTTACCCTATTAGGTGGGCAGTGGCCACAAAATCTATGATGCTCTAAAGATTATAAAGATACTTGATTAAAGTTGGTATTTATTTGTTATTTTAGAAATAGCGAATACTTAACTAATTATTTTGTATAGAGATAAATAATATAGATTTAAATAAAATAATTAGAAAGTATAAAGAAAGAATAGATTTCATTTTCAAAGCAAGAAAAAAGACTTTAAAATACCAGCAAATAAATTAATGAGAAATATATGGGACCTTTAAAAACCTATAAAACGTAAGCATCAGAATATACAAGAATAAACAGAAAGATATTTGCCATTCTTTTCTAAGATAGCATAATTTTATTCAAGAAAAGTATGAATGTATCGCAATCCTTATTAAAATTTCAGAAGGGGAGTTTATTGACTGGTTGAGATTTTTTTAGGAGGGAAACAAGTTAATCAAGGTCTCAGGGAAAAATAATGATACAAAAGTAATCAGAAAAATCCTGAAAAGGCAGAGTAAGTGTGTGGTGGAGTTAGCCTTGAAACATAAAACATAAAGTTAGAGTAACTTAATGAGATAATGAATATAAATTGCTTAGCACAATATCTGACGCAGGAATAGAGAGGAAGATTAATGGAACAAAATTGAATGAAAATAAAAACAGATACAAATACAGATGGAGATTTAAATTATGATAATATTTGCATTTTAAATCTGTGGGGAAAAGATGGATTAGTCGATGAGTGGATTTAGGACACCTGTGAGGTCTTCTGAATATAAAATAAAATGAAATCGAACAATTATATGCTAACGAATCTGAGAATTGAATCTCTGTATCCTTTCTTTCACCAAAAATTATCTCAAATGGACTGGTGGTATAAATAGTAAGAAATGAACCCTTAAAAGCACTAGAAGAAAATATGAGTTAAAAACAAAAAAAAAACTTACTTGCTAAGCAAGATCTTTTTTTTTTTTTGGCTTTCTTTTTAAAATTAAGTTTATTGGGGTAACACTGGTTAATACAATTACATAATTGTCAGGTGTACATTATCATTTGACATCTGTATATTCTATTGTGTGTTTACCACCCAAAGTCCAGTTTCCTTCAGCTACCATATATTTCATCCCCTTTACCTACTTCACCCTCCCCCTTCCCCCCTATATTTGACCCCCTTGACCCTGTCTATCTCTCCGCTCCTCTCTCACCCCCTACCCTTTGGCAACCACTAGTCTATAGTCCATGTCCCTGAGTCTCTGTTTGTCCTGTTTATTTGTTCCTTTTAGCTTTATATACCACATATAAGTGAGATCATGTGATTTTCAACTTTTTCTGTCTGGCTTATTTTGCTTAGCATAATTTTCTCAAGGTTGATCCATGTTGTCACAAATGGCAGTATTTCATCTCTTCTTATGGCTGAGTAATATATTCCATTGTATAGATGTACCACAGCTTCTTTAGCCAATAATCTATCATAGGACACTTCAGTTGCTTCCATATCCTGGCCACTGTGAGTAATGCTGCTATGAACATCGGTGTGCAAATATCTTTTCCGAAATGGGTTTTCAAGTCTTTGGGGTAAATACCCAGTAGAGGGATTGATTGCTGGATCATATGATAGATCAATTCTTAGGTTGTTGAGGAACCTCCATACTGTTTTCCATAGTGGCTGTACCAATTTGCAGTCCCACCAACAGTGGCTAAGCAAGATCTTTATCTTGAAATAGGGATAATCTTTCTAAGAAATGAGTTACAGAGCTGACTGATTTTTTTTATTTTTACTATCAAAAGACAAATGACTAACAGAGTGAAAGTATTTAAAATCCATATGACAAACCACTGCAATAACAAATTACTGTAATAACTATGTATGGTATCAGAGGGGCACTAGATTTATTGGGCTGATCACTTTGTGAGTTATATAGATGTCTAATCGCTATGCTGTACACCTGAAATGAATATAGTATTGTACGCCAACTGTAACTGAAAAATAAAAAGTTACTAATTTTAAAGGAAGAACACAATTTAAAAGATCATCATCCCAATTTATAAAAGTGAGAAAAATCTCTAACATGTTGCTTATAGGAGGGACAATATGACTTTTGAACATGGATGAAGACATTCACCCACACTTGTAATTTTAAAGAAAATACATAGTGTGCAGCGAGCTAGAGAATGACAGACACTTTCAAATCCTATTACATGAGACCAACCCCTGAAGGGAAACTCAGCAACATCTATAAAGAAGGTAAAATGCACATAGCAATGATTCCAGCAATTCTATCGCGAAGTATTTATCGTATAGACGTGACCCCTTTTCTGCCCGAAAACTCATTCACGAGGATGTTCGTTGCAGGGACTGAAGGTAAAACACTGTAAACAATCTAAATGCCCTCTAGTAAAAAAAAATCGTTAAACCGAAAACAATCCATATGAGGTTTATTTTTTTAATCCAGGCAAACAGGGTTTCGACAAATAAACCAGGGGCTGCCAAACTTTTGCTGTAAAAGGTCAGATAGCGAATAGGCTTTTTATACAATGTGGTCCCTGCCACAGCTAGTGAACTCTGCCATTACATAAACCAATAGATGGATCTGTGTTCTCGTAAAACTTGATTCACAAAGCCAGGAGGTAGACTGGATTTGGCCCTTGGGTTATATTTTTCCCATCCCTCATTGAATGGATTTATTTATGGATAAATAAATAGCATGTTAGTTATGGATATATGGATATCTAATTTGTTTATGAATAGATATTCTGTAATAGTTTAAATATATGTTAAACTGTATGAATATTATATAATATACATTATATATTTATTATGTAATATATTATACAACATATGATTAAATAGTCCCTAAAAGATAATACTCTATAGTTGTAAAAAAGAATGAAGCAACTTATGTATTATGATACAGAAAACAAGTTATCTTAAGCAAAACCTGCAAGTAGCAGACCCTTGAGAATCATACATTCCCGTTTCTATTTAACAGTTTATAGGTTTTATGCAACGTTTTGTATCTGATACAGAAGAAGCTGCCACTGTCTGTAGAGAGGGGACTGAGGGACTGGCTTTCTGGGAAGATAAAGAAAAAAGCACTTCCCTTTTATATTTTTTGTACTGTTGACTTTTTTTTTACTGTACGCATTTATAATTTTAACTATAAAAAAGTCTTTTGAAAACAAAATTGATAAAATGTTCGGAGCGAAGCAGCAGGAGTTAGTATCCTAACGTGATCTGAAAGTCAAACTGATGGTCAGCGGGTGTGCTGGTCAGCCTGGCCATGTCGGTCATTAAAATGTTAAAAGATATCTCCACCAGTTGACAAATAAGCATCGCTCTGACCCCATCAGCCTGGCCATGTTTGCCCCTCCCCCAAATTCCTCCTGATTCAGTAACTGTAAGTTCTT
The DNA here is from genome assembly GCF_000325575.1 of Pteropus alecto. Classification (NCBI taxonomy): domain Eukaryota; kingdom Metazoa; phylum Chordata; class Mammalia; order Chiroptera; family Pteropodidae; genus Pteropus; species Pteropus alecto. Next base: position 35,908,471 of record NW_006442491.1, read on the forward strand.
AGCAAAGTTCATCACTTCTCTGAATTTCTCTTTATTGGCCAGTGAAACATCAGGAATACTCATCCTACTTGGCCTTGGGTTTGCCAGAGTATCAAAGGAGGTGACATATCTAAAAGCAATCTGCAAAATACACAGCTCTAGGCCAGCATAAGATAATTACCATCATTTATTCCCACTTTGCCTGTGGGCAAAGACAATTTGGAGTATTTGTTCTTGGGACAATCAGTTTCTACCACCCAGGCTGGAAACATCGCCTTTCATTCATACTCTCTCGCAGCAAGAATCAGATCTTTGTCTAGTTTGTTAAATATGCATCAATTTCCTTTGCTCTCCAGGATACCTTGAGGACAGAAAGTGTGCCCCAGTATAATGGCTGATGTAGGCTCGGTGTATGTTTGATGAAAGAAATAAATATTAAGGGAGAAAAGAAACAAAATGAGAGAGATCTGCACAATGAGATCTGATTTATGTGTTGAGAATCACAAATCCACTTCTCAATTACCTCCTGAGTAACTCAGTGACTTAGTTTATAACAGCAGTCCCAGGATAAAATATGACCAAAGAAACACTGTTTGAATCTACTGATGGGATTCTAATTCTTTTTTTTTTTTCCATTTGACAAATATGTATCGAGTGGCTACAGGAATTGTGGTGGGTACTTGGGCTCAGAGCTAGAGAAAGAGTGATCGCTGACTGGGTCAGGGGAATGGGCTCTGTCTATTTGTCTACAGGAAGTTCACGCAAAGGCTCTGTGGGGAAAAAAAGAATGGTGACTTTAAAGACAAGGTGGGACAGCATGTCTGTAGCACATGGAGAGAGGATAAAGTGATGATCCAGGGACTTAAAAAGGCACAGCCACGCTACATTTCCCAGCTTCCCTTGCGGCCGGGTGCGACCACGCCGTCGAGGCTGGCAGTAGAATGCAGACGGAGGCCCGCCTAACTCTAAAAGAGCAGCTGCCTTTCCTCCAATGCTCTTTGCCACTTGGCCTACAGGATCAAGACGATGGTGAGATCACAGGGCAATGAGGAGCCATAAGATGGGAGGAGCCTGGGTCCCCCAGGAAAACCGTGAGCCACTCCTCATGGTTGTTTGATCGTTTGTGTGAGTGAGAAATAAATTCTCATTGTGTTTGAGTCTTACATTTTTTTTGAATTTATGTATTTCTCCAGCCTGGCTTCACATTCAAGATATTGGTGTTTATCCTGAGAAATGGCAGCCTCTGAGGGCTGTTATGTCAGATGGTTAAGACACGATCAAATGTATGTTTTAAGTAGATGGTTCTGGTTGCTCCACAGAGGGTGACAAATTCCTCCAGTTTTCCACTGTGCTCTGCCTGGTTGGCCTTATACTATATAAGAAGGTGGCAAAATAGCCAGAGACTTCAGAGATATCCTGTGACAAGGCGTCAAGGGCAGCAGGCTGGGGATAATGGGAGAACAGTCATGGGCACGAGCAGACAGATGGGTGATGTTAACAGGATACAAGTCAAAGGCCACGTCTGGTAAAAACATTAGGGACGTTCTAAAACTAAACGCTGCAGCAAGTACGGTCGTAATGGCCAAGAAGAAGGCACCGAGCACTGTTACTAGAACGTGGGGTGAGGACTCAGGACGCAGCTCTGCCATCCGCCAGCTTTAAGATCTCGGGGGCATTACATTGCTCCGGTCTTCGAGTTTCCCCATTGGTGAAATGGGACAATAGAAGTCATGTGACAGAACCCCCGTGAGAACACAAATACCCATGGCTCCGTGCAGGTCCTGGCACGGGGTTGGTGTGCAGCCATGCCAGCGGTAATGGACATCCAGGCTGGGAGCGAGAGGGGTCAAAAGCCCTAGTAATGGACAGGAACTAAGGAAGCAGATGGTTTCAAAGGCTAACACTGAAGCAGATGATTAACTATTCTGGAAAACCATTAGGAACTTGGTATCTGTAAAAACCAGAAGGACTATGACGGACATAGGAGAAAAGTCCATCTCACTTAGAAGTAAAGAACCTCCTATTTAAGGCCTTGTGACCTCAGCACTATTGACATTTTCAGCCAGAAAATCCTTTGTCGTGTTTCAGGGAAGCAGGGTGCTGTCTTGTGTACGATAGTGTTTAGCAACTTCCCTAGTCCCTACCCACGAGATGCCAGTATCAACCCCTCAGTTGCGACAATCAAAAACGTCTCCAAAATAAAAACATAAATTTAAAAAATTTGTTGAATGAATGATCGATTTGTTTTTTTTTTAATTATTAAATTTAATTTTTTAAAAATGTCTCCAGACATTGACAAATGTCTCACTCTCTGTTGTTCATTCATTGGTGAACATTTTTCACTGGGGTCATAAAAAGAATTAGGCGGACAGAGCCACCAGAACAGAACTTGCCTGCAAGAGTTTACATTATCCTTTTCCACGACGCTGCACCTGGTCTCCTGGATATAGTGTCACTAAAATATTTAGAGAGAGGTGAGAGCGTGATTACGTGAACAGAGTATATTACGTTTTGATTTTTCTTCTATCTCCTCATAGAAAAAAAAAAACACATTTTTTGCTGAACAAGTACTGAGACATCTATGACACCTGATTCCCATCCAAGTACTAGCCAGGCCCAACTCTGCTTAGCTTCCAAGATCAGACGAGATCGGGCGTGTTCAGGGTAGTATATCTGTAGACGGTGACACCTGTTTCTTTCTGACTTTGGGTACCTTTTATGGTCAGTCCTGCTGGCACCACACTGAGAGGCTGACCTTGAAGTCTGAGAGATCTCTGGGCAGGTGTTGGCGTCCAATTATTTCTATGTGACCTTACATAGCTGTCTTCTAACTCCTGAATTAATTTTCTATCCTGTGTAACACATCGCCACAAACATAGCCGCTTAAGACGTCATCCACCTTTATCTCAGTTTGGTGTGTCTGGAGGTGAGAAGTCTGGGTGGGCTTGACTAGGTTCCCTGCTGAGGTCTCCCCAGACTGACGTCCAGGTGTTGGCTGGGCTGCACCCTTGTCCAGAGGCCCTGGGGAAGAAGCCACTTTCAGGCTCATTCAGATAGTCGGCAGAACTCGGTTCCTTGTGATTCAAGGACTGAGTCCCCTCTCCTTGCTAACGGTCTGCTGGGAGCTTCTTTCTGCAACCAGAAAGTGCTCCATGATCCTTGCACATGGCCCTGCCATCCTCAAAGCAGGGTTGCCTTGAATCCTTCCTGAAGGATTCCTTCCTGAAGATTCTTGAATATCTCTGACTTCCCATTCTGCCACTAGCCAATGAAAACACTCTAATTTTAGAGGGCCCTCCTGATTGGCCAGAGCCAGCAAATCATCTTCATAGCTTCAGGTCAGCTGACTCAGGACTTAAATTACATCTGGATTCATGTTTGACTGAATAACCGGGACATGGGAATCTTGGCGGCATCTTTAGAATTCTGCTTATCGCAATGTCTGGAAAGCAGAGAGTAGGGGCTCAGGAAGATGGCTCTCTTTCATAGTTCCCTTTCATGTCCTCCTTTGCCTAATGTGGGGCACTTCACTTCAGTGGGGACCTGTGAGCCACAAGAGGGTCGAGAGTGCTGTGCTAGGTAAGGATGATACAATCCTGATATCCATTTGTCCTGAAAAGACTAAAGATAAGGGTGTTGAATGGTGGGGGGAATTCATTTACAACCAGATTTCCTCTGAAATGATTTAATATTTACTTTGTTTCTTCTTACTGGGATTTTAATTTCATTGCAACAGATAGTGAAGGCGCCACGCTCTGCATGCGATTGTGACATCCCAGTCGTCACTAGGAGCTGGATTATAGGCTTCACAAAAGTGAGGGGGCAGAAATATTTTAATTTTGTTTTTAATTATACCATAACAAAGGCTATTACGAACCAAGAAAGAATACCTTAAAATTAATTATCAGTCAGAATAAGATCCTCAGAAAAGTCTTTCAAAGCTTAATCAAGATAAAATGAAAAGAACATAAAATTAAATTTTAAAAAAAATCTTCTGAAAGATGAAAGAATTCAGAGAAGAACATGCAAAAATAACTTACGGGAGAATAAGGGCTCAAAATTAGATATCTCTCTTGAATCATTGTCAAAGACGTATCTTACTTGAACTATGATCAAAAACACATATCAATCTCCCTCTATGAGAAAAATAGGAAAGAATGACTCAGGTTCTATTTCACGTTGCAGGTATGACTCAATTTCCTATGACAAGTTGCATGCTTTTTCTAAAACAGCAGATGAAGACACCAATGTCCACTCGTGAACAGAGAGCAGAGGTCCGAGCCCAATGTTTGACCCCAGGCTTTGGACCACTCAGACGCTGGGAGACCCTCTAGCTTCTAGGAAACACCACCAATCTCGAGGGTAAAATGCAAATGTGATTGTTCCATAAAGGGGAATCGCTTCATGTCTTTAAAATGTGTGTGTCCCGCAACGTTATCATGATCCGTTTCTCTTGAGTCAAGAGGGAATCTCCAAACATGAAGGCATTCCTCCCAAGATCACCGCTATCCATGCAGCATCATGGGACACCGTGAACATCTGCGTTATTCGTTTGTTAATTCACCTTCCCAGGGTCCTCTTCTTCTTACAACCGCGTTCCACTTTCAAGGAGGAACCTTCCCTCCCTTTCTCTCAATCCCTTTGGCTTGGAAGAGGGGACAATGACCCCATCCCCGAAGAAAAAAGATATGTGATCCGGGATCAGAGTGTTGGGTCTCCTGGCCACAGCAATTGATTCTAAGTGACATCAGCTAGGCCAATCAGACAATCATCTCCGCCCTTTGCTGAAACTGTTGGTAAACAGACGTTCTACCATCTGGGTTGTCTACCTAAGCCTAGATCATCTGGCATCGTCTCTCCCCCAAGAAGAAGGAGCCTGCCCAGTAGTGAAGCCATTTCAAAGAAGAGCCAAAGGATGGAGAGAGAAAAGATCTCGGCAGCATTATTTGAGCATCTGGATCCAGCTTTACCTGAAGTTGTTCACACATGTAATTTTCATTTACATTGGCACATAAATTTCCTTTTTACATTCAGCCAGTTTAAGCTGGTTTTCTGCCATGAAATCAAAAGAGACATGGCTAATCACTCCGACTGGAAAGACTGCCCAGCTGCTACGCATCGTCACTCTCAGCGTGTTCTTTTCTTTGGCCTCCTCTGCTTCCTTTCTACAAACTCTGCAAATTTCCTTCTCTATGAGTTTGTTGACTGGCTCCCGCCGATCTGAAATGCTCTGCGTTCCTCCTCCTTTGTCTCGTGCACAGCCCACATCAAATCCCAACCTTCAAGAAGCAATTTCGTTGTGCTCTAAGCCCTTCTGCAAATGTCTTCAGTACCACTTGTTCCACCATCTTCTGTCTACTTGCCAGCTCATCCGTCCACATGTCCTGTTCCCCAGCTACCTGGCAGCCTCCTAGAACCTTAGACTTTCTTTATCGGTCCCCAGGGTTTTAACACACTGTTGGGCTCAAGCCTCCGGCATCTCTTCTTTGGAATACTGATAAAGCCTCCCCACTGCATAGCCCATGCCCACTCTGCTCCTTTAACCTGTTCTGCCCCTCAACTGATAGACGCTGCTGCTGAAAATCTTTTCATGCATTTTGAATGGTCTATGGATCGATTACGTCCAAACTCCTTAAAATGGCCTGCAAAGCTCTCCTCCTGCCTCCCCCACCTCTCTCTAGCCATCTCTCTCTGCTCCTGTCACACTCAAAATTTCCAATCCCCACTGCCCGCCACTGCTCCCCACCCCAATACGAGCCACGCCGCCCCATTCTCTCTTAACACTCACCCCACCCCTTTTCCTTTTCCTAATTAACTTGTACTTATTCTTTAGACCTCAGCACAATTTTCATTCCTTTGGGGAAAAGTTCTGTGACCCAGCTGATTACCTTTCCCCAATTACCGTTGTAAGTTCTCATGATTCCACAGCGTTTCTTCCACTGCCTTTATCAAATCCGTCATAATATACAACAATGTGCGTGTCCATATTTCTGCCTGTTTTGATGCTGTCTCTGTCCTTCAGCACGAGCCCCGTGAGGCTCAGGACAATAACGCGTTTCTCACCATCCTATCGCCAGCACTCGACCCATGCAACGTCCTAAAAATATACTAGGCACTTAATAAACATTGGCAGAATAAGTGGAAGAATCACGTACTGGGGCACAGGAAATATTACTGGACAGGTGGAAGGATACACAGAAGGATGGGCGATGGAAAGAGAGATGGATGAATGAAAGCTTTAGTTGATATACTTTTATCCTCCTACTTCTGCCTGCATTTGGAAAACAATAAAAACAAATAAAGCTCTTAAGAACAATTTCAGAGCCTTTTGAATGAAATACACTAGTCATGAGATCTAAATTGAGAGCAGGACAACCTGTAAGACAATAGAAAGTTTGGGAACCATAGAGAAGCTGTGAATAGCTGATTATTTTGCCCCGTGAGTGGCAAAACACCAAATGTGTTATTTCAATGCCTAGCACCCCAGTTCTGTAATTGAGTTCCATGTTTGCTTTTGGTCAAAAAAAAAAAAAAAAGACAGCTAAGCAAAGCCTATTTGTATAATTATAGAGGCTTTTTTTGATGTAGATTTCTAGGGCACTGGAGTGATATTTTATTAATATAAGTTTCCTTTCTCTGAAAACCAGCAGAATTTTGCCGACTCAAGACATCTTAAAACTGTTTTGTCATGCCTTGTCTCTATGCAGGTAAGTCAAGTGATAGCTAAAATAAGCTCTAAATCTAAAACAGATTTTAGTCTTACGAGTCATATCACCTACTGATGGGTTTACGTGTATCGAAACATGCATGGGTGATAAAGATTTTGATGTCTTTAAAGATGGTTTTAGTTGCCTAGACAAAATGGGATGTAAGAAGGATGACAGGAAATATAATTTTGCACTTTCTGAGAACTTTATACATATTGTTACATCATGAGATCTGTGCAATAAGCAATAACCTGAGAAACCAGACACTATTTTCTCTATTTAAGAGATAAAGACAGAAAGGCTTAGAGAGGTTCACAGATCTCTCCAAGGACATTCAATAATCAAGAGGCAAAAACAGGATTTGAACCCACATCTGCTGAATAAATCCCCAAGCCTTTTGCTCCACTGTTTTACTAGAAAACAATAAAAATAAAGCCTCGTAATCAAAGAGAGTCCTTGAGGGTCCCGGATCTGCCCATCTAGGAGTTCAGAGTTTTATAGTTTCTGTAAAAATAGTCACCATGTTAAGGAAACTAAAGATTGCTGTCTCCCTGATGATAATGACCCCAAATATACAGTTTAAATCAACGTATCCAGCGATCCTCCTCCAAACCATGATGCTCCCTTCCTCGCCCTGGATAATGTTCGATTCTGTAAGCATCTGCTATCGTGTATTTGCCAGCTCTGTGTTAACTGCTGGAGATAGATGATGATCGATAGATAGATAGATAGATAGATAGATAGATAGATAGATAGATAGATAGATAGATAGATAGATAGATAGATGATAGATTAGATAGATGATAGATGATAAATGATAGATAGATACATAGATACATAGATACATAGATAGATACATAGATAGATGAATAAGCAATAAGCAATAACCTGAGAAATTAGATAGATTAGATAGATGATAGATGATAAATGATAGATAGATAGATAGATAGATAGATAGATAGATAGACAGACAGACAGATAGACAGATGATAGATAGATATAGACAGATGATAGAGTGATAGATAGATGATAGAAAAGAGATGGAGGAACCTTAAAAACATATTGCTAAGTAAAGAAGTCAGCCTGAGAAGCTATGTACTGTCTGATTCTAACTACATGACGTTCTAGAAAAGCAAAACTGTAGACAGTAAAGGGATCAGGGGTTGCAAGGGGTTGGGGGAAGACAGAAGGAGAAAAGGATGAATAGGCAGAGCAGACAGGGTTTTTATGGTGGTGAAACCGTTCTGTACGATACTGAAATGTTAGATATATAACATTTTACCTTTGTCAAAACCCATAGAACGTGCAACACCAAGAGCAATCCCTCGTGTAAACCATGGACTTGCGTTAATAACGACGTCAGTGTGGTTTCGGCATTTGCAATAAATGTACCAGACTATTGCAAGATGTTAACAGTAGGGGGAACCGAGGCAGAGAGAGGGAGTATATGGAACTCATTTTGAGCTCAATTTTTTGTAAACCTAAAATTGCCTTAAAAATCTATTATTTACATGTGTATTTTTTTAAAGAGTAATACTTGAAGATAGTCTGGTCCATCAAACTATATATGACATAAAACAAAATATATTTCACTTATGTAGCTCCAGGAGCTAGAACAGTGACTGGCCCATAGTAGGTGTTCGAAAACTAAATGAATGGCATATAAACAAACAAATGACTCTATCAAGTCATCTGGTGTTCCCGTTCAGACCATTCTCAAAACCATAGACTCTGAATCCATCAATAAGAAACATCCAAGAGTAGCTAATAAAATTACATAACGGTTGCCTCAAAGCAAATATGTCAAGCAAATATAGTGATGTTTTAACTATATTTGAAAATGTATGCATACATAAATATCTACACCTAATTCTATTAAATCGTAATTACAGAGGTTGTGTAGGAAATTGGAAATATGTGCAAATTATTTCCTAAAATTCCTTCCCTCTTTGGCACGCTTCATAGCAATCCATTAAACAGAGGATGATTAAATAGGGACATCACAAAAATATGTGTGCCTCTGCAGCAAGTTAACATTATGTCAGAAACAGCTGATATAATATTAACTTGTAGAGGTAAACATCTTTATTTTTCTTGAGCACTTGGTAGGCACCACCATGGGGATACAAAACTGACAAAGACCAAGCCCTTTGCAGCGGGGAAAGATTGGCCAGTGACAACGACAGCTCAGATTTGGGGGAGACAGAGGTTTCGGGGTAGATTCTGGAAAATTCTAAAAGTGGCATTCATGAGTCTTGCTGATGGTTTGACTGACAGCAGCAAGGAGATGTGTCTTCATTCCCCACTTGGAGAGAAAGACTCTTTTGGAATAGATTCTGCTCACCTAGGATCCCCTGTTCCACATGATCGCTGAAAACTATCGTGATACGACCTTTACTTATTGACCCCTAATAGAGGGCGTAAGAAAGAGAGTCGCGTTTACAGAGCACCTGCTACACGCCCGGCGCTCTGCTCCGCATGTTACATCTACTCCTTTGATGGTGAGACCGCATAAAGGGCCTGAAGGGGCTGCCAATTGGACAACATCCAGCAGGAAGTAACCTTTTTAAAGTGCATCAGTCTAGTTCAAGTGTGGTCTGTCCACGCAGTGACACACCACAGAGCCCCTGAATATAACGTGAAAGCCGTGTGTACCTTGATGCGGGTAGAAGCTACAACACGTGGCTCAATGAGAAAAGATTCCAGTATGTAGTTTTATTTGTATAAATGTTTTACACATGTATACACATTGCCTGTGTGTATAGAAAAGGCGGCGAGAAGCGAGTGTGGTAAAGCGTTAATGGGCTCTCGAGAGAGAGGCTTTTAAAAAATTCTTCTGCTTGACCACAATTTCTGACTTTTATATAATGGGCGTGCGTTGTGTTATAATAAGGGGAAAAGTAAAAAATGAAAAACACCTTCGGGGAGAAATCAGGCAATCCAATCAAGCTGTTGGCCAGGCCATCACGAAGGAGAGTTAGAACAACCAAATCTTGGGTGTCATTTTAAGATAATAAATAACCTGTGCGCCGATGTGACCAAATATTTTAAAGGTATTACTTGGACTTTCCATTCCAATTTCGATGGATTGTTGTCATCACATTTTAACAAGCACATATTTATCTATCATCTCGCGTGCCAAGCGCTGTACTAGGCCCACATGGTACCAGAGGAAATGAGCAGACATGCCTGTCGGGTATTCGTGTGGATGTGTGCACACATATTCATGCACTTAGACAGACACCCAAATAAACCCATCTCCCACAAATGGCAATCGAACCACTTAAAATAAGTAAATGGCGTATTTAATATGTCTACACGTTTGTGAATGTGTCAGCAGAGGTTCTTTTTGAATGCTAGTTTTTTTTCTCAATTGTCGCATTAATAAAAAATGATACCCGAAAATCCAAACAAAATTCATAACGAAGAAAACTGAGCTGACTAGAAATGCACCCATCTCAAGACAATTTCTGTTAACTTTTTGGTGACATCCTGTAGGCTGTCACCAAACATTTCTATTCACCTGGACCCAGACTTTCACTGCCAAAGCAAGGACTACCCCAGGCAAATGGGGACAGTTGGTCCCCCCAGATGTGTATATGGTTTTATATCACCATCTCGACGCTGTCACAGTAAAAGTGTTTCATTGTATGGATTTGCCATAACTCATCTAAATAGTCCATCACTAATGAAAATTTTGATTGCTCCTAATTATAAGCCATTGTTTCCATTATAAACCAGCTGTGATGAACATCCTTACACATATATCTTTATACAATGACAGTTATCTGCCTGGGATAAGTTTCTGGAAATAAAGTTGCTGAGTCAGAGTACGTATATTTTACATTTTGGTCCATATCGTCAATATTTTTTATTTAAACGTTTTACTAACTCACACTGTGGACCAGTTGAACACAAAAGCGTTTCCCCTTATCCTTGTCAAATCTGAGTCTTGCCAATCTCAGCAAGTCTTTTCCAATCCGATGGGCAGCTCAGTCCGTATTCTTAATGCATAAATTATTATGTGGACAAAGTATTATTGTTTTTCTCTCAAAACAGTCGAATGCTTTATTATGAAAATAGAATTTCATAATCACTGTTAAATAGCTTTATAGAGATATAATGTACATATCATAAAATTCATTTAAGAGTGCAAGCCGATGAATTTTGGTATATTTACAGAGCGTCAGCCGTCACCACATTCCCCTCATCCTAAAAAGAAACCTGGTACTCATTAACAGCCAGCCCCCACTCCCACCCCAGCCCTGTGTAACCATGAACCTTCCCGTCTCTGACTGCCTATCCCAGAATTAAAATCGCTGGCTGTAGTACAGCATGATCCACCCAGGACCGAGGGAGTCCAGGTGCACAGTGTTCAGTGCTAACACACCAGGGCAGGCCAGTCACTCAACCATGGTGTTTTTCATCAACCAGACTTTTCTGGTCTCCTTTCCCCGTTCATGTGCCATGTGACCCGATTTGGCGAGTCCGGGCGAAGGCATCTTACATAAGGAGGCCCCCCAGAAATTAAGGTCTGCAAAGCATTCTGATTTGAAGAGAACACAGCAGTGAAGTGCCCTGTAAGAAGCTCTTTCTGGCTCTAAAACAACTGTCTTTTGGCTGTTGTAGTCAAATCAATGGGACACAGTGATGACACCGGTTATCTGACGTCCCTCACACACAGTCTGTTCCATCCAGCCATAATGCCGAGAGAGGGTCAGTACCTCGACCACACCGAGACAGAAGAAGAGGAGGGATGGACAGTGAGGTGCTGTGGGAGAGACAGCTGAGGGCAGATGTGCCACAGACTGCCCTGCGCCCTCTCATTTCACCCCTGCCACCCCCAAGAAGTGGGTACCGTTAACCCCATTTCACAAACACAGAAACTCAGGCCCAGAGAGATGAAGTCACTTGCCCAGGGCACACAGCTGGGGTCAGAGGCAGGATTCGAACCCAAGTCCCAGCCCAAGACCAAAACCTGAGTCTGCACATTTGGCCCCATGGCCTCTGGGAGCAGCAGGGACTAAAAGACGAGATTCAGAATGCAGGCAGAATACATTCTAAATCCACATCCCTTTCCCAACAAACACAGAAACGTAAAACACTGATTTTTTTCTCCCAAAAATATGCCTTCTCGCCAGTGAAAGGATAGTAAGTCAAAAAGAGCCAAGAGGAGGTTGGGGGCTGAGGGATGCGCAAGTGACGGGGGAGCCGATATAATTCAGAGGGAAATTGATTTAAAATTTGGCTAAATTTGTTTTAGGATTGCGTATTTCACACTTACAGCCTACCTTTAGTCTTATTTACAGTTTTGATTAAATCTATACTTCAGTACTTTACATAGTATATAAAAATGCAGTTTTATGTAAATATTTCTCAGGAAGATCTGTAAAAGTGTCTCTTGTAATTGATATGACATTTCAAAATACAGAGTCAGTGTTTCATTAGCAGATATATTTCCTGGGCTTAATGGTAGAAGGCACCTCACATGTATATTTACTGGTTTTTAATTATCTCATTATCTATAGTTGTCATTTTCTCTGATTTATCCAGACAGGAGATCTGGGGAGTGATAAATTTGAAGTTACTGAATAATTTCCATTTATCTTTGCCTAAAACTTTTCTCTTTCTTAGAATAATGGTAAGAGAGGGAGAGAAAAATCTCAGCCTTGTTCTCATACCACCAACAGATACTGATTCTTCTAAACATCCATCTGCGGTAGAATCTTGCTTGGCCATAGAGTCAAAAAATGCAGCCAATGTCAGGACTTGCATATTTAAACCCAAGTGACTGAAAATAAATACATAAAGGTCTGATGCATCAGACTTAACGTTTCTACATTTCACTGGTACCTATTACCATGAAGAATGCAGCGGTGAAGAAAGCCACATGAACATCATCCACGTCTGAACACGAGGAGGTACCTCTCCCGGCCATAGACAATTTGCATTTCCTGGCACTGTATGCCGTCTTTCAAATGCTCCACGGTGTGGGTGGATAAATGGTAAACAACAAAAGTCTATTCTTGAAAGCCACCACATTTGTGGTAAGTTGATACAGCAGCAATAGGAAACAATTAGCGTGGACAAAGACAAATGATGCAGTTTGTGTTTGTGTTTCTAGCGATGGCTTGGAGCAGAAGCTGAGAACGGGGAGATTATTGCAGTGGTCCAGGAGAGAGCGATGGGAGTTTGGACCAGGAATTGGGAAAGGGGTTCAGAGCAGGCTTCCTCAGCCTCGGCACTACGGGCACTTTGCTGTTGCTGGGGGCTGTTCTGTACACTGTAGAGTTGGGCTGGTGGCTTTCCTGTCCTTTACCTCCTAGGTGCCAGTAGCACACGCCTCCCCCCAGGGGTGACAATCAAAACTATCTCTGGATATTGCCAAATATCCTCTAGGTGACAAACGTGCCCTGCCTGAGGACTTCGGGCTGGAGGAAGCTGAACAGAATGCATAGGTGTGCCAGGTGAGGAACAGGGCTGGCTGTCTAACCCCGTGTTTCCAAAAATAAACAAATATCGTCTTTGTAATCGAGTTCTGTTCTTCAAAAAGGTTCTAGAATCATTATCCGAGAGGTCATCAAGAGCTTTCTTCCTCTAAGCTGCCCTCACTTACTCTTTTCCGACAGCAATTAGCAAACATTCTTCAGCAGCAGGGCGGCTGGGGTGGGATGTCATCGTCACGCTTCTTCGGGGAGGTCGTGTGGGTCTGTTCAGGTCCTAGAACTGCCAGCCCCAGAGCATGGCTTCCAGGAAGAAGAATTTCGCCAGTTCAGATCCAGCATGAGCTTCCCTTCGGTTCTTCTTCTTTTATTTTTTCAATAGTAGCTTTATTAAGAAAGAATCCACATACCGTAAAAGTCATCCTCTTAAAGGGTACGATGGAGCAGTTGGTAGTCTACTCAAAAGGCTCTGCATCCAACTAATTCCAGAACATTTCATCATCCCACAAAGCAACCTCAGACCCTTTAACAGTCACTGTCCACACTCCCCTCCCCCAGCCCCTGGCAATCACTAATCTACTTTTTGTCTCTATAGATTTGCCAACTCTGAACACTTCATATAAATGGAATTATATTTCGTATAAATGGTATTTCACTTCTGGCTTCTTTTACTTAGCATAATGTTTTCGAGGTTCATCCATGTTGCACCATGAATCAGTATTTCATTCCTTTTAATGGTGGAATACTCCACTGGATGGATGGACCACATTTGCTTATCCATTCATCAGTCCATTATCCATTCCAAACAATGGACGTTTGGATTGCTTTCACTTCCCCTTGGTTCTTATTGGTGAGTTTGTCCCTTGGATGTGACTGTGTCGGCTGAGTCTCTTCATGGTATAAACAAACTAAAACTTTTCAGCCTGACCCATGACTGAAGTAAAGGAATAATTGATTCTTTCATTCAACACATATTATTAAGTACTTACTGTACATCAGTTTTAGGACTCTGCGTTAGGCCCTGGGGAAACAATGATACATAAAACCAAGCCCCTGCCCTCGGGGATGTTCCATTCTAGGAGGAGGAAACAGGAAATGAACAAACTGGGCAAGATGGAGAGTCATTTACTCGACCCTCTTGAGTATCCGCCACGTGCAGGCAGCTCACCGGTAGCCCAAGCCTTGCCGTCCATCACCAGGCCTTCCAGCTCCCATATCTTGTTTCCTCCTTGATCTACCTGGACTTGTAAGGCCACCGCTGCTCATCTGACATGAGCCTTCTCTAGGCAACTACTTCACGAATGAACAGCCCGGGACGCCCCTTTGCTTGGTCTCAGCCTCGCCTGGATCTTTTGTGGACAAGAAGTGGGCAGACGACATGTCTCAGAAAGGACCCACGGCGCCATCCCGCTCCAGCCCACATGCCAAGAGAGGCTCGTCCCCTTCTCCAGTGTTGACCAGGAAGCACGTGCTGGAGTCAGCCATCGTCACCTCGAATCCTGACATCGCCCTCGAGCTGGGTGAGTTCATTCAGCCTTGGTGCTCTCCCCTCCGAAACAGAAATAAAAACGAGTCCTCCGCTGTCCGTTCCACAGGAGGGGGGTTTGGTAAGCAGCCCTCGCACACCTGGCACGCGGCGGGCACTCGGTAAATTACCATTGTGCTTCTTTCCTCCTCATGTCCCCACGGCCTTTGACCCCAGCGCTGAGAAGCTGCAGAGATGACATGGGCCTGAATATGGTTGAGAGATGGTACCCCTTTCTTTTCAAACTTGAGACGCAATCATTATGTGTAGGATAATGTTTAAATATTATGGCGGCATTTAATTTTAATTGATCTATGGACATGAATAAATGAAGCTTAATGGTAAATGCGGTTTGAACTTAACTGGATATGCCAGAGCCGGGCGTACTTTCAAGGCCTGGGGAATTCAGGAAAACGGTGCCTACGAACACAGGCAGCAGCAACACCGCTGGCCCCACAATCTCTGACAGCTCTGACTGTTTACAAAACATGCCCCACCTTCTGCCTGGTTCCCCAGGGGAGGGTGGGAGGGGATCCCAGGGCCCAGATGCTCTCTAGCTTCCTCCTCCCTCATTCAGCCACATTGCCGTATGGAATATAGACGCAAAAAAGCCATCCACTTGCCAAGTTGGAGAACTCCCCTGTGTCCGTGATACTCAGTGCTTTGCACATCCCGCGGTGGCCTCGGTGGTGGCCTCACTTGGCACCTCCTACCTTCCAGCAACCCCCCAGGCCGAGGCATCTCAGCTGTTAGGCGTGTGGTCTCTGGAATCACACTGCTTACGAGTCCCGGGGTGGCTTACCCCAGCCATGCAACCTTGTGTGACTTGCCGACCTCTCTGTGCCTCAGTTTCTCTATCTGCACAATGGGGCAGTATCAGAATCCACTTGGCTACCGCATTCCTTCAGGGCTGACAGGAGGTTTGAATTAGAAGAGATACGTAAAGACACAGTGCTCAGACGTCAACACCTTCTCTTTTCCCGCTCATATTTCACGAGGCCTTGGGAGGATGCAGGAGACTCTCGACCAAACATTCACTGATTCTCTCCCGTGACGTTGAAGGATCTAGCACAGTGTCAGAGCAGGATTTTCAGGTATTCCCTAGGAATGTTTCAAGAGGAACAACAAGGAAAGAAGTAAATTCTTAAGAAGAAAAAAAAAAAACAGGAAAAATCTTCTGGGTTTCCAGAAATGATCTTCACCGTTGTTAGCAAACCCAGGCTGGGTTCATCTATACCCCATCCCTTTAAATGGTCCAGTTCCAAGCAGCTTTGCCATATTGGGGAGCCACTCAGTGCCATTCAAATAATTTGTCTTCTTTTATTTCGAGTCAACTTGAAATGAAAAATATTTTTACACAAAGCACAGTAATTTATGCAGCAACCGCTCCATAATGAGCAGGTTCCATAATAGATAATTATATGGAAAGTACTTAAATGCTAACTATGTACTTTTAAAATGTTGCAAAAGTAGGTTCGTAATTAAATTATAATTACAAGTAAAAATCGAGACAATGATTATTCCCTGAGAAATCTGCTCATTTTTATTTCCGGGGTGGTGTGTGGCTCCTCTTACACTGATTCACTCCTTTTGTAGGTAGCTTCTCTCCAACCCAACTTGTTTCGCATGATGGATTTTAAATTTAAAATTAACTAAAATTATCTTGCAGATTACTAATTACCATATACAATGATTTCAATAGAATACCCGGATGCCATTAAAAAGCAGTTTGTGAACATGCAAGTTTGAAATTGTGAGAGGTTTATGGTGAGGGAAAGGGGAAGTCTGGCTGACTGTCGAATAGATATGGAGCTATTCGCAGAAAGCGAGAAAGTTTTGAAACAAGTTGTGAAATACTTCTGGAGAGGGGTACACAGAGCTGTGGATGTGGCGAAGATACAGAATTTTCCAGAAGGTTGGATTACTTAGAACTTGTCCATTTGCAAGTGAAAGAAACATACCCAAACTGGCTAGAGGAAAGAAAAAGAATAAGACGGACAGACAGAGACAAATAGACAGACTGACTGACTTATTGATTCATAAATCCAAAGAAAGTTTAAGTGTAACTTCCCTTCAGGCCTGGTTGGATCCTGAGTCTGAAATAGTATCATCAGCATTGAACTTCTTGCTCTCTCCATCCCCTGATCCTGCTTCCTCTGTGGTCACTTTTTTCTCAGCTGGCACTGTCCACATGGTGGACAAGGCTGCCAGAAGCATTAGACTCACGACCTCAAAGCTGAGGCCACCCAGGGGATGATGAGTGCTTCTTTGCCAAGAGCTTCAGCGAAAGTCCCAAGTCTTAATCTCATTGGTTCAAAGAAAGGAAGTTTCCTTCCCTGAACCAATCTCTGTGCTAACTGGGCAATGCTGTGCTCTCATTGGCCGATTGTGTGTTGTACCCTCCTCTGGGGGTGGAGTCACACACTAATACATAGGGGGTGAGATTCTTGCAGCTAAATTGAGCTGTTGCTTCCAGAAGAAACAGGAAGATGTGACTGGATGCCAAAAGCTCTCTGGATGAACAAGCAATCAGATTTTGTCTCCATTCTCTACTCCTCTCTCCCTGCATTGTAATTAGAGAAAAGAGTTTCCATATTCCTTATCCTAGAATGAGATCTCTTGTCATTCAGTCAAATCTATACCTTTCAACCAACATATTCTTTAAAACCTGGGCCAGATAAAATTTTTTTTTTAATGAGGATCTGATCATGTTACCATCTTTCTATCGTCAGTTCTAACCCTAACTTTTTACAGTGGTAATATTCAAACATACACAAAGTAGAGGAATATAATGAATATAATGAACTGCCATAAATCTATCACCCAGCTTCAAAATTTATAACCACTCACTAAATTTATTTTGTCTATAGCCTCGATTTTCTGCACTTGTATTTTCAGAGAATTTTAAAGCAAATCCCCAATGTCATGTCATGTAATACTTCAGCATGAATCTTTAATAAGGAATTATGCAGGTCACTTGTCTTGCAGAATGTTCCATGTTCCGGATGTGGCTGGTTGCCTCCTTGTGGTGACAATAAGCCTGTTCCCCTCTCCCTCTTACTTCCCAAAGCCTGGCAGTTTGATCTGCAGGCTCGATTGGATTCAGGTCGTTCATTTGTTTGTTTGCTTGCTACCTCGCTCTGTTGAAATGCCTTCCTACTGCTCCGGTATAATTAACACAAAGTCCTCCTCCGGGGGTCGGCAAGGTCCCCCTTCCACTGTACCTTTCATCTTCTCTCTCCCCTTAAAGCTTTGACATTCTTCTATTTCTTCTCTCTCATCCAGTTTCTGATCAGTACACGTTTTTCCCTGCTGAGAGGGTCTTCCCTTCTCTTTTGGCCCAGCTAGCTCCTCACCTCGTTAGCAAAACCAGCTCTGACCTCCTCCCGACAAGGTCAAACCTTCCCACTAAATGCTCCTACAGCATCGTGCCACCTGATTACAGTTGCAATTTTCCATCTATTTGTGTGATTTTTTAAATACCACCTGTCTTCCCCAAGAGTCTATAAGCTTTGTGAAGAAAAGCACAGTGTTTGACACATAAATGTTAGTTGAAAGCATGAATTTTTTTAAAAATGTATACACACAAATACATCCACAGCCTGCCCTGTCCAGTCTAATCTTATTCCTTGGGGCTCAGACATGTTCTTTTTATCTTTTATTGACAGCAAAAGAGCTACGAGATATTTTTGCCGGCTGTACGTCATGAACGCTGGTAGCCTATGTCATACCCTGTTGATCGGCATTATAGTTAGAGAACAAAGGAGATGTTAATGTCCCATTTTATAGAGAAAGTCAGAGAGGTTAAGTAACTTACCCAACTTAAACTAGATCCTCACCAAGCTACAATTATCCCTCATCCTTTTTAACAATCCTTTGTGTTTCTACCCTCATTTTAGAGATAGAGTGACCAGCTGTCCTGGCTTGCCTGGGACTAATGTGGCCCCCAGGACATGGCACTTTCAGTGCTAAAACTGGGAGAAACCTGGGCAAACCAAGACAAGTTGGTGACACTGGTCACTCTTATTCATTTGAGGCCCAAGGTTACTCACTGAATTACATAACCATGGTCCTAGGCCCCATCCCGCATCTCTCAAATCTTACACCATTGACAGCTAGTCTGTCATGCTAGTTTGTAATTATAAAGATGGCCTTGGGAAGGAAAAAGCTTCCTTCCTTCCCTTCTGAGTTCTTCGACCGGCCTAATAATCAAACTGGCATAAAGACAGATTAACAGGAGAAAAAATACATATGGAAGTCCCACAGAGCCATCAGAGACTCCCCAGCAGTCAGGCATTTGAGACTCGCATGCCATCCCAAGCTAAGGAGAAGGGTGGTGGGGGCCTGGTGTCTCAAAGCGGGGAAGACAATTCACAGAAAGATGAGAACAGCAGATGTTCGGTAAACAGATGTTCATCATGCCATGCAGACAAGCGTTTCAGGTATAAAAAGTTACAATTGGTGATAGCTCTCTTCCTGGCACAGGTCCCCTTATTCAAATTCTTTCGGGCAGGGAGGGAGGAGGTAGAAAGCTCTTTCCGAGTCTGCTGGGCCACGATTATCTTCAGCTCTAAATAATCCATGTGCCAAAGGGGCACTTTCTGGGGCTGCCTGCCCTGAACTTGAACTCTTGACCATCTACTCAGTTAGACGTAAAATCTTTTGTTCCAGAGGATAACTACAACTGGGGACATTTCCCAACTTTTCACTTTGGAATTTCAAAGATTTTAACATATCTTTTCAATAGAAGGTTTCTATCCGGTCACGTGATTCTAAAGCCCACTTCTTCAGAGTCAATGGCATGACATTCCGTTGCATTCTTAGAAGATAACGAATTCTGTAGATATAGATTCGTCATCCTGAATTATCAAACTCAAATGCAATTAGACATAAGCATGTTACCCAGTCACCCTCAACTGCTTCTCAACATCTCGACATGGTGTAAAAATCGCTCTGGAGGGAATTTTCTTGGAAAAATTAACTAATATGTGCATTCGTTGCCAGTTTTATTCTAATTACAATCCACTCGTTACAAGTCTTAGCCCAAATTGCAAAGAATAGTATTAATAAGAGGATGATTCAAACAAACTGGAATGCCTGCTGAATCTCTGCTAATGCTCAAACACACTTCATCAGATTTATCAAAACAGCAAATCAAGCTACTACTTAAAAAATAGTTCGGTTCAAACAGCCATGCGCATCAGAATAATTCATTCACTTTGAAGAGTAACACTCAGTGAAATCGCTTGTAATCAGTTCTGGGACATTCTCATCTCGGGGGTTCTGGGTGAGCGATGTCTTTATGTTGCTCCCACGAGATCGCCACGCTTCCCAACTGAATTCGAAATCCATTTACTGCAAGAGGCTTGTCTAAAGATCAAATGTCAGGTAACGTCCCCAATGGAAAACAATTAAAAAACTCGGTTCTTTCTTACCTCTTTTATCAGATAGAACCACTGGTTTGCTTTAAGGGATATGTTCGGTCTTTACTGAAATCACTTCGTTGTCTCGGGGGGGAAATTCTTAGTACTTTGAATATCACGAGAATGAGTGACCTACACAGTTAGAATTCAAACAAGGAACCTGACCTAACTAACATTTTCACAAACAGATATATTAAACAGGCTTAGAAAGAACAATGACAGTGCTCAGAACAAAATTAATTTATATTCGTTAAACATTTAAGTTAAGAAAACACAGAAAGCAAAGCTATATGCCAAGCACTGAAATAAATAGTTTACCTACATGCTCTCACTAAATCTTTAAATTGGCAGAGTACTATTTTTATCCCTACTTGACAAACTAGACCAAGGGTCAGAAAACCACAGCCCATGGTCCAAATCTGGCCCCCTCCCTGCCTTTTTTAAATAAAGCTTTATTGTAATACAGTCATGTCCATTCACTTAAGTATTGTTTATGACTGCTTTCTCAGTCTGAAGGCAAAGTTGAACAGCTAAGATAAAGACTGTCTGGCTCACAGAGCCTAAAAGAGTTATTATCTGGTCCTTTACTGAAAAGTTTGCCAACCTCTGGACCGGACATATAAGACTCAGAAGAGAAGACATAAAAGTATAATTACAAATTAGTTTCAGGTCTATAAAGGGGATAAAAAGAAACACGAAGAGGAATTAAGACATCAGTAATACTGTTTGCTCAACGCAGATATCTGACCTTTTAGAGGGCAGCGAGGGCATCCCTGAGCAGGAGACTTCAGACTTTCGATGGATGCTTCTGCTCCTGCTCTCCTCCCCCGCTGCATCCTGGGAGCTTCATCCACACGAACTTATCTGAACCCTCTGGCACTTTTTCTAATGCCTCGCCGTGCTTTCTCATCAAGCTTTGGGGCTAGCAATTCAGTGATTTGCTTTCAGACTCATTTCCTCACGTAGCTCCTCTGACCTGGCATCTTTCTGCTGTTGACTTCAGAGCTCATCCCAGCAGTACCCCAACTCCAGTTTCCATCTACGCACCAGGTTTTGGCCACCAGCCTAAGAACTCTCGTTCCTGACCTTGGCCTGCCCTTGGCTCCTCCCTCCCCATCTTGGTGCCTGTAGCACAGATGGTCACTACTATGCCACAAGGACCAACACTGAACATCAATTACCTGGATGCATTTTTAAGTGTATTTTTAAAAAAGAAGTTTAGATTTTAGAAGTAATGCATGAGTTCATTCTGCTTGTAAAAGTTCAAACACTGTGCATGAGGCTAAATCACTTTAGCCGCCATTCCCTGACTCATCCCCCGACAAGACAGCGAAAATATCCAACAGGTTGGCAAAAGATATTAAAGTTTGAAATGCCAAGAGCTGGTGAGACTGTGGGCATTCACTTTCTTTCACAGACTGCTTATAAGACAAGAGGGTATTTTGACAAAGTCTATTAAAACTAAAAATGTGTAGATTCTATGTCTCATCAAAATCATTACTTGGTATTTGCCCAAGGATCATATTCAAATGTGTTGACAAAGAGGCATAGGCACAGATGCACACCGTGCACTGTTGGTGACAGTAAAAATAAACAACTTTTATATAATTTTTAAATGGGGCACGATTAATGGCATTTGCAAAATATGATTCTAGGTGTATAAGCCATATTGCCATGGAGATTTGTTGTCCAAGTTCTTTCATTTTTATTTATTTATTTATTTATTTATTTTTTTACCAAATCATTCATATTCAGTGGTAAGGTAAATACATTCATTGAGGCAGGAAAGTGCTTCAGAATTTCTTTTCCCTTCCCTATGCCCAAAATAATAAAGAGTGAATAGGAAATAGATTCTAGGAAAGTAATGTTTTCAGAAAAATAATGGTGATATTGGTCATTTGAAGTCAAGGAGGTGACTCTTAGTTCAGATAAAATGAGACAACACGGATCAGAGTGCCCAGATCAGGTTTGGCGTATCATAGCTAACCTATAAATATTTAAAAGATCTGGACCGAATTCCATTTTTCTGATATCCACATTGGATCTTTACTCAGATGATGGAAACTCTGCATCAATATCACCTTCTCTATTAGCTTTAAAACTTACTTGTGTTGCCGGCTTAGCTACAAAAGGCAAGACTGAAGTAGGTGTCACATTCAAATAAAAGCTAAGTGTAACCAACGTGCTCTCTCGTTTTTCAGTGACTTCACCGGTGGATCTTTGGTTCCAGTTTTTCTGCTGTTTCGCTTTTATTTGCTAAAACATTCAAATGACTCAGTTTGTGCTAGGATAGCTAGGGGACCTCTCCAGGAAGGCCTGTCCTACCCAGGGTGACAGGTAAGACATGGAAACAGAGCTCCTGTTGAAGGGTGTCCGGCAAGCTTTTGGTACCACCTGACCTAGCGTGGCTGAGGGTGTTAGCAAGTCGCTCCGGACTGGTTTGCCAATGTCTTGGAGGCTGGGGAAGCCTGGTGTATCTAGAAATGACTTCCCTGTCTGACATGCCCTCATGGCAAGCACATCAATTTTACGCCATCGAGATGCTTGCACTCCACGCCCCTTCTATGTGTACTCAACAACCACATAATAGTCAAAAGAAAACAAGTCTATGGCCATGCCGCCCTGAACAAGCCCGATCCCTTCTCATCTCGGAAGCTAAGCAGGGTCGGGCCTGATTAGTACTTGGATGGGAGACCACCTTGGAAGACCAGGTGCTGTAGGTGTAAAAAAAAAGAAAATTAAAAAAATAAAAAATAAGGAAACAAGAGTTAGCTAAGGGTCAAAGAGTCTAGTCATGTATGGCGACCTTGAAACAACGCTGCATGTGATCCAATGATGAATCATACTATCTGAGACCCACGGCAACTTCAAGGACACGCTGTTACCATACAAACTTCCTCCGTCAGCTCTGCTCTTCTCTCAAACACTTTTCTTTAGGATCACACACTCCTCTGTGGCCCAACCATTTTCCCGTCTTGGTTTTCCATTGAAGCACAAATTACTGACCCCGTAAGTCATTTATTTACAGAAGCTTTGATTTCTTCAGTAAGCATCTTCAAGCAAGAATAAGGCTTTTCTTTTTAGCCATTGATATATTATGAAAGGATAAAATCATTGAGCTCAAATCATTCTGGAATAAAAATCCATTCTCTAACTTCTTATTTTTATATCAGTTTAATGAATTAAAGTAATTCCAAAAAGTCAGAGGACTCTGTCTAAAAAATGGACATAGGAGAAAGCTGTGTTTCTGAGCATCAGAAAATTAATTAGGACAAACAAAAAGTCCAAAGTTTTGAAAGATTCACAGCCAAAAAAATGCTAAAAATCTCCATTTTCAAGAAGAAACATCACATAAAATAGTTAGATACTGGTTCCAATAACTCATGGGGTGTCCCTTAGAGTTTATGAAATTTTCCTTGGCTTCTGTGAGCATTTTCTATAAAGTAGAATCATATCATGTATATAAATCTAAGTTACAGTTGGTCCATGAACCCCACAAGCAGCCAAGTACCATCACTCACCCCACCGTGTGTCAAGGTCTCATTTCTTTTACACAAACAAACATACACACCTGTATTAACCATAACAGAGGCCTAGCACTTAAAAAAATAATAAAGAAAGAAATTTGGAAGGCAAGAGAAATATCTCCAAATTCTCCATTTATCTCCTCCTTTATCGTAGAGGATGGCATATAAAAACCTTGAACAACATATAGATTCTGCTCAGTTTACGTCCCGGTAAACTTATCATAAGTTGAAAATATTATAAGCCTAATGCACTTAATATACCTGACCTACCGAACATCATAGCTGAGCCTAGTCTAGCCTTAAACACGATCAGATGCCTACATTAGCCTACAGTTGGCCTTCTTCTCACCAGAAGCAGGGGGGACACGGATGTGTGTTTTGTAGACACGATGGAATGGGAAAACACAGACACCATGTCCAAATAATGCTGGCAACGCAATACACTGTGGAGTGTCAGCTGTTCACCTTCGCGATCGTGTGTGGCTGACTGAAGCTGTGGCTCGCTGCCCTGCCCAGCATCACGGCGAGAGTGCGCTACTGCCCGTCGCTAGCCTGGGAACCCGTCGAAATTCAAAATCTGAAGTATGGTTTCTACTTGAACGCATATTGCTTTCACACCGTCATAAAGTCAAAAAAAAATTATAAGGGGAACCACCATAAGTCAGGGACCATCGGTACTTTACAAACCACAGGATTTTTAAGGATAATTCAGTGCTACCTGATTCTGGCCATTTCGCTGACTGGCCACAGAACCTACCTGGCGTAACGGGAATCCCTCCATCCTGTTCTGAGAACACCTTGCTCCCTGATTCAGCTCCTCACAACACCGCAGAGCTGGTAATAGCAGGTGGTACTATGTCCCCAACAGCTTTCACAGTGCCTGGCACATAATAGGTGTTCGATAAGTACTTATTCGACAAACGAGTTTGGGAGGAATCAAAACGGATACCTTGGCTTAAGTACTAAGATGCTAAAAGAACATGGCTCAACCCTAATGCCCTTTGGGGAGGCCATGGATCAATAAACTGTGCCATGGTCCCAGGATAGCATGCTGTGTGGCTATTTAAAGCAATGAGAGATTTAGAATAGGTCTGGATAATAATAGACCACAGAGAAGAAATAACTCATATATGCATGTATGTTATTAATGCTCCAAAGTCTATTACTGAATGGGAAAAAATAAATTCCAGGGTAACATAAATGGCTTGACTCCCTGTGTATAAACAGATTTTTCAATTCCGTATAGTTTCTGTGGACGTGCATATGGTATATAGATGATGTCCAGAAGTATATCTCTAAGAAAAAGGACAGTGAGTAAAAGAAGACTTTGGCCTTATATGGAATGTTCTATTTGTTATATGGAGAATTTGTCTTTTTCAAACAATTAATATCACTTATTTAAAAGCACTGAATGGGTGATGATCACAGAGGCTTACCTCGTTCAGCTCCATTATCTGCAGCCTTGCTGTCAATAGGCAAAGGCAGAGCTGCCCCCATAAAAAGCCCCTATTTCTCTCCTCCGCTTTCTAGAAGACTCTCCAAGCTCTTCTTCCTGGTCACTCATTCTTCCCAAGCCTCTTGCTCTGATACTCGATCAATCCCATGCCCACGAACTCATGCCAGCTGCCACCCCCTATCTCTGCACACCCTGAACCCACACCCAGGGTCCCAACAGCTGGCATAGCTCCTGGAAGCTCCTGACCCGGGGAAGGATGTGGTTCTGTTGCCATGATAAACATTGGTGAGATCAAAATGTGAGTATCAGTGACTTTCTAAAATATAGAAAGCACGAGTACTTTTCTAGGTATTTTCACACATCATATCAATCTTTACAACAGCACTCTGAGGTCATGTCTGTCAGCGTTCCCGCTTCATAGATGAGGAAACTGATCCCAAGGAGGTGAATAGCAGGCCCAAGGCGACAGAATGAGTAACTAGTAAAGCAGGCTTTACAATCCACGCAACCCCTCCAAGCCTTTGCTCTTAACCATCACCATTCTACATCTTCCCAGCCCTGGGGAGGAGCACAAGCCACGGCAAGAAGTCCTAGGAGGCGTGCAGGGCAGAAGTCGGCTGCTCAGAGGCACCACACTGAGGCATGATAGCAGAGACGCTTTGAAAGCTAGATTGAGGAAGAATGAAAATTGTACACTAAGGTGTTTGGACATTGTTTATTAGCAAGGCGGAGCCACTAAAGCTTATAAATGAGGGGGTGCTGTAAGTTCTGTGCTTCAAGAAGATTAATCTTATACAATGGATTGCAGAGGAGAGAGAGAGAAAGAGACCATTTAGACGTTCTCTATTAAAATAGCCTACGCATGACACGTTAAGGGCTTAAACTTGCTGGTAGAAAGTAAGGGTTTGGGATTGCTTCAAAAGGATTCCTCTTCTCCCCGTTTTGACAGCTTAGGCTTTATGTTGGAAGTCTGTATTTTTCCTTCAATGGGAAATTATTCTTCCCCTTCCTATTTTGGAATTTGCTCCGTCCTAAATCCCTCCCACTGTATTTAAACTTTTTTTGTGCTCAACACCAAGCTGTGTTGCAGTTACGTATTAGGATGCCTGAAAAATACTCTCGATGGCTCCAGAGCAAAAATAAGTTGGTGATTCAGAGCAGGGAGCGTTAAGGTTAATTACCTAATAACTTACTACAGTAAGTATATCTGTAGACATTTTGAATTTCACTAATTATGGTGCTGCACAAAGTAAACGACGCTTTATTCATGTTCCAGCTGTGGGGACGTGTCAGGGGGAGACTTCCTGTGATTTATAATCCTTGCTTTCCCCTGGAGCACAAGCCACTTGATGGGAAGCTGGAGAGACCAGCATAGTCTGGCGGACTCCACGGATCCGTTCAGTAAAGACTTCCCTTCAAAAGACCATGAAGTAAGCAGCTTTTGCTGCATCGCCGAGAATGCCATTCAGAGAAACCAAGAGCGATGCCAAGGGGATGGGAGGTGCCCAGGAGCTGCCGTTAGCACCTGTGCAGGAGGGAGGCTCAACTCAAGTTGCTTTGTTTTACTTTTCAGAGAAAGAAGGATGGTCGGTTTAAATTACGAAAAGAACAGGACATCGGCTCAGAACAGATGGCAGCCACGTCACCACCACAAGATAAGACCCTAACGAAGAAGGAAGCCAACCTGCGGATCACAGACAAAAACCCTGATAACAATGTTCAAGCTCCTGGATCCAACCATGCCTGAAGCTAGAATGTACTGGAACTGTTTGTTTCATGAGCCAATAAATTACCTTTTTGGCTTGTGAAAGATTAGCTAAGGCTTTCAGAACTTGCAACCTACAGAGCGCTAGTCTATCACAGCGTCGTCTGTGATGCATAGAAAGCACTTAAAAACTACTTCTGATTATCGAAGGCTCCCATACTCACCCCAATTCTCAAGCCGTGTTTATTTTCCAAATTAACAGAGGTCCATAATAAGGGGATTCATTTCCTAGTTTCTGATGGTCCCGATCTCGATCACCACTCTCCACTAATAGAAAGGCCCAGAGACATTTAAAGCAATAGCAATTCAGGGCAGAGTGGGGACGTCAAAAGAAACCAAAGACCTTGGCCTTTGATCAGACCCCGGTGATC
This sequence comes from Pteropus alecto, assembly GCF_000325575.1. NCBI lineage: Eukaryota > Metazoa > Chordata > Mammalia > Chiroptera > Pteropodidae > Pteropus > Pteropus alecto. Next base: position 35,935,667 of record NW_006442491.1, read on the forward strand.
TGGAGGCCATCTGTCCTGGTGGTGTGGCTAGCCATTGCCAGTGCAGATTAAAACTCCTCGAAGACAGGCTCTTTGCTCATTCACACCGTCAGAGTATGAAGCTTTGCATTCTCTTACCTTTCAGAGCTCATTCACATTGCAGGGTCTGTGCAGTGACCCACAGGCCACACCCCCTCAGGCCAAGGTATCACTCGAAGCTTCCCGGATGTGGAAGCCACAGCTGTAAGAGATTAAGTGACATGACCAAGTCTCACACCACACTCCTCAAGGAGGATCAGGAATCTGAATTCAGAACCTAGGAAGTATGTCCCTCCTTCTCCATAACTACAAGTGGCTGTCACAGGATCGTGCATGGAGGCGACATGGTCAATTCCGGTTGCCCGGCTTCAAGCACTGCCCAACCATTTGCTCAGCATTTCCCCTTGAGACGACTATTTACCTTTGGGGGATCTCTTGTCCCTCACCCCTGGCATAAGCTAGTAACAGTCCCCCGTCATGAGCTACTTTAGGTTTAAATGAGATGACACCTACAAGCACATCTCACACCAAGCCCAGGACAAGGGCGGATTTCACAAACGCTTGATAAATCTGAATCTATGGGTACCAATCGAACTCCTCCAAGAAAAAATATTGACTGGACAGTTCTTCCTGGAAGACTCACATAGAACACTCACGGATGCTCTGGGCAGCCTGTTTGAATGAGCAAAAACTCAGAAACAAACTAAAGAGTGTCTAGCAGGTAGGCAAGGCAAAGTAGAGTATATCTCTTCAATGTAGACGTCTACCTAGCAATTAGTTTCCAACTCAATATGTCCTGACACACCAAGATCTATAAGACATATCCGAGCAGGAAAGAAAGTGACAATTATATGTGTAAAAAAATTAAACAATATATATTTCCAAAGGATACACATGGAAATGCACTTAAAAAGAGGCTTCCAAGGGTGCACACAAAACCCATGGTATAAGCGCTGAATTGAGTGCAGGGGCCAAAAAAAAAAAAATTACGTATCTACTGTGTTTTAATTTTTAACAATGAAACTTTGGTCATGAATTACTTATGCAATTAAAAATTAATGACAAGGAAACACTTGAGGCAGTTGAAAGTAACCACAGATTGCTTCAAGCTAAAGGTAACCTGCTTAATCCACACAGTAATCCTAAATTTGACATTAAAATTGAGCTGTCATTAAAATTGTTTTTTTAAGAGTTGCTTGATTGGTTAGGCTTTTTTTTTTTTTTTTTTATTTTTTTTTTTTTTTCTTTTGCTTTTAACTGGCTGTGTCCTTTATACACAGTGCAATTATCTTTCCTCAAAATATCATCACTCAGTTGAATGATCTTGCCACATGAAAAATAGGTTTGGCACAATCGTTGCATATTGTTGGAAAATTATCATCAACTTTCCTTTCTCTTTGAAAAAAAATTTCACAATGATACTGATGAGTCCTGTTGTTTTTCATCTAATACCTTAACCCACTTTAAACCCATACTCTGTACAAAGTCCTTGAAGTGTGACATTAATGGTGGAAATATCCTTATGAGACGGGACGTAGCATCCAAAATATGATCGTGCTGGACTCGCCCCATGTGGACAATTGCAGGGTCCCTTGACCTACTCTGACCATCACGCTCTTAGCTACCTGTGCCCCAGAAGGTCTGCCTCATAATCCCCGCTGCGGACCCTGTGAGTTTCAACTCTCATAACCCCTGCTTTGAGTTCCAGATCACTTGGACCAGTTTGCAGACGTTCAAGTGCCTTCAAATGCATATAGCCGTTTATTCTATCTCCTTGGCTGACTTGGCTCATTCTCGTGGCTTTAGATACTATCTTTTGGCTACACAAATTTCTTTAGCCCAGATCTCTAGATTCACCTAACCTGTGGCCTCTTTGATGTCTTTACTTTGATGACTCGTGTGTTCCTCAAGCCTAACACGTCCAAAATGACAACTGATTTTTCTCTCCTAAATCTCTCCTCCAGTTTCCCTCACCTTAGTAAGTGACCTCAACGCCCAAAAAGTAGTGATGTGGGTGTCACTTCTGGTTCTACATTGTCCCCTATCCATTGCCTACTGTCCCAGCCGGGTAAGAGCCACGATCACCTCTAACCTGGTCTGCGGCAGCACCTCCCGCACCAGTCTGCCCATTCCATCACCGTGTCCCTAGTTTTCACAGTGTCACTCCCCAGGTTTAATCCTGTGTCTTTCCGTGACATTAGAGTAAACCCAACTCTTCATCAGAGTCAGCAGCACTAGAGCCTGTGTAACTCCCAAAACATATCGTCCATCCTCTCCCCATCATCAGCCCACTTTGATCCCCTAGACCTTCTAGAACATCCCAGAAAACAACCTCTTTCCCGCCACATTTCCCCTCCTCTGGGTTTTTGCATCTCGGGTTCCTTTTTGCCCTTCAGGTCTTGATTTCATATCCCCTCCACGTAGAGCCTTCCTTGACCAACCCTCTAAACTGGGCCCCGTTTGTTGGAGCAGCCACCTTATTTTTGCCTAGCACCAATAACGAACTTTAATTACACGATCCATCATCTGTCTCCTCCATGAAAACGAGAATCTTCTCTATCTCATTTTGGCTGCAGACCCTCTACCAGACTCCAGATCGGACACACAGCTGAGACTCAAACCGTTACTTGCAGAATAAATGCATCAGAAACACATTTGTGGAGTTCTGTGCTATGTTTTCAACTCTTTGGCAGGGGATAAGGGTGAAATACATTGTAAAAGGCATAGAATCAAACACCATAATTTTTACCCTTAAGTACAGTGTATTTTATTTAAAGAGACAGAATCTTCACAGTGAAACATAAGCCAGTCTATGCTTGAGTAGTCAAATTAAGCATTAAAATCCATGTTCTTGGTCATGTTGAGTTGACCAGATGACTCACGATGAGGCAGGACCAAAAAAAAAAAAAAAAAAATGGTTTACTTACGAATGAAAGGGGTAAAGTTACAGAAGTTGGAGAACTGAAAAATGATGAGTTCTGGGATATTCAAAAACAGTTTTATGGAGGAGGTTGAATTTATACTAACCTAAGACAGGTCAGATTAGTTAATACTAAATCACCTGCAGCTATGGCCTCGTGGTCCTGGAATAATGTAAAAAAACTAAGAGCTCATTTGTCTGCCAAACAGTAGGACATTTTATGATCTCTACTACCAAGGGGTTTTGGCAAGTTCCCAGAACTTGAATTTGAATGTGACATTGTCATCATGAACTTAGAAGTTAGCAGACTCGCAAGTCCACTCCAGCGCGTCCTCCCCTTCCCAACCCAGTCCCTGGCTCACTTGTATTTTCTGGAGGCTGAAGAGAGGGAAGGAACCAGGTTGGCTGCCGTCTCCGCCCTCTGTCCTCAGGATTCTCTTCTCCCATCCTGTCTTTGACAGCTCTAGTCATTTTGGGATTCTTAGCATCATTCCATAGTGGTGACGAATAGGGGCTTTGCAAGACAGCTGGTGCCCCACACTAACCCTCAGAAATCTTACCAGCTAGAGGCAAACAGATGTTCTTCACCTCGCCCACCTTGTTTTCCTACGGCTGTAACTGGTCTGAGGCCTTGGGCATGTTTGCTTAACAGATGTATCCGAATGCAAATTAACTCATAAGGGATGGAGGGGGCGGAGAAATTAACAAATGAGAAATGCAATCGCCTGGCCACATTTTCTATTGTAAAAATGCTATGCAGGAATGAACGAGAGAGGGAACAAAGTTCAAATATTTCCTATCTTCCTGAGTTCACAGCGAATGTTTTCGTACTAGACCTTCGTGTGATCATTAAGGGTATAGATCAAGAAATTGACGGGGCATTTCAAATGAAGAGAGGGAGAAATTTGGGATCGAGGGAGAAAGCCCTAAGTTTGGTGCATTCAAAGGACGGTAAGGAGAAAGGATGGTTCCAAAATTTCCATACAGTAAAACTGGGAGAGCGGCAAGAAAATTGGACTCAAGCTGTGCACTCATGGCAAGTTCACTGTCTGTGACCCAGAATCGCTTGCTCACGTAGGCTCACTGAACTGTTAGAAATTACAGAAGGGGCTAAGTTTCACCCAGGCCACCTCTTGGCACTACTAATACTGAAGAGATAATAGACAGGTGTCACCAAACCGAAGATGCACCTTGGAGTAGAATGAAGGGAGGGCTGGAGACCCCAGCTGGAGGTCGGGAGCAGGTGAATGCCTGGAGTATGGCGGTCACGGTGGGGAAGGAAGGGAAGATACAAGGCACCCTCTGGGGGGGACTCAATACGATGCAGCGACTGGATACACTTAGGAGATGATGGAGATAAGCAAGTCGGAAATTCTCCAATGTTGCAGACTTAGCAGGGACGTCAGGAGGAGACACGGGTTTTAGGAGCATGATGATGAATTTGTTTCTCCACCCACTAAATGCAAGGTGACAGCAAGATATGCAGCTGAAAATTCCCAGTAGGTTATTGGAGATAAAGAACTCATGCCCAAACAGAGCACCTGGTGTTTGTTCTAACAGCATGGACTGAAAAACTCACCTGGACTCTTTGCTGAAACCTTCGAAGCTTACAAATGATCCGTTCTCAGTTCTTCGTGATGCTGAATTATAGATGCATAACCCCAAGGCTCATGACACCTAAGACTTTCTAAACAAACTGGCTCTGAATGCAAAGAATCACAGGGTCTGGAAATGTTTGGGAAATACCCCAGTTCAGCCTGGATTTGGGTACTTGTCTCTTACCTTTATGATACTTATCATATATGAGTTTTACTACCTATCGATCCATAGCAATATAGAACCTGCATACTGCTAGCGGTTTCTCATCTCTTTGTAAATCAAGAGTGGTTTTTTTTTACCTAAATAAATTTACAAAGTCATACCGCTATAAGTGAAAAAAAAAAATAGCATAACTTGTCATAAATAGAATACCGTGGTAAAAATAGAGCTAATAGGGAGAAAAGCATTAAATTTAGCTGAGTATTAGCTATTATAGTAGACTTTTTTTGTTGTTGTTTTTGTTTTTGTTTTTTTTCTCACATCCAGCCTCTGAAAGTCCTTCCTTTATGAGAAAGTCCAAACTGTAGGGTCTTGACCTCCAAAATAGATGCCGAAGGAAGATACAGTTCTCTCCTCAGTGACAAATAGGGGCTTTGCAAGACAGCTGGTGCCCCACACTAACCCTCAGAAATCGAGTGACTTAGACTTAGCCAATCAGATGCTCTGGCTCATGACTTTAAAACTCAAAAGGACTGAATCAAGGACAAAGGGGTGGCCATGACAAAGTCACGCTGAGGGGCCCAAGCAGGCGTGTATGTTGTACATACCCCACCCACAGTGGCCATGCAGCCCATTCTTGTGACATGCTTCTACTTAATTTCTCAGATTTCTCAGACTTTTTTTCTTTGCTTGGTGATATAGTAGGTTGAAAAGTGTCCCCCTAAAATTCATATCCATTTGGAGCCTCAGAATGTGTCATTATTTGGGAATACGTCCTGGCAGATGTAATTAGGTAAGGGTCCCAAGAGGCGACCCTGGATTTGGGGTGGGCTCTAAGTCTAATGATGGGTGGCCTTCTAAGGAGACAGAAGGATCTAGAGACACAAAGAGAAGAAACAATGTGAAGATGGAGGTAGAGACTGGAGTGATACCTGGACAAGCCAAGGAAGGCCAGGAGACTCCAGACCTGGAAGAGGCAAGAAAGCGTCGCCCCCTAGAGGCTTTGGGGAGAACGCGACGCTGCTGGCACACTGATTTCAGGCTCCAGCCTCCACAGCTGTCGGAGAAAGTGACGAAGGCTGAGATCCAGTTTTTCGTTGAAATGAAAGTAGCAAGAGTTAAAGAGCCGTTAATGGCAAAATAGTGCCAAATCGAGACTTTCTCTTGGTGGCAAATAGAAAGACGGAAAGGAGTTAAAGAGTAAATGATCTTTTCTGACTTAATATCATCTGACGCCATGTCTCTTTACTGCCTGAAGTCACCGGCATAACACCAGCGATATGGCCCGCGTCTTGGGAAATCGTGATTTAGTAAAATCTCCCAGCTTTGCAGATGGAGAGACTGCGGCTTGGTAAAGCAGAGTAAAAGGACTTGCATCCGCCCCTACAGATAAAGCAGTAGGAAAGCCAAGTTCATCGCCCCATTCTTCGTGTTTCCCGTTTTCTCTTTCACCACACTTCACATCTCTTCTTAAGGCTGTATTAACTACATTTCTAGCTTCTGTGAACTTCCTGCTTTAACATCTGCCCTACCTTGTAGCCCGGCAGCCTCATGCCAGACAACCCCATGATACGCCTCGGTCACCTGACCTTGGCCTCCAGCATCCCTCATTACCACCGCCCACTGGGGCGCCTTTCAGACACAGAGTCCAGCCTCCAGCCCCCTCCCTTATCAAGCTCTCACACTCCAGGCCACTCTCCACCTGCCCTGATCAGTCCAGGGTCAGGTATTAGACAACGAGGGACAGTCCCCACACCCCCAGGGACTGCTGAAATCATTCAGACTAGGCAGTCCCAATCTGTTCCTCCCTCAGGAGACCACGAGAAAGGCTCCTGACACAGTTCTTCCTTCTTCTGCCTCTGGCCGGCTCCAGTGCTTGTCACATGGCCCCGTGTGGCCCCCTCCTCTTGGCAACTGTGAGTAACGACCTGCGTTTTCAGTAGCAATCGTCTCCTGATCCGTTAGCCTTTAGTGTACCTCAAATTTCTATTACTACACTAGATTGGTACCGTCTGCCATTGGCCACCATAATGGGAACAATTCCGAAACCCTGAACACCCCTGGAGTCTATTATGATGAAATTTACTTCTTTCACTATTGTTCCATTTTCGAGGACTATCTGGTGCATTTTTCACACACCATGTTTTAGTATTAAAGCAAAAACTTGAGTCGTAGAGAAGCAACGCGACTCTGGAGGCAGCCGGTGTGGTTTAAACCCAGCCTTCGCCACTAACGAGTCGTGGCAACTCGGTCAGCAACGGACCCCTCGAGGCCCATTTTCCCATCTGTACACGATCATTCCCAGCCATACCACCCTCATAAGGTTTTTATGAGGATTATAGGACCTCGTGCAATTAAAGCACAGAGTATACTGCTAGGAAGATTAAGGGTGGAGTCCAGAGATATAAAAATAACCAAGTTCATTGTCTGCCTTCAAGTACTCCAAGCCTAGCTTATTTCCAACGCAGGAGTTTGTTAACATTGCAAGAGAGGACTCTCTTGACATGATGAGAACCCTAGCTTTCCATTTTCATCGAGTTGTATCTTTTACGCTCACTCAGAAGTCACGATCTGTTCATGGCTCCTGAGAAAACACTACCGCCCATGTCACTGCACCTGTAGGAATCATGGTGGCCGTGTGACGACACGGCTACCTTACATCCAGTCAAAGGTCCCAGTAACTCATGATAACTCTGTAATGGTTTCACGCAGGGTCTGAAAAGAAAGACTATTTTCTCGAAACATTTTACAGAGGCATTCTTCCAAAGGGATTCATTCTTGGTTGGAACTCTTTGGCATGTCACGGGATCATTTATCAAGTGTGTTTACAACAAAAGTCTCTCTCCAAACTTAGGAGGTGTAAAAAACAGCCCTTAAAGCGACGGAAATAATTCAAACCGCCAAAGCAAGCAGAGACCCTGGACAGTCAGCCGTAGGTCAAAGCAGACAACGTGAACGTGACGGGGCCAGGCCAGGGCTCCGGGAGTCATTTTGCTCTTCAGAGAAGCATGTTACCTACTTACTCACTGCAGCTGAAAACTCCAGCATTACAGCACCATGACGGTTCTTTTAGCTCCCCGTTTCCATCCTAATTTAAATACAGAATGTGAAGCCTGCTAAAGGCTCCACGAGTCTCTTGCGTTTCTTCACGTCTTGTGAGCAGAGGCATTGACTGCCCTTGTCACAGGCTATTCTCTCATGCATTCTGTATAGCGAGCGGCCTTGGAAGGTAGAGATGGTGTTTCCTTACAGAGCAATGTTCAAAATAATAAAACTAATGTCGCCCTCTGGAACGAATGGCAGATATTGCCCATTATAAAAGAGTTGGGTTTTCTAAACCTGGGGTTTCTCCCTTGGAACACGCCCCACGACCCGCTGCAATATGCTGGCCTCGCCTGGACCTCTTTGCATCACCCTGTGGGAATCTGAGCCCAGAGAACCAGCACGAACACTGATGCTCTGGTTTCTGCCATCACTGTGAGTAGTAAACTGTCTTTTGCCTCTGACCTGGGAGACTCGTGTCTTCTGCGACATCTGTAAAACTGTGGCAGGCCCTGGGTTTGCTTGAAAGTAGGGGAGGAAAAAAAAATCTCAACCCCTTCACAGTCCTTGACACATTGAGATCATTAATATTCTTTTATCAGTTGAAAGTTGACTTGCAGGAGCTTCTCGTTGGACCTTTGAAGGCTTCTTGAACCTACAGTGTAATTAAAATGATATGCCTGCTGTATGGAGATAGCTTCTGGACAAGTCGCCTTAAGCCCTTTTGGAAGTGAACTCTTCCTAAGTCCCCCCTACACAGAAGCTCACAGACCCTCTACTCCAGCTCCCCCAAGCTGGGGGAAATTCCAGAGCACTGAAGACCTCAGAATCAGGAAAGAAAGAGCAAAGAAAGAAAAACGACAGAGATTATTCTAATTCTTGGCAGTTTTGTCGAGAGTCAGCCTTGCCAAATATTTTTATTTAATTCAGAGTCGAGAGACTCCAAGATTCAATTTATGACTGCACCTTTGGTAAGAGTAAAAAAATAAAGAACAACTTTAAATCTTTTGTTTCCTATTTTTATTTATTTCAGACCAATCTAATTATCATGACTAATTATCATGCTTAAATATGCTATTAGACTGCCAGAGGTCCTTAAACCACAGCACACTGACAAATCCAGCCCATTGTCTGTCTCTGTAAATAAATTTTCACTGGAACCCAGCACGCCCGTTCACTTATCACATTTATGCTACGACGGTGAATAGTCAAGACAGACCAGATGGCCCACTACACCTAAATATTTATTATCTCACCCTTTACAGAAAACGTTTGCCGACCACTGGTAAATCCTCACTTTCTCTCGGCCACCCTTGCTGCCTGAGTCACCTTCCTGAATGACAAAGCTGATCCCTCCTTAGCGAAGGGGTCTGGCGTCTCCCAGATCACCATACTCTGAGTCCCAGCGCTGCCCTCATGGCCCGAGCAGCCTTTCGCTCTGCTGACCCCTGCCACTGCATACCCTTGACTCCTGCATCCAGTCCAATCCTCTCCCCTCCCCCAGGATGTTCCAGGTCTTAACCCAGCTCTGTACCTTTGCGGGCAATATTCCCTTTGCCTAGAATTTTCTTTATCAGAGCACAGCTGCTTAGTGATGGAACCTATATAGGTCACTTCCCTTTCCACTGACAACGTATAATAATGGCTATTTATTACATCCTCGTGGTAGCCAGGCATCACCCTAAGCCCTTTATGTGCATTATTTAGTGACCCCTGATAAAGCCCTAGGAGAGAGTTCTTATTATTCCCAATTGATAAACGAGGAATGCACCTGAAAAGACTTGCCTAAGGTCGCTCAGCCAACAAGTCTCACAGCCAGTATTTAAATTCATTGGATTCTGGCTTTAGGTCAATGACTCAGTAAGTCAGTGAATGAACAGATCCCGGGAGACTCTGAGAGAGGGCCCTGGGAGGGGAGGGGGCGGATATTAATGAGCTGAAAACATGAACGGCCACAGGACACCCCCTCCGTCAAGACAGGTTCCATAGAACAACCTGGAACAGGGTTACACCCTTTTAAAATTACTCCCCGAGGGCCCTTTAGCTGAACCTCATCTTTAACTCTTTTATGAAGACACAGTAAAACCCCTCACCTGGGTATTAAAGCCTCGCAAAAAAAAACGGCTCCTTCGGTCACCTGCTCGTGTGCATTTTCTCCCTTGCAGCTTCGCCCCCGACATCAAGGGGGAGACGCTGGCAGGGGACGGTCCAACCCAGACAATGTTCATCAGTGAAAGGCGATATATTAGAGTAAACACAGAGCAGCCTGCCTCCAGGAGCCGGCCCTGCAACCAGACCCGCAATTAGAGCCCAATGGGCAATCTTCTCTATTTAAAGGGAAATCGATGCCATTGATCGGGGTCCCATAAAGGCAGCCGCGTCTGGACGCATTACAGATCCGACTGCTGCAAAACACGGTTTTGAAAATAAAACACACAAAAATCACCATGAATGTTTTATGGCCAAACATGATAACCGGCCTACCCGATGGGGAAGCTAAAACGTGCTCCTTTCATCAGGGGAATGGGGTGCGGCGCCCTCCAATGAGGTCTCTGCTGATGACCCTCACTCAGCAAACCCCTCGGCGGCAGGTAATTTGCTGGAGGGTTTTATTTAACGGTGAGGATTTGAGTGGATTTCTTGCTCCCTATCCTGGGGTTGCGCACAGCAGTCAATTAAATTAGTGCCAAAACCTTAAAAGACGCCAAGGTAATCAGTTTAGGGGGATTTAGGCCACACGGGCTCCAGAGCTGGTTTGCAAGGCGATCGTGAGTCTCCAGTCAGCTGAGTTTGAGAATTACGCCTTTCTTCCCTGGGAGGAAGTTCACTAGTGACAGTCAGGCTGACGGGCTAGGGAATGAGCTGATTTCAATTTTAACAGCATCATTCCGGGCCAGCACTGAATTGTAGTCTTCGTAGCTGTTATCGGAGAGTCCGGCTCTCAGTAATGAAAGGGACATGCACCTTGCCAACGCTGGTGGACACAGGGGCATTTCAACGCATGAGTTGCTATAAAGTATGCCAAAAAAAAAAAAATGTTAATGCCAAGTTGAAAATGTTGCATAAAGATTTTGGTCTTTTATGAGTATTGCAGATTTGGAAAAGGCAACCAAGCCAGACACCAAAAGCTGCTTGGGAAATATTTATCCTGAAGCCACGACGTTCCTGGCAGACTTGCAGTTAAGAGGGAGCCTGGGGAGCCCCAGAGAAGGAACGATTTTTCCAGGTGAGGCGTGGAGACGGAATTTCAGGTGTTTCTCCATTACGTGGAGGGGCGGGGCTTTCGTGATGCCTATGCCTTCATCATCTGACCTGGCAATAGCTCCATCCCATTAAATCCGATGCAGGGAAAAACAGAGGCCTCAAAGGAAGAACTGCAAAAAATAAAAGCAGCAGCCAATTTTCCTGTCTCTAAATGAAAGCGAAGCGGAAGGAAAGCCGTAAGGCTGCAAATAACTCCCAGGGTCCTGGTGAAGCGACCTCAAGGGTTGAGCAGCCAAACTACAAATCACAACTGAACTAAATATGAACTAAGACTGTGAGCACAAGAGCTAAAGCTCAGCTTCGTTTTGTTGCTTTGTGTGTGTGTGTAATATGTAAATTCATTCATTGATTCAACCAGTGTTTTGGGAACACCTACTATGCATCAGGTACTACTCATAATGCGGACAATACAGCAGTGAACAAAATGGAGAGAAACCTGTGCCATCGGAAGCTTACACTCTGCAGGGAAAGGTAACGTGCAAGTGGTGAGCATAGCACGTCAGCATGTAGATACGCCACAAGGCTGCAGCCAGCACCAAGAGCATCCCTGAATCATGTGAAAGTGCCCCCTGTAGGTAGAGCAGTTAGAAAGAGCGCCCTCTAATTTTAATTCTAATTAAGGTGCAGATACTTTCCTAGCTGGCTGCTGCAGACCTGCTTTGGAGAGAGACCTTGTCCTTTAATAATTCAAAGTATCCTCTTCCACTGTCAAAAGTGTCTTGGTTTGGACAAAATAATCACATGATCTCCTACATATGAAAGACATCTCTCGCCATGTCCAATGCGGATTTTCCCTCCGGTGTTGGAATAAGTCGCTCCTCCCTTGGTAGAACCCCAGATAAGTAGCAGTTTACATTTAAAGGCCATGCTGTATGAAATGTATAAATCACTAAATCCTAGAATGATCGTATGAGATGCTCGAAGATGATCAAATGGACTGAGAGTAAAGGAGTCGAACTTCTTCTATCATTGCGGAAATGCAGTCATTAGAATCTCTGGCACGATCAGCTGCACGATTTAAATTCTCTCTCTCTCTCTCTCTCTCTCTCTCCACCCACTTCCTTCCCCACCCACCTCATGAACCACTTATCGTTAAATTCTGGTAGGTAAACTGTGAATACGGTGAGACCACGCCGTATCTGTCTCATGAGGTTGTAAGATTACACGTGAGAAACACCTTGCATAGTTTCTGAAATATAGTAAGCTTTCAGGGGGAGCTATTATTTTTGTCATCATTACATATCAGTACCTCTGTTTAGGCATGGGTATATGTAATTTTTTCTAACAAGATTCTTGTGGATAAAGACAAAGAAAAAATGGCAGGGTTGAAGCTAATCTCAGAAGATTTTAATATACGAGGGTAGGTTTTCTGTTATCGTTGTTGATTTTTTGGATTTTTGGAGGAAGTAAGGGGTGGAAATGGCATTCCAGGCCAAAAAAAAAGGGCAAAGATGTGGAAGAATGAAAGTTGGTGCATTTCCGGAAGCGGCTCGTATTTCCAGCACAGTGCGGGCCTGTGAGTCACGGAGAAGGACAGGATGGGACCGACGAGAGTGGCTGGGCCATTTGGCAAAGATGGCTGAATGCCAGGCTGTGGAGTGTGAATTTCAACCGACGGGCAGTGGAGAAATTTTGAAGGTTTTCGATGCAGCGAAGCAGTATCATGACGACGTTCGATAAATAAAGCGAAAACAGAAACTTGAGTTTGACCTTGTTTTACTTTAATCTTCTTCCAACAGATGATCAGCTTCACTTATTCATTCGAGAAATATTTATTGATCTCCTACTATGTATCAGCCTGTATAGGACGCCGGCAATTTAGAGGTAAACAAAAATAGACACACAGTCTGCCGTCCATGCAGCCTGTACGTAGTCTAGTGGGAGAGGTAAATATGCTACAGGGAAACACATGAAAAATCACACCATTTCATTCACGATCTGTCCGCTTTTGGCTTTGCGGGTCTACACCTGTTCTCCCTTTTATTAATACTAGTGCCTTCCTTTTCTTTCTCTTTCCTTCCGTTTTGGAACCCACCTCGCTCACCCAGGAAGTGCGGTTTGGGGGTCGACCTCCTCCCCCGCCCCGACCCCACCCAGGCTCTACGATACACATGCATCCTAGGCCTTGTCATTTGCCTCGGCAATTAGTTCGGAGATAAATAGGTGATGCCTATCTATCCAGTGACAAGACTATCGTGGGAACACTCTGCCAAAGAAAAGGACCCCCACTCTGAAATCTGAGCTGAGCTGAGAATGGCAAGCAGCCAAGAAGAAGCCTGGACATGTGGACAGGGATTGAATCTTCGTGACACCTGAATCCGGCTGTGCCTTAAGCGAGTCTTCTCAGCCACATGAGTCAATAAGTCTTTTTGGCTTAAGTCAATTTGACTGGGTTTCTTTCACTGCAGTCAAAAACACCCTGACTAACCAGCCACGAAGAGAAGCACAGGATGATGGGACGTGATCTAACACAAGACTAGATCTTCTCCACGTCTGTGCAAAACTCTGGAGTTTGGGCAGCATTGAGCAGGCGGAGGAGGCCGTGGACACAAGCTTAGGGACCCCGTGTTGGCCCAGTGCCTCCCACAGCGTATGCGCTTAGTCCTATTAGTGGAATGAATGGAAGGAAAAAATGGGAAATGCCAGTTTGGTTCCCCTCACCACTTGGATCTGCTCACTGCGGCCAACATTTCTGCGTAACGAACCATCGATCTTTTACTCTCCCTGTTCTGTGAGTCACGGCTCTGCCAGGTGACTCTGCTGATCTCAGCGGAGCTCACTCACACATCTGGAGCCAGCAGAACGAGACCCGAATCCATGAGGGCAGTTTGCCTCTGCCCCACACGCGGGGCCCCACGCTCCCCCTGGACCAGCAGGACAGCCCAGCTCTAGCATTTTCATGGCTGGGGTGCAGGAGGGACAGTCATACCACATAAGCGTTTTTTCGACCCTCGGTCACGCCGCGCCCACAAACATTTCATTTGCTGAAGCAGATCACACAGACAGACCCGCGGTCCAGGGTAGAGAAATGTATTCTGCCTCTTTCAAGGACAGAACTGCCGAGTTGCTGCAAAAGGCACGAACACGGGGGCGGGAGGTGGGGGGACAGGGGAAGACGACACGCTGGGGGCATTCACACAGCCGACCGCGCCGCTTCACCTCCACGACCTTCCCCACGGGTGGCAGGCTCAGAAAAGTTAGATGCATCGTCCGGATATTACAAGCTTAGCGTTTACTGTCAAGAAAACAGGTGCCTCGGAAAAACAATCGGAGAAGCTCATGGGTGAAAGACATCCCAGCAGGGAACTTGCCGTAAGGCAGCCAGATCTGAGGCCCACCAGGCGGTCACTTCTGGCCCGTGCTGTCTTCGTGCGCAGACGCTTTTAACCAGCAGCTACGGCAACGGTGACAGAATGACATTTTTGCGTGGATGCGATTACATTATGTAAGATTGCAATGCTCTCTTTGGAAGAGACTGTCTCCCTTGCTGACTCTGATGGTCATTTCAGGGCAGGTCCCTGTGTCCAGGCCCTGGGGGTGGCCTCCAGTCGACCACTAGCTAGGAGCAGAGGGTGCTCTCCGGCTGACGGCCACCAAGAAACTGACTTCCGCCAACAACCATGCAAATTTGGAAGCGTACCCTTCCCGAGTCAAGCTTTCAGATGAAAACCCGGTACCGACTGACACTTGATTGCAGCGCCTTGCGGAGGACCCAGCTAGATGGTACCTACAGAAGCTGAGATAACGACAGTGTGTTGTTTAAAATGTCCAAGTTCGTGGTAACTTGTTACACGACAAGGGGTCACTAATAGACTCACCAGGGAGGACGACGGGTGCTTCGTGGACACCCTCTCTCTAACCCATCAGAACCAGCCTGTGAAGGGGGCATTTTTATCATCACTGTTTTCATTTTACAAATCAGAGAGGGACCTGAGAGATTCCATCCTGCTTGCCCGAATGCACAGCCGGCGAGTGGCACATTCGGGGTTTGGATGCTGCGAGCTCCAGAGCCCGAGCTCCTCCTCTGCTCTGGGCTGCGTGCCCGTTCTGCACCTCTGACCTTGCCCTCATCCTGCCCCAAATCCTTCAGTTGAGAGCAGTGACTTCCGCCACCTGCGGGTGCCAGTGACTTACAAACTGTATTCTCCAACACTTATGTAGCACCTACTGTATGCCAAGCGTGTCACCTGCAATACTGAATTTAATCCTTTCAATGGCCTTGTGATGTAGGTAGTGTTTTTTTTCCTTATTGGACAGATGAGGACACAGACGCCCAAAGGGACTAAGGAACATGCCCAAGGCCAGCCGGGTAGTGAGCAGAAGAGTCGAGAATCGGGCCCACACAGTCTAACCCCTGAGATCATGTTCTTAACCATCAGATAATTAACAGCCTCTAAATCGTAATTAGAACCCCCAAATTTGGGAATAATTAATTTGTTCAAAATGAATCAGATGGGATTCATCCCTAGGAAATGTCGTTACACTAGACTGTGCAAAACCCTGGCTTTCTCGCGGGCAAGAAGACCCCCCGTCACGGTGTCGAGACAGGAGTTTAGGAACCGCTGACCCAGAGACGAGACCCCACGCCTCTCGGCCTCACCTCCCAGGCCCTCCGTGACTCCGCCATCGTCTGTACCTCCCACGTTAATTCTTACAATGCCCTCCCCGTGGAGCCCACACTCCAGCGAAGCCGACCGCCTTGCACACGCCCCACAGCATCTCTGCTCACTCTGGTTCCTTCCGCCTCCTCCTCATTGTCACATGACCTGACCTATCACTCATTCGAGGGTCATTCGAAATTCCTCTCAGAATCCTTTTTAGTTTCCTTTCCTCGAGACTTCGCCATCCACATTCAAGTTGGAAGCAAACTCTTTTCTCTCTAAACTCCCACCCTACCTCATTTGTATTTCCATAAGATGCTTCTCGCTCTCTGCCTGTGTCATAGGCATCCATGTGCCTACGGTGATCCCAATGTCAGTCACGATAACAACCTCATAAGATGCTTCTCGCTCTCTGCCTGTGTCATGCACCTACGGTGATCCCAATGTCAGTCACGATAACAACCAAGTTTTCTGCATCTTGAGTACTCGCCGTGAGTACTCCGCATCGGTGCTAAGTGCATTCACACCTCTTTTTGCTAAAGATCTGCCTCCAATGGGTAACATTATTCCCCTCCAATTGATGATCATCCCCCATGATTCATTGGACATAAAAGGGATGATGCTTGAAGAAAGGAAAGAGATGCGCTTTTTCCTGAAGTTTACTGTTTAACAGAATTCCAGAAGCTTCAGCTCTTACAGCTTCACTCCATCCCTCACACATCAAACGCCACAGAAAATGGTCCTTCCATGTATAGCCTGAGTTGACCCTCACTCAGGGGAAAGGCTGCTGTGGGAGTCAGGTGATCTCTCTTCTATCACAATGAGTTCAAGCATAGATTGCAGTCAAGAGTGAATGTGTGTCCTTATTTTTCAATCTGACAGTGCTATTTGTGGGAATTGAACCTCAACATCTTTGGGGAACTTTATGCTCTTCCATCCCCAACTACGGTTCATCTGCGCTTTCTCATACAAACTGTTTTGTCTTAAGGACATAGCAATGCTTGTACCTACAATATTTTGAGTTGAACACATCAGATGTATCTTTTAACTCCTTAAAAGAAAACCACGGCGCTGAGATGAGCAGGGGACACGTGCGGGGGACACATGCGGGGGACACGTGCGGGGGACACGTGCCGGGGACACGTGCCGGGGACGGCCAAATCGCCGCGTTCAGAGCCTCAGCAGATGACAGTCAGAAAGAACCAAAGAAGCAGGATTCCACCTCTCTTTTAAGACTTAAAAAAAAAACAAATCTTAATCAAATATTAAAACTGCAAATACACATACAATAAAAAGTAAAACTATTATTATTAACCACACTACTGTCATACTTAGAATATTACGTTTTTAAAACAAGGTCTTAGCTGTTAGAGAGACATGCCAGACTATCTATGAATAAACAACATGAGATTTGCTTCAGAATGTTATGGGGGGCGGGGAGTGTGACATGGATGAAACAAGCTCGGCCATGAGTATTTGGCCAAAGCTGAAGAATTGTCGCATGACAATTCTTTGTGTACGTGTTTAATATTTGTCTAAAATAAACAATTCTTTCAAAATAAAACCGAGAGACCTACAGAAATAAAAAGTAAGTAAATTTTCAGATCAGATCCCCACTTCCCCTCCCCAGGAACAACCCTGTTGCTTCTGCTCTGTTTCTCCAGAAAGATTTTGTTTCTACACAAACGACTGTATCCACTTACAAGCGGAAACATTGCGACGCACGGCTCTTCCCCTGCTTTTCTCCTGGGAGGATGCACCGGATGTCTCCCTGGCCACACTGTGTGCAGCAGTCTCCCCCTCCCCCACCTCCATCACACCATCTTATTTATTTCCTTCACAGCACTTAGCAAAAAACCTCTACTTTGGGGCACAATGATTTACTTAGTTTCCTTGAATTGAAGTAAAATTCTATACCAGAAAATTAACCATTTTAAAGTACGCGATTCAGTGGCATTTCTCAGGTTCACGTGCTCTGCAGCCATCACCTCCCTGCCCCCAGCTCCCGACAACCACTAACCTGCTTTCTGTCTCTATGGATGTACTGTTCTGAATATTTCATAGAAATGAAATTACACAACATGTGGTGTTTGGACTCTGGCTTCTTTCCTTTAATATAATTTTTTCATCCGCATTGTAGCATACTATTCCATCCTAGGCGTACATCCTATTTTGTTTATTCATTTGATGGACAATTAGGCAGCTTCCATCTTTTAGCTTTTGCAAACAGCGCTGCTATAAACGTTCGTTTTGGCAAGGTTTCCTAGGAATACCTGTTTTCCATCACTGGGGAATATACCAAGGAGTGAAATTATTTGTTGCTTCTTTGTCTGTTACAACCTACTTATTTCTAATCTGGCTCTTCCACTAGATTGTAAACTCCATGAGGTCAGAGCTGGCAGGGGCTCGAACTACCATTTCCTCCTCAGCCACTAGCACAAGGCCTTATTCTTAGTGGGAAAACAAATGAATGAATCGGTCCAGTACGCAAACCAGTGCACAGCAGCACACAGACCTACCATGTTCTCTCTAAAGCTTGTGCACGGAGTTCCACGGCATAGACACACACCGTAATTGTTGTCAGTGTGAACGTGACCAAATCTCTCCTCTGTCCCAGATTCTCCAACATCCTCATGATATCCCGCAGAGAGGTAGGTGGTCTTCCCTCCCACATT
>NW_006442491.1:35954081-35963908 GCF_000325575.1 Pteropus alecto
CCTGCTCACATATACCTGCTTCCCCTCCTCCCCCCGCCCCCCGCTGCCATACAGATCTCATTACTATTTGTCAGCCCTTCCAAGTTCGCCCCAGGGTCTTTGCACTCACTCTTCCTTCCTCCATAAGGCTCTTCCGCTGAATATCCACGTGGCTCCCTCGCTGACCTCCTTCTGTGTGCGTGCTGTATCTTTGCCTACTTTCCTTGATCGCACTAATTAAAGTTGTACACACAGAGACACACATGCGCGCGCACGTGCACGCACACACACGCACACGGGCACTCAGTCAGCACAGCCTGCCCCCTCCCCCACCTCATGGTTGCTGCGGCACTTAGCCTAAGATAAACATTGTGTTTATTGTCCCTGTCACCTCACTTGAATGCAAACAGCGCTGCTATCAACGTCGTTTATAGCAAGGTTTCCTAGGAATGCCTGTTCGTGAGGGCAGGGATTTTTGTCTATTTTGTCATTTCTGTGTCCCTAGTCCTGCCCATAGTAGGTCCTCGGTACATATTTGTTGCATAAATGAAGGAACAAATGCACTCACTCTCTCTGACGGAGCTCTATGTCCTAACTCCACTGAGCTCTATGTCCTAACCCCACTGAGCTCTATGTCCTAACCCCACTGCAATGCAGAGGGCATCTCCCATCTCCTGTCCATCGAACTACGGACAATTTGCTTTCTGAGTTGCAGGCCAGGCTGTCACCTAGCAGGAAGCCCAGAAAGACCAGCTGCCCCCATCACAGTGACACCAAAGTTAAGTCTGGACCTTGCTGGCACCAGCCCAAGCAGCCTTAACCCCAGCCAGTGGGGGCGACGTCCAAAAGCTCCTCTGGGGTACTATTGTAGTTTCAAAGTAGAAAGAACCACCAAACCCACACTGAGTATTCTGGGTAGGATTTGGGGAGTTTGGGGGCTGATGGGACATATTTGTGGAGCATCTACAGCTGCCACAGAAGCAAGCCCTGCCTTTCTGTCACATGAACTTCAGAGAACAAGGAACCAAAGACTGAATTATGTTTTGACTCAGGTCAGCAATAATAGAGTTCCCCATTGTGAAGGACTGAATTCAGTCGAAAATTTAATTTTTTAAATAAATAGAACAGAAAGGTCAAAATGCCGCCAGCACGAACGAGGATCCGAAATTGGAAATTGCTCAGAAATGTCTTTTACTTCCTTTCTGTTCTCTTAATGACTTTTCCCAACTCTCTCCCAAAGGAATTGCTCTTAGATATGCTAATGTCACTTCATTTCTCTGAAAGCTCATGTCAAATGCTGCTCTTGAAAAGGCCCTACCAGATGAGACACTTGGAAATCACCTGTGATTAGCAGTTTTATTTAAATTGAAATAAAACGGAAACATTCCTACAGGTTTAAGTGGCAAAAACAGTGGGTACGGCTCCCTAGAGTCTGGTCCTGGTGTCTGCCCTCCGCCTGGACCATTCTGGAACATTCTCGCCTCCCAGCTCTCCCATCCTCATCCCCCTCCTCCTGGCTGAGACCTACTCCTCCCTTAGGAAGGAGAGTAAACATCGCTTCCTCCTGGAAAGCTGTGCTCAGCTCCCCGGCTGGATTAGAGACTCCGAAAGCTCACCGTCCAGCTCTACTGTCGCTGGTTGAATGTCCTTTATCCCCGCCGGACCACGGGCTGCGGGAGAGCTGGGATCAGATGCATGTTTGTGTCGATTCCTTTTCCAAAGCACAGAACACAGCCTGCCGTGCGAGGATGCGTGCTGAGCAACCGTCAATGGGTGCCTTGCGTTCAATGCACTGCCATCTGACCTGCTCTGCGAACGTCACCTAATCCATTCGGTCCCCACGATGGCTCCACGAAGTGGGTAGTGCCAGTGAACACACTGAGAAGCAGACACCTGGGGGCATCCTGAATTTGCCCGAGTCAGGCCGCTAAGAAATGGCTGGGCTGGGATGAAACGCACAACGTGTTTCGATGGAGAGGAAGCTTTTTGCAGTTTTTAATTGCATTGAAGTCTTTTGGCCCATGATGCTCTCCTTCTTCCGGACAGAATGAAAATTAAAAGGGAGAGAGAGAGATCCGGCTGGGAGTTTTCTTAAGATTGAACTCTACCTGCCCTCAAGAAACACCCATTTTTTGTTAATGATTTGGAGTCCGGGTTTAACGCCTAATCGAAGCCCTTCCTGATCAGCTGTGTAATACAGTTATGAGGGGAAAGAAAGCCACAAGGTCTCCGCAAGGGGAGGCGAGCCAGGCGTGTAGGGTGCAAATTGGAGGTGGCGCTGGCCCTCGGAGCGTGAAGTGCGGAGTCGGCCCTGGGTGTGAGCGCCTCCTCCAGTGCACGCCCTGGGCGCTGCTTGCTCACCGCGGGCTCCTCCCAGTCCTGAGACAGAGGTGGGGCCTTCGATGTGGGGGATAAAGGGTCAGCGCAAGCAGAGGCTGAGAGAAGATGCAGAGGAAGCCGACCCCCCAGGAAATGCCAGAGACGGCGAGGGGGGAGTGATGGGAGCTGGCCAGCCAACCATCCCAGGAGAGGCGGCTTGTCACCACCACACTGCCAATGGGTACCAGTTGACCGTCCGGTCCACAACCAAGAGATGCCTTGCTCTGACGACTGAAGGCACCCTCAGCAACTGGCCTTCCAGACAGGGCACTCCCAAAACCATGTCAGAACTCCGAACCACCCTTTGTGTACACCGCTAAGCCCTCAGGACAACTATAAGGTCAAAGGGATCCGTTGACCTCCCTCAGGATGGAGGGGCATTATACCTGGGTGGGAGGAGGCCAAATCTGAATGGTGCCCTCTCTCGCACCTGAAGCTGGAACCACCTGTAGACACTGGCCCACACAACACCAGTCCCGTGGGATGCTGAAGGGATGCAGTGGGGCCAGGGAGGAATCTGTGGTTTCAGATGTTTAAGAAACGCAGAGTTACATCAAGCTAAAGGTGTGTTTGTTCAAGCCACTTTAGATCGTTCCATGGGCTGTGAGTTTTATAAACCTGCAAGGCTAGGTACAGCATCTATTGTGTCCCTAACTTATGTCACTAGAGAACTCTACCTTTAAGAAGCTTCTGGCCCAGAAATCTCAAAACGGCAGATTCACAGATGTGTTTCTTTTGTCCCACAAGAGTTGAAATTTTTTAATCCAATGCTAATATTCACAAATCAAGAATGTTCATCGAAAAATAAAACAGGATTTCCAATATTTCTTGGAAAAAAAAAATCAGAGTGAGTCCACATTCCTCTATGGCAGCCAGTCCACGTCGGTGGCATAAAGCGCCACCTCGTCCCAATGTGTCCCAGTCCACACTTCTCTCCATCACGAACCAAAGTCAAAAGTCCACGTCCCTTCCCACTGCGCTTGTGCTGCTGGTTTCAGGGCTGTGAGAAATGTTCCTCTGCAGCCGTGTCTCCAGCAGGGGCGGGAAGATGGAAGAGGGTAAGAGGCCCCTGCTGGGTCCACCCTTTTCGTCCCATATGCGTGTCACCTGCCTGGCCCATACTGGTCTAGGAGGTGTCAGTGCTCCAAGAGTCACACTGTGGAAGAGACACATGTCTCAGTGCTGTCACATCAAAGCCACCTAATGTGACCCCGACATTTTAACGTATCCCTACTGAAATAGATCAGGGGGTCTCCACACAGCACGCCATTTGTTACGGACTGAATTATGTCCCTCCTACAATTCAGGCGTTGAAGCCAAACCCCTCCCCACGTGCCTGTAATTGAAAATCGGGCCTTTCCAGAGATAATTAAGGTCAGATGTGGTCATAAGGATAGAGCGCTAATCTAATGGGACTAGTGTCCTTGGCAGGAATGGAAGAGACAGGGACACACCTGCACAGAGAAGAGGCCGCGGGAGGACAGAGCGAGAAGGTGGCCACCTGCAAACTAAGGAGAGGTCTCAGGAGAAAACGACCCTGATGGCGCCTTGACCTTGGACTTCCAGCCTCCAGAATGGTGAGGACATAGATGTCGGTGTTCAAGCCTCCCAGCCCATGATATCCCGCATGGCAGCCCTAGCGGACAAATTCCCCGCCCTTCCTCGGGAGCGGCCCAAACGCCGGGCTGAGCCCATCCGCCGGGCTCGCTTGGGGCTCCACCGTCATCTGCGCCTCCTCACACGTCCGGGTTAGGACCCACCCCCACCCCCACTCCCAGAAGTCGCACTGTCTAAGGTGCTCTGCTCCACCTCTACCCCGCAGCCCAGAGAACCAGAGACCTCGCGAACATCTGTAGGCCCGGGCCCCGAGGCCGTCCTGGGGACGGCAGCTCTCTGAGACAGTCTCTGGGGAATGACCTTCCTCTCTTGACTTACCTGCAGGCCCGGCGTGTCACAAAGACCTGTCGGTCACCTCCTGCGCTGCCACCCCTCCAGGGCAGGCCTTGGGTCTTTGGCCTGCTCCCACCTCGGCTCTTGCATCCCCGTGACCCTTGAGTGGCTGGTCCAGAGCTCACACTCCAGCAGTGGCCAATAAGGGGCGAGGCCACGCCTGTCTTTTTCATTGGTGCATCCCAATGCCTGGCATGGTTTTCCGTATACAGCACATCTTTTAAAAATATATATTAAAGTCATAAACATTTGCTCACTCAACAAAAATTATCGATGCAGAGAGGCCGAAAACGACCTGCGAGACAGCGGAGTGGGGGTCCGCGGGGGCCGGAATGCCAGGCTCCCTCACTTACTCCCGGGATAAATTCGGGCAAGCCACGCCCTCCGCGAGCATCACCTGGGAGATCAGATCCGAGCCGGAGCGCGCGCTCGCCACCCGGTTCAGCCCCGGGCCACCAAAGCCCTCTGCGCAGGCACCGAATATACCGCGAGCCCCGGGGTGTCCTGCGTCACGTGACCGCGCCTCCTTTCCCAGGCAAAGTCGGAGTCGCGCTCTTCCTGCGTCCTCTGCGCCATCTGTGCCTGATACCGGGCTCAGCCCAGAGGGGTGAGCATCCAACGTGTGGGTTTAATAAGGAGTCAGCGAATGTGCATCTCGCTGTCAAATCATGGAGCCAGTAAAATTGTCAGTTTCTGGAATGGTCTGTTGTATTTCTAGTACATACGTGGGAACTAACATATGGCGAGTCTTCAAATCATTATTGAATGAGTAGAAAAGAAAAGAAAAAATAAAACACAGAGAAAAATGGAGAAGAAAAGGTGAAAGGTGAGGAGGGAAGGAGGTGGATGAAGTTAAGGTCCCAGAATTTATGTCAGCCGCTGACGGCGACCTCTATTATTTTCGTTCCCCCTTTTGAGTACTCACAACCCATTTTCATTGGGGCCCCTCCCCCACTCTCAGTCCAAGACGTTTGGTTGGCGGGGTGATTCCATCTGCAGCTGGGAGAGGGGGCGGATTGTGCCAATCAGAATCACCCCATCATGATTTGTTCGGGCTGTATTCCTGTGCTCAGCTGGCCCAACTAAAGTGAATCCCTAAAACTTATGGGCGCTCTTTCAAAGAGAAATGCTTTCCCTGGTGAAGAAAGTATTAAGTGGAAGATGGAGCCCGAAATTGTTTGGGGCCACCACAAGAGGGAGCCTTTCTAGAATCAAGCCAATCATACAAATGGGAGCCAAGGGATCCAGTAAACATCCTGTTGCTGTTACGTAAGACCCTGGATCCAGCCATACCTGGGGCCAGCTACCCCGTGAACTTTCTAGTTTCCTGAGCAGAGATTTTTCAGTTAAACCGGTTTGGTTTGGGTTTCTATCATCCGCAATTGAAATAATCATGACTAAATAGGGCAATCTTAAAGTACCTTTGGTTTAAGGCAGGGTACGAAACACAACTTGTAAAGTCAAAACCATGGATGCGAATCCTTGATTAGACAAAATAGCTACCATTTTCGCACACCGACCGTGTGACCGTCTCTGCCCCAGGCCCTTGACATAGCTCTGCAACGTCCATACCGCACGAACTTCTGGCTATCCAATAAACCCTATGATCCTTCTTTTGCTTTAAGTAAGAGAGAGAAAACATCCAAATTCCCAATATTCAGCTCCTTCTCTTGGTCTTTGAAAATGAATCTTGTATCTTGGTTACTGTTCTTTGTGTCAGAGTCAAGAAAAACGCATATACAAGAGAACTTCCACATAAATCGATCTTTATTCCATTTCAAAGCCTGCAAGATTTTCTAGGTATTCCAAAGGTCTCCTTCCCTGAGTTAAATACTACATTTATTTAATAAAGCAGGTAGGATTTACTATCTGGACACGGGTAAGCACTTTTTACTTTTCACAAGATAGATGACAGCTGCTGGCAGGCTTTTTTCTCTCTCTTTTTTACTTTTATTTTCTCCTCTTGTGCTACAATGGAACCAGTTTACCTATCACAATTGAATTAACAAACGGAGCCACAGAAAGATTGTCCCTGTGGGGGCGGGGGGAGGAGTGCCGTGTAGGTAGCGGGCCTTATTTTCTTTTAAAGATGACTTTAAAGAATTAGAAATAAATGTCATCAAGTGTGCTTCTAAAGGATGCTGACTTTTTGCTTTAGGAGAGCCTTAACACCCCCCTCCCGACACACACACACACACACACACACACCCCAACAACAAATAACGAATTTCTAAGCTGAACTTGCCAGGAACCAGACGTGGAGCACGGAGGAGATTGGGGAGACAACAGTGAGTTCTACAAGCGTTTTCAGCCTAAATTAGCCAGAGAAAGACAAAGGCTAAGCCAGTAGATTTCTATCCCTTGGCTTAAAACCTGTGAAGGAGCCAACGCTTTAAATAGAGTCCGCATGTGGAGAGAAAGCAGCTGGGAGAGGTGGGGAAAGTGGTTTGTTTTCATTTGCTGCCAGCGGGACAGAGGGTGAGGTTTTCTCTCTCTCTCGACATCTTCACCCAGAAGTTGGGCAGCGAGCCAGTTTGCTCTTTGGCTGTGAAACTCCAATTAAAAATGTATGACTCTGCTCTTCTGGAAGGAGGGGTAAAAAGTCAACACTGGGGTGTGCAAACACTCAAGGCAGCAGAAGCGGGTTGAGAAATCTCATCGCCCACTTGCCAAGCGTGGCCTGGCAAACGACCCTCACCAATTCTGAGCAGAGAACGGGGCCAGCCCAGAGTCACCTTCCACAGCCAGTACCAATTCGTGGGGTTTTACCTCGTGCCCCCAAACTATTTCGGAATAGGCCAGTCCAGGTGCTGGATAAACCATTCTTTCTCCAGCCCGAATATCTCTTCAGTTACTCATACGCACACACATGTGCACGAGCATGCGCGCGCACACACGCAGAGGGGCGCATGGCTTCTTAATGATATTCTCCCCAGCGAGACTCTTCTTGCCCTTGGACGTGACTTGTCAGAGTATCCGGAAGCCTTTCCTTCCTCTCCGTAGTCCACTCACACTTCCGTTTGCTCCGGGCAGCCACTGCAGGGGTCTCGTTCATCTCTGCATCTCTGCATCCCTCGCACTCAGCAGGTGGGCGAATAGTTACATTTGTTGAGTGAAGGTATAGATTCTGCTCATCTCTGTTTCCTCTCCCTTCTTTCAATGGGTTGATCTCTCATAAAGACTTTACGCCCAGACTCCGTCTTGGCACCCACTTCCTGGGAGCCCGAGCTGCGGTCCCACTGGAAAAGAGGTGCTGCTTAAAACCTGATGCCTTAGGTTCAGCTTCGACACCTGTGCTTCTGTCTCCAACTTTCTGGGTTCACCCCATCTCCTCCTCAAGAGGGTGACCTCCATCAGAGCAGGGGCTGTCTAGCCTCGCTTCCTGTGCTTACAGTGCGGCCTCGGAACCAGCACCATCGTTCTCGGTTCGTGGATCTCATCAGTCATGCAGAGCCTCGGGCCCCACCCGGGGCCGACTGAGAAAGAATCGGAATTGTAATAAGGCCACGTCAAAGTGGGTAAGCACTGTTCCGTCCATCGGTCCCTGCCCACAGCTGCCGGCCCAGGCCTGAGCCTGGGAAGGGCGAAGACCTAGCCAGCTGACTGCCACCCTCCGGGTTCTAACCCTATTGATTAGGATATGGAAAGCTTTCGTTTCAGAGAGAAGACAACGGTGCTCAAAGGAAGAAAATGACGGAAAGTGGCAGCTTTTCATTCAACCACAACTTTCCTGCCCCCCTCCTCAACTAAAATGGGCATCTCTACCGTCGGTCAGCCCTCTCCACGTTCACCGGTCCCCCTCGCCAGATCCTTTAAAATGTCCAATAGGCAGATAAGTGAATGAATTAAAGAAACCTGAGAAGATAAGATTGGAAGCTAGCGAGCTGGTTACACACACCACCAGATGGAGGCGTGACCACCTGACCTCTGCTCCAAATCATGTCGAGGATGATTTAGGCATTTATCACTCAGGCACAGCACAGAGACAGAGGCGTGTGAGGAGCCCCGGGTCAGTCTTCCAAGAGGGATTTTAATGAACTGGCCGTACTTCATCATCCTGATGATCACAGAAGTTAGCGAAGGAGATGAGAGGCTGGGCAGGTCGTACAGTTCATCACCCACCTGTCCTGAACAGGCCTCCAGTGTGTGTTCATAGAGCTTTACAACACTGCCCTGCCGGAATGATCTTCGTGCCTAGAGAAAATTGGGGGTCAGTTCACAGTAGTTTCTTTGCTTTTCTCTCCCACAAAGGTCATAGTCCAAATTCTGCTCTTCTCATCTGCAAACTATTTCTTGCAAGCAGAAGCGAAATGTTTCTATGAACTAAGATGTCATGTTTTTGTTTGTTTTATTTAAGCAGGATTTCATCGGTAAAGTCAGGGGCATGCGGCAGCAAAGACAATAAAACATGAACTTCAAAGCTTAACACATCAGGTGTTTATTTCTTGCCCACACTCCATGCCCAACACAGGTCAGCAAGGGGACCGTGTTTACCGTGACTCTGTCCCTGGACTGATGAAGGTATTTCAGAAGAGATGAGAACAAAGCGTATTACACACGGGTTTTGAAAGTGTCTTCACTTTCATGTGGGAGCGACACATGTCACTTCTGCTCTCATTTTATTGGTATGTCACTGAGCCCTATACATGTCATACGGCCTACCCACGTGCCTGGAAGGGAGAAAAACCAGGAAAGTTTTGTAAGCAGCAAGAATGATTGCCACAGGAAGTGGTCAACGTCATTCTCAAAGGCCATCTGACCCTGTGAAAATGGGCAAGTGGCTTCAGCATATTGTCCATCAGTGGATAATTAGTTATTGAACGCTGCTATGTCAAGACTTGACGTGACAAGAGACACAAAGTCACTCAGTGATGGTACTTACATTCAAAATGGGGAGACAAAAGAAAAAGCGAGTCTGTAGATAAACCATGTAATGAAAGCATTATGAAACATACATACAGGACAGGTGTGTGTGTAGGGGTGTGTGTGCGTGCATGCATGTGTGTGTGTGTGTGTAAGAAAGAGATGGGTCAGTGCATTACTATGGCTCAAGCAGAGCGAGAAAGATGTCCACGTGTACGGGAACCTGCCTTGGGATGCGGAAGGCCCAGCCGGTGAGGAGGGAGCTCGTGTGGGGGAATCTGCCCCGTGCCAGGGCTGGAGTCCCGGTGGGCTGAGGAAAGCATCCAGGTCAGTGTGGAGGGTTCGCAGGACAGCCCAGCATGACACGTGGGATCCCGAGTGAGGTGAGGAGGGCGTCCGTGCCGGAGGAGGGGCAGTGGTAGAACCGGAGAATGGTGTCGTCCAGAGGGGCTGGCGGGTCAATACAGTAAGAACCTCGTGAGCCTGGTTTTCCACTTTCAGAGAAGTGAGGTACAGACGTGGAAAAAGAGAAAGCGAAATGAAACCTTTGTTGTTGGACTGAAAATAGACAAACTCCAGTTTTTAATAGGTGGGTGGGTGGGCGGATGGATGGATGGATGGATGGATGGATGGATGGATGGATGGATGGATGGATG
>NW_006442491.1:35964446-35969446 GCF_000325575.1 Pteropus alecto
AGATAGATAGATAGATAGATAGATAGATAGATAGATAGATGATAGATAGATAGATAGATAGATAGACAGACAGATAGACAGACAGCTAGATGACAGGTAATGATAAACAGATGAGGATAGTTGCGCGTGTGCTGTACATGCACAGACTCCCCAGCCTGTCCACTGACAAGGCTCAGGAGTGAGTACATCCGGCTCCCAGATCTTGGCTTCTATGTACCAAGAGCCACTGAAAGAAACAGGAGCTTTAGAGAAAGGGCTGTTTCTTCTGCCGGCGTAGAAAAAGTACAAGAGCCTGGAACATCATTTTGTGTAAGAATGTGCTCAAAGAACGTTTAAAGAAAACTGACGCCAAACCGAAGGGGCTCCCTCTGACCAAACAGAGGACAACTTGAGCATTTAAGTGAATAATGATAGTAACGGATTATACAGTAGGAAACTAGGAGTCCATACAGATACAAACAGACAAGCAGTTCGGGGACAAACGGGATACTTACACGGTCTCAAAGCCCCTCCCCATAAACGCCTCTTAATTCCAAAGGGGAAAAGAATAACTACAGCACATGAGCCTGAGAGACACCGTGAGACACAGCAGGTCCTCAGATAATGACGTTTCATTCAACGAGGTTTCATTAGAACACGGATGAGAGGAAAAGATCATCGATCCCCGGCTGGGGCCGCCGTCTGAGTGGAGCTGGCGCGGTCCCCCCCATCTGCGTTCCTCCCACGTCCCAGAGATGTGCGCATGAGGCGCCCCGGTCTGAGTGAGTGCAGGTGCGGGTGTGGGTGCACCCTGCGAGGGACGGGCATCCTGCGGGCACCCTGAGCTCTGGGGGAGGCTCTGGCCACCTGCCACCCTGCACTAAAACAAGCAGGTCGCGTGGAATTATCTGACCTGGCTTTCTGAACCTTTCTTGAATGTATGTACAGCTCACACTTAGTTCAATGTTTAAAGTGCTTTGGGTCGTTATTCTGAAGTTTGGTGATGCTTTGGTGACCGGAAATATGCCATCAGAATTTAAACTCTGGTGTATATCAATTAGCCTGTGGTCAAATTGGTTGTTTCATTTAAAGTCAGTTTCTAAGACCGTATCGACAGCGTTAAGTGAGGACTTACTATAACCTAATGATCAGAGGGAACATTATCGGTGATGGGACAAAGTTCAATTGTGTGCCACCTGCTAGGATGCAAGGCAGCATCGCTGTGTCGTCCCTGTGGCGAAGATGCATGACCTGAAATCAATCACAAGGCGACATCAGACAAACTCGAACCGAGGGCTGTGCTCCCAAATGAAACACCGGCCTGTCGTCCTCACAAGAGACGGCCACAGACTAAGGAACTGTCTTCGGCTGAAGGAGTCTGAAGGGACGTGACAACACAGTGCCACGTATGATTTCGACCTGGAACCTTCTATTACAAAAGACATTATCGGGACGATCCATGAAACTTGAACAGGATCTGAGGATTGTCAGGTGTAGTGACACATCAGTATTCATTTCCTGATTTTTATGGTTAAATAATAGTGATATAGAAGAATTTCCTTGTTTCTAAGATATTTGGGGCTGAAAAGACACACTTATTCTCAAATGGTTCTGGAAAAAAGAATTCGGTACCGCACAGGCAACTTTTATAAGTTTTTATTGCTTCGGAATAACAAAAAAATGCAAAGTTATACTAAAAAAATGAAAAGGTATGAATGATATATCATGAGATCGAGAAAGTTACAGAGCTGAATGGTATGACCCCAATTTTGTTTTTTAAAAAGGAATGTATGTAGGCACACACACACACGCTCGCACACACACACACACACACCCCTACAACGTAAACAATCGTCATCTCCAGGTGACAAGATCAGGTCTAGAGATTCTGTGGTTGCAGCAGCTCTGAATCATCTAAAAGTCACGACTATAGACAGGTATTCCTTCTGTGATGAGAAAGTGTTGCAGAAAGTCTTGCCTGGCTGGTGGCTCTCAGTAATCAAGGGGTTGGTCCTCTCAGCATCCTGACCCTTCAGCTGCAGCCTGCGCAGCTCACGACTTCACACAGACAGCAAGGCTAGGACAGAGCGGCCTGGAGCAGAGAGCGTGACTCATCTCTGACTTTGCCCGTTGCACAAAAGGTACCTCCGGGGCTCCCGAGGAGAAGCCCTGCTTTGTGTACCTCCAGCACTCGTTGCTGGCGGGCCATTCGCCCACGCTACGCGCACAGCGACCGAAGGCTTGTGCATATTCAACAAGCACTTCCAGTGCACAGAAGCCAAGCGGCCAGTGCTCTCCCGAGGCCCCCGTTCAGTCTCCCGGACCCGAGGCTGGGAAGCCCTCCTCTCTTCCTCTCACTCACGAGAGAGAGAGAGAGAGAGAAAGAGAGAGAGAGAGAGAGAGAGAGAGAGAGGCTCTGGAGAGGAGGGCATCCGGCCCTCTCCCGAAGCCACGGTGTGAAGCGGGCCGTCTAGGATCCACATGTCAGAAACTCCATCGGCACCAAGAGAGTCTTGGTGACACCACCATGGCCAGTGTTTAATGATTCCTATCTGGAATCCGGGGCAGATGTTTGTATGGATTTTAAATTAAAAGATGGGTTAAAGTCAGATTCTTCTTTGGGATCGAATGACGGCAATGTTTGAAAAGTTATTCCAGAGCAAGGTGTCACCTGGAGAAATTGTGATAAAAATCAGGATGGATGTGGGGGCTCCAACCCCATCCTATGGGCTCCAGGGGGTCAAAGACAGAGCTGGCGGAGAGAGAGGTCTTTCTGCCCTTGCTCTGCACGTGGCAGCACCGCTGGCAATTTTTTAAGCAAACGTGCATTCACTCGGTAATTCAGGAAACATGAGGAAGAGGAAAATAAAGCTCCATGAAAATGATTCCAGTGACTGTGACTTTTTAGGCTGGGAACGTAAATAGCAACCTCACACTCTAAGTAAGACTCAAACTTAGCGGCCGCATTAAAAACACAATGGGCAGTGGGAGGTCAGTCACCCCTAATGACAATATCGAGAACACACTTTCTCTTCACGTTAGTGCGGCACCCGATGGTTTGTAAAGGCCCAGAGTGTATTTGTACTTAAATAATAATACTTGAAAGGCAGAATAGCAACAACTGACCTCAAAACCCCTTGTGGCACTGGTCAAAAATGGAACCGGAAACCCTGGTGACAGAGGAGGAAGACATCGTAATGTTTTTTTAACAAGCATCCCAGGCGATTCGAATGCTCAGCAAATTTCAAAACCAACTGAAGAGCGTTCTAACTCTTCAGGTGGACAAGGCAGGCAGATAGGACCGCTCACTCATCCAGGGTCACTTAGGAGTGGATCAGGGGATCCTTCGCTCCACCCCACATTCCAAGAACCTGCAAAGCCGCAGGGCAGACCGGCTCCTCGTGGACAAGCTGGAAGCAGGTGCAGGAAAAGCTCCCTCACCCGCCCTACAGTGTCATCCAAGTACCAGGAAGAAGACCAACCGCTGCCAAATGCCCTCAGGAGCCAGATTCTTCCCGAAGTTATATTCCCCTTGGATTATGAGAGAAATCCTTCCAAGCACACCATGGGAACTGTTTCCGAGGTGACGTACACACTCGTCATGTCAGTCCTACGAGCCCCAGCTGCAGCCCTAAGAAGCGATGGCGGTGCACACAGCAGGAAGCGTGGCGCTGGGTGCCGAAGCTTAGACTCGGATGGGGAAGCCAGGGAACCGGGTGTGTGGGCCTCTGAAACACGGCCGAGTCTGCCTGCCCTCCCCACGCCCTCCCCGCCCGTCGGTGGCCGGCCCGTGTGCTGGGAGAACATTCCGACGACGTGAACTTGCTTCTTCTCTCCTCTCCCCTCCCCCACCGTTGAAGCAGGCAGCTCACTTTCTACTCATCTCCTCAAGAGAACTACATGGCAGAAAACAAACAGCCTACAAGACTTTCAGCCACCTCAGCCATAATCTGCTCAGACCCATGCCCAAGAAGGCTTCTCCCCGACCCACAATTCAGAAAAGCCCAGAACCATTGTCCAAAGCCAGAGCGGAGGGGCTGGGTGCCAGGAAAACTGGGGAGGAATTTTCTACCAGCCGGTCCAAATCTGGGGGTGAGGGTGCAGGCAGAAATAAAGTTGAATTATAGAAGATTTTCCAAGAATTGCTTTCTCCGCAAACCTGAATGTATAGATTCATATTTAACCCACTAAACTTTTAAGGAAGCTGGGTTTATTGGCTCACAAGAAGTAGGCTGGTTCTCATGGAGAAAGAGACCCCTTCCCCTCCCGGTCCTCAGGGTCAGTGAGGACTTCCCACGGACTGGGTCAGACAACACACCTAGGCTCCAGATGCACTGAGGGAAGTTCTGATGGGCGCCAAGTCACAGGACACAGACCAAGAGGTACGCAGGCCTCACGCTTTAACTTCCCATAACCGGAGACGTTCTTCCATGAGAATCTAGTGCCTGGTGATCTGAGGTGGAGCTGAGGCGGTGATGCTGGCGCTGGGGAGCAGCTGCAAACACAGATGAAGCTTCGCTGCTCTCCAGCTGTGCGGTCTGGTTCCTAACAGGCCACGGACCAGTACCAGTCCATGGCCTCAGGGATGGGGACCTCGCCACAAACACTAGCTCTACTTTCCAGATTGCAGGATTTCTACCCATAAAGTGAAGCAGCATTTGCAAAGAGGCTTGGGACTTGCAGCAAAGATGAAAGTGTAGATTCAAAGTTTACGGAATGTGGAACACACAGTAGGTGCACAATAATTGTGTGATTGTTTAATCGGTACAGAATAAATGCGCCCAAACCCCAAGAGAAGGTTCTTCCCTTACGTCCTTCCGAATGGCCTTGACCTCTAACCCTCAGAGAAGCATGGATGACTTTGCGACTGGCCAACTTCAACTCATGGCATTGCGCCGATTTCTAATAGCGAAAGAGGACTCGACTGTTTTTTCTTTAATTTTTAATAGCTCATTCAGAGAAAAGGAAATCTTGCAAACTAGGACTTTTTAATAGCTCTTACGGATGCCATCGTTCCCTTT
>NW_006442491.1:35973442-35982761 GCF_000325575.1 Pteropus alecto
AAAAGAGGGAGGGAAGAAGAAAAATTAAAATCAAATTTTAATGAGATAATCAGGCTCTAACAGAATCTGGGATCATGGGGAACCCCCCCCAAAAAAACAGTTGGAATCAGTGGGATCCCAGGTACAGGCTCTTTATTTCCTTCGATGTTGTTTTCTTGGGATTCTGTCAGGGGGAAAACGCTTGCTACAGACAATCGCTTGCATTTGTTGATCGATAGATCAAGAGACAGTCACAGGAGCTGGGGAGCACCTGAGGAGGCTCGTGCGACGAATGCAGACAGGGTCAATGCAAATACCCTGTTCAATTAACATTTCTGTGGACCAAGCAATTTCTGAAAACTATTTTTGAGTCAGGGAATACGCAGGGGGCATCTGGCTCCGTTTCTGCAAATATTTCTGACACCACCACCTCTTGCCTGCAACAGGTCCCACCGGAACGTAATTTCCATGCCTTTCCCCATGCCAGTCTTGATATCCCCCCAGCCCCCTACTTGCCTGTGTTAGGGTTTTACATTTTAGTAATAGCTGTAGGCCCTTAGCTGAGCTCGTATGTGTGCCTGGCACCACGCATGTCTTATTTAATCCTCACAACCATTTCTCGTTTACAAATGAAACGACGGCTGCTCAGAGAGCTAAAGAAACCTGCCCAAGGCCACGGAGCTCGTAAGTGAAGGCTGTGCAATCCCATCCTCCATCTCTCCAAAATCCACGCTCCTCTGGCTAAATCATTTGGTCCCTCGTAGCTTTTCCTCCCTCACTTCGATCTTGTCTTTCCAGCCACGTGTTCTGGGTGAGTCTCACTCCCCAGGACCCCTTTGGAATAAGCAAGCACCTAAAGCTTTCAGATATCTCATCTCTCCACTTAGGTGCCTCCCCCATGTCCATACCCTCCCACGTCTGATGACCACAGCTCCGGTGCCTTCTCATACAGATTTTTCTCGTGAAGGTTTTGAATGGATTTTGCATTCCAAAATATATACACTGAGGTGTAGGGATTAAAGTCGAGCCCGTTGCCAGTGTTCTTTTATGTTCAGAAAAATCAAGAAAAATAAGGGTGAGTCCCAAAGGATGGCCACAAGCGTGTTTATAAAAGACGTTTCTACACTGGTCTATTTTGTTGAGCACCAAACTTTCTCTGTCCCATCATAGGTATCTATTGGTAATTCCAACACTCTTGAGCCATTTTGCCAAAAACGATGACTCATTTATTCAAGTTTGATTCACTCTGTTGCAACGTGTAGGCACGATCTCTGAACACAGAGACCTGTGGGGTGGCCCACATTAGATCAAGTACACTTCCAGAGGATGCTGCCCATATTTAGATGAAGGCCTCCCATGCAATACTGTCTTTTTCACATTACACAATCACGAAGGAGGAAAGCTTTCTAACGGAAAGCTAGCTGAGAGATAACTTGCCAAGCAAAACACAGAGAGTCCATTGCCAACATCTCCAGATTGTTTGGGGTGGGAGGGAAGGAGGTGAAGTCTGCCTATGATGAATGAATATTTTGACTTGGTGATGAATCACAATTATACTGGCAGATCTGCCTGCATGCTTTCTCCCACAGGACCCTGAAACACCTTCCTCGATGCTACTGGCTCCAAAAGGGGACCCCCAAAATTGTTTCATTTGACAGCAGACCAGGACGTTGAGTCAAGGGTCCAGACAAAACATCTGTAATAACAATTCCTCCCAAGAAGAAGCCTGCTGTTTGCCTCTTAGTGCTGAAAAAAGAGGAAAATATTTGCCCAAGGTCTTCAGTTTGAGAATATTGGTCTTTATACTCATCGCCACTCATTCATTTACAAAGCACCCCGATGACATTTCAGGGGATCTTTTTCAACCTAACTCCCTATCGAAAAGTCCTTCCGAAAGAAGAGTTTACTAAGTTCATTGATTCTCTTTTGGCAAGTTCACGACTGCTGGATTTGATTAAACACAGTAAAGATCGCCTATGCCAACTCAGAAGATAGTCCCTAAAACTTCAGAAAGCTTTTCTTAAACTCCAGGAAAAAGAAATGAGGGGGAGGGAGGGAACGAGGGAGAAAGAGAAGAAAGGTCGATGAGAGAAAAGAAATAAATCCTGTAGAGTACACATTTCCAGAATGGAAGGGACAAAACAGTTCTGCTAACATAGATTAATCTTTATTCTAGAACAGACAGAAATAATTTTATGAATTCAAAAGACAAAATAAGATACCGCACTAGGTTTAGATATGGGATATTCGGATTTAATATTAGCTGAACAGATAAATATATACAATTTCAGGAGTTAAGGCAAAAACCAGATGATACTTCAAACATAACAGAAGGTTTGAAAAATAGGTATAATTAAAAACAAGGGCATCCCATCTCCAGTTAATAAAGTGGTCATGTCTAAGGGAAAAAAAAATCCCTTAGGTTTTAATAAAGTGGTTATTATCAATCATGTTAATTAAAGTTGAGCAAAAAGTATAAGATTTCCCGCAGAGGAGAGCTGTTTTGCAGAGATTTGGGGATTGTGTACTTAGAACCCAAGAAAGCAACTTTTTCCTTGTCAGACTTATGATCTATTCTTCCTATTAGAAAATATAATTTGGAAAATATGACTCTTTCACATATATAATTAAAATACAACTATGAAGCATTCTTTTTTTTTTTTTTTAAGGGAAGTCATGTTGGTGATGTCACAGGGTAAATTTGTCGGCAAGCCATTCGTTGTTACCCTATTGGTAGAGAAGACACAAAGCCAGTCACTGAAAAACAATCCCAAGTACCTTA
The DNA here is from genome assembly GCF_000325575.1 of Pteropus alecto. Classification (NCBI taxonomy): domain Eukaryota; kingdom Metazoa; phylum Chordata; class Mammalia; order Chiroptera; family Pteropodidae; genus Pteropus; species Pteropus alecto. The sequence continues at coordinate 35,976,204 of NW_006442491.1, forward strand.
AGAGAACAGAACAAACTAATTCCAAAGGAATAAGAACACGTGTGATCAATATACCAACACAATATACAGTTCTTTGGCAGATTCACACTAACCATTGATTGAAGTTGGCGCTCTACATAGAGTTTTCTCATTCTTAGACCTGGTCGCCGGTCTTTTAAAAATAAATAAATTAAGTTCCACACCTGCAACAAATTCAGTAATTCCAGGAAATCAAATTCAGAATAAAACCGCGGACAGCTTTAACTGTTACATTGACGCTTAGATAGGTATTGTCTGCTGTGAGTCCCGAAAGCACACACACACAGATAATCTGTAAAACTGTATGGGTTCGGACAGGCCTAGAATCCTTAAAGAGAATCCATGTTCATCCATGAGAAACCAATAAAAGACATCAGTCCGACGATGAGAAAATGATCTTCCGGTAACTCAGAGGTGGGCCACCCCTCACCTGGATACACAGCGTGGAGAAAGCCGATTCTATAGGGGGAACACCAGGAAGCCAGAGAACGTGGAATATTGCCAGCCTCCGACCAAGTTACCTTTCTCCAGTTTTAGGTAAACCTTGTCCTCTTTATCTAAGTACAGTAGGACCCCATTAGTGGCAGCCTCACGAGTGACATCTTTGTCCCCAGCGAAGGCAGATATTACTGGTTTTCCATTTAACATCAGGTTAACCTGCAAGGAAAAAAAAAAAAAAATCACTGAAAAACTCTCTTTAAAGTCCAAATGTCTACTGGAGATAATAAACAATGTCTGATAATAAATAAAAAATGTCTAATGTTTAGTCAGTGTATCTCCTTCCTTTCAGATTAGCCAATTGCAGTGGCTAGACATAGTAGGTCTACTAAGCTGATTTTTAAAAATAAAATTTAAATATATCCCATAGAATTTTTTTTTAAATGCCTGCAAAAATAGAATACCATCTATGGAGAGCAACCTAGCTGTGTGGATATTGGCCTCCCTTCAGTGAATAAATTAAGCTTACTATGTTATTCACCTCTCATATTCAACAGCAATCTTTTGATAATAAAGCAAGCCCGTGGCTCCCCAGTATATTAGTAAAAAGAGACCCGAATGCCCTTTGCTCTGACAAACCCAGATACGGCGAGACTCTATCCACTTCCTTGCAGGTTGCTATGCAGCTGTGACAGGCACAGTGCTGAAAATCGTTTGAAATTCTGGACTCTGTGTGCTGTGATTTCTTTTTCTGTTTTCCCTGATGAAAGATGTGCATTAAAAATAATAATTGCCACTACCACTGAAGATTTGAATGATGGATAATTAGCAAAGAACTAATAATTAATAAGTTCAAAATTATTAACAGATGAGAAACTCAAAATTCATTCACTTTCCTCCATACTACAATTTCGATTGGACTATATTCAACATTATGTAAACTTCTAAGTAATGGGGCATGGGGAAGGCTTTCCCATGGTAGTAAATTTGTTTACTAGATACTCATCCTTTTTACATTAAAAACGATACTGAGTAAATTAACTCTGAGGCTGATCAGTTTATCCACTCACTAAGATACGTAAAGGTGGTACATGAGTGCATCTGTCATTCATAGGGACGTAGTATACAATATAAACATCAAGCATGAGATAAAAAGTTATCCTAGAATTCGATAGACGTGTGTTGGCATTATTGGGCGTTAGCATATTTAAGCATTATAGAAACTAGCCCTGCTGTTGTCTGTGAGTGTAAAGTCGAGCCAATTATCTTAGAAAGCAAAACACAAAATACATTGCTAACCGAGGAACTGCAACTGACAAGGATTCACTAGCATCAGAGTAACTGACAGTACACTACTTAAAGCCTAAGCGCAGCACGCTCTTGTTAAAAAGGTATATTGAATAATTGTTCCTCCATAAATTTGTTCCTAATGGTTAACTCTTTCTCCTGATTTTTAACAATGATGGCAGATTTGTTTTATTTATTTTGTAGGCACTTGTCAAACTCTGCTAGTCTTACAAATTCGGATAATTTTTGCACATGCACAAAATGAAGTCAAGATCTTATAAATTTGGATAATTTTTGCACATGCACAAAATGAAGTCAAGATCTTATAAATTTGGATAATTTTTGCACATGCACAAAATGAAGTCAAGATCTTATAAATTTGGATAATTTTTGCACATGCACAAAATGAAACCAAGATCTTATAAAGAGATCTGTGTCTCTGAGTTTTTACTAAGCCATCTTTTTTAAACATTTGGTTGTTATTAAGGTAATATGTTCGATTGTTTATTTTTTCTATATGCTTCTTGTCACGCACCTTAATAGATGTTATAAAGAAGAAGATTGGATATTGTTTTAGAAATAAATGACTGTGTAGAGTTGGTCATTTTTACAGTGAAAACACATATTTGGATAAATACATAAATGCGTAACCTACGGCCAATACACACTGTGGTTGGGGATAGAGAGAAATCAAGTCAGACCACGTACCTGGATTGTTTGGCTCTGGTAGACTTTAATTACGTGGAAACTGAAGCTGTAAATTCCTTTTCTTGGTGCTACAAAGACAGACTCCAGAGTGAAAAAATTACCCACGTTTACTAGGATCTAGAAATAAAAATAATAAATAACAGTAAGTTATTATAATATCCTCTTCTGTAGAATATAGTATAATAAGTTTCCTTCCATCCTCCCTTTTCCTTGATGGACAACTAGCTTAAGGAACCACAGAGAATGAAACATTGAGTTCTCTTCCTTTCCTCTTTAGTGACGTGGAAAATGGATTTGTACATTAGAAGGTTCTTCTGTCTTCTAAATGGTAGAGGGAAAAATAAAGTAACTGCTTTGTATTCGTGCCTTAATTTCCAGCAAGGCCCGATGGCACTAGAAACATCTAAGTAACGTGTGAGGGCTTACAAATCACCAGCTTTACCTCGAGAGTCGGATAAGAGGCACCTGCCACGTATTTACATTCCTACCCTGCACGGGCCAGAGGTGGCGTTCCCAGACAGCCAATCGGCATCCATGAGCTCTCTGCAGCCATTCCTAGACACATCACACAGAGGCCCGGGCACTCCCTCCACTGTGTGACATGGTCCATGACACCGAGCAGTTGGTGCACAGAGTGACCTGAATGCCCAGCCTTCCTCTGAGCCTCCACCAAACCTCTCCCCAGATCCATGGCCATTTTTTTCATTCCTATGTCATCTAGGACTTAATTATATTTTGGCAATGACTCAGCCTTTGCAAGCTGCCAAGGAGTAAAGCATGGATCAGGACAGACTGTGGAACAGCCTTCTCCCCTGCCTCTCACTGGTATCCATTATCCATTATCAATCACCTGCTCTTTATTCAGAGTTCAAGGGTCAAAAGTGTAAAATAAGTACTTTTCCCCAAAAAAAGCAACAGTGCATTTGGTATTCCAAGATGTTTAATCTGATTCTACTGATTATGAAATGAACTCTGAATTTCAATAAGTGATCTCTTAAACTAAATTTGTAAATGCCACATAGGTAAGTCCCTTCCTATGAGAAAGAGAATGTGTGCGTGTATTTGTGTGTGTGTTGGGGGAGGGGGAGTTGTAAAATATCTACAGTTTCTTCCATTTCTCTCCAAGAGATCAAACTACAAGTAGCATTCAAAAGAAAAGTGTCTCTATAAAGGTACATTTCCTTTATATCAATGGCAATCTGCTCCTGTCTCTTTTAAACACTACATTCATACCAACATTATGCATAATTCCCTAAAGACATATGACCACCTCTGAGCAATGAACTAGAACATGGTGACAATCAGATAGACAGACCAGGCTCAAGCACTGACTTCAAACACGCTTATGTGTATAATTTTATCTTGAGATTTCACCTTCTTCCAAAGCATCGGCTTTCTTTCTCTGACCTGATGATCAATGATCTTTCAACGACAAATCACCAGCTATGCAATAATCTCCAACGGAAGCTTTACAGAGATTTTTTTTCCAAGCACATTTAAAATAATTTGAAACACTGAGTGGGGACTTCCTGAGTCAGATACAAGTAGCATAACTCATGAACAACAACAGCAATGGCTAATTAGTGTTGACTGCACACACAGCTGGACTGGCTCTACATGGAAATTAGAGCATCCAGGCGCATCGAGATTTACAAGAAAGTGTGTCTTGTTGTCTCTGAGATGCGTGGCTCCCAAACAGAAGAACAAACTCTTCTGTGCTTCTATTTGACGGAAAGGTCATTGAAAAGGATGCACTGTACAGATAGACGATAGTGCAACGTCCACAGTATTCCAACATTGCATTAATGCACCAAAATACAGACCAGGGGTGGTGCTAGACTTTATTTCCATCGGGGATAGGAAATACTGCACCAAAATCCCCAAAGGGCTGCTTAATTCCTTAAAAATTACAAATACCAGCTTTACCTAGAGAGTCAGATAAGAGGCACTTATCTGATGGTAAGCCCCAGAGAGCCACTCTCTGTTTTTGACCAGCTGGAGAGCGCGAGTAATTCAGAACAATTAAATAAGGGATACAAATGTCACCTCGTCCCTTCCCGGGCACACTCTGCAATACCACTTAACCTATGCTCCTACACATGTGGCTTTGCCTACAATTGTGAACTATACATGTGACTTTGGAATTAAAAAGACTCTGGGTGCTCTTGGGGTTGAAATTAAAACCCCCGAGTCAGTTTTCAGTTTTAAGACTTCTTGCTAAAGCTATGCTGATATCCTGAGGTTTCTCACCAGCCAAACCTCTGAGCTCCAGGGCGCTAAAAGGCAGCCGCAGATTTCATCAGTTCCTCGGCCATCCCCTGCCCTCAATTCCAAAGTCTGTCTTTCCCCAGTGATTTGCAACGGTCTGAAAGGACTGGAGCGGGGGCCAGACGGGAGAACCCGCTCCGCAAGGCTTCCCGTGGGAGCCAGGCACAGTCGACAGGTCCCTCTGCTCCTCCTTCTCGGCAACTTTTCTCCAAGCACCAGAGAAGAGCTTTCCCCTGCAGTGGCGCCTGCAACCTGTGTGGGGGATCCCGGCCCGCAGAAAGGTGAGGGAGATCCGACCCTGGCCACCGCTGTCCACCCTCTCCGACCACCTGCAGGATCTCTGCAGAGTGTGGACACTCGGAGCTCTGTTTGGGAAGAGGCTTCTCCACCTGGGAGAAACAAACCATTGATCGTGCGACGGCCACCAGTGTGCTATGGGGACAGCCTCCGTGGCGCCTGCTTGAGGAGTCTGAGCCGGGGGCCAAGCTCTGGCCAAGAGACTACGAAGTCCAGGCAGCAGATTCCCGCCAGCTCCCACGGACCTGTTGCTGTTAAATTTGTCCTGAGTTCTCGCTGCCCGGCTCTGCGCTCCCAGCTTTTCTCCCATGGACCCAGCAGCCTCGTCCGGAGGTCAGGCAGGGATGGGGGGCAGGGGTGGAGGCGGGAGAGACAATGGAAGTTTCCGACCCAGACATCGTTGGGGAGGCTAACGGCGAAATGATCCCCCCACATCCCAACCAGACGAGCTCAGCCTGAGCAGGCAGCCCCGGTCTGAGACGCCGGGCAATCGCCCCTCCCTCACCCGCCCCAGTGCCCCGCATCCCTCGGGGTCTGACCTGATCGAAGTAAATGATGCGCGTCTTGTTGCTCATCTCGGAGGGCTCGTGGTTGGTGCTCCGCACCGCCGAGAAGGCGACCTTGGAGTTGGCCGCCCGGACCGAGATCCCCAGAGGGGAGGAAGACGAGCCCTTGGAGTCCGTGGCCGGGTTCGAGTCGCAGACCACCAGGCACTTGCCCTCCAGCACGATGGGCTCCGTGTCGTTCTGCGCCCAGACGGGCAGCGCGGGCAGGGTGAGGGCCAGCAGCACGGCCGGCACCATGGACAGCGCCCGGCGCCCAGAGCCCATGGTGAGCGAGGCGCGTGGGCAGCCGCCGCGGGCTGGCGCTTCTGCTCCCCGAAGCCGCCGCCTTCCCCGGGACCCCGGAGCTCGGGAAGGTGCCGGTGGCTAAACCCACAGCGCCGCAGGAACGGCGGCGGCGGCGGCGCACACACCTCCGGCGACTCCGCGGTCTGAAGTAGAAGTCTCCGCTCGCGCGTTCTCGCCGGCTCCGCTACCTTTGTCCTTTAAGGAGCTCATGCAGAACCCCCGACCCCACCCTCCGCCCAGGAGTCAGCCCTGCCTGGGGCCCCTGCACCCCGCCTTGCTCCCGGACATCTAAACTCTCCAAGACCTCACGTTCACGCCTCAAAGGGGGAAATGGTAGTAAATGCTCACCCCAAACCCAAGCACCCCCAGGCGAACCACGGAGCGGGAAACAATGAAGGGGACTCGGAGAAGCCCCGGGGGCGGCGGGTGCGCAGCGCTGCGGTCCTGTGAGTCTGGCTTGCGGCGGAGACGAATTACGGAGGCAGGAGGTGTTTTCCGGGCGCAGGAGAACGCGAGGCTATGGTCATGGCCAGGACTCTAGCGACTCCCACTTCGCTTGGCCAAAAATTCCCCAAAGCTTGGCGTCGGTCGCTCAGACGTCGGCAGGCAGGCGGCGGCCAGCCGGGTGCCCAGCCGGGGGCTCCGCACGGAAAGCACAGAATCGCGGGATCAGTTCCAGGGCGCGGGGCGG
>NW_006442491.1:35982773-35983087 GCF_000325575.1 Pteropus alecto
TCCTGCCTCCGCCGCTCGCCCGGAGTCCCCCGCGCACAACTTTCTCTGTCCGCGCGCAGCCGGGAGAGCGCGAGGCGGGCACACGCGCGCTATTTATAGGAGCGCAGCGTCCGCCTGGGGTTGGCTTCCGGGAGAGGGGGAGAAGCCCGGTGACCCCGACAGAGCAGCTCCCGCCTGGCGTTACTAGGATCAGAGGGGCGCACACGGCTCCTGGCTGCCAGGGGCTGAGGCCGCTCAGCGCCGGGGAGCGCGCGGCGCGGACAGCGTGTGCGCACGGAGAGGCGCCCCCCGCCCTGCGCCGGCCCCCCCTCCGC
>NW_006442491.1:35983284-36011313 GCF_000325575.1 Pteropus alecto
CGCGCGTCTGGCGCAGCGCCTGCCCCGCAGAGCCCCAGGGCCAGGCGAGCTCTGAAAAGCCTCCCGGCGAACCAGAGCCGGTGGGGCCGCTGGGAGGAGGTACCTGGAGCCTTCCTCTCCGGGAAAATCAGCCCGGGCAGCCTCAGGGGTGCACCTTCCCGCCCACACCGCGAATCCAACCCAGGCAAGGCCAGGAAGAGTAAGAGAGGGAGTTCACTCGGCAAGAATAAGTCCTGCGAAATCGTATCCTTGAAAACGCTAGCCCCACTCCTGAAAACACAGCCCTTTTCTCTCCTCTTGACGTGCCCGTCTGCTGTGCCGCCCCAATGCCATCCTGGCCTCCAACTGGCAAGATTTATCTGCCTCTTCCACAGCCACCTCTGGGAAGGAAGGGCTTGTCTTTGCCTGTGACCAGCTGCGTGAACTCGGCCAAGTCACTTACCCTTTCTGAGAGAGCGGTGCTGTCAGCCCTCCAGTTCTGTGATGCTTTGGGGCTCATGTCATTCCCTTCCCAATGCCTTCTAGACTGCCAGCTGCCAGAGGGCAGGCACCACATCTTTAAGCAAACAACATCCCCATCAGCCATTCGGAGCTCCTAGAAATGTACTCAGTATTTTTATTAATTGAAGGGATGTTTGTTGAGCCACGACCAGGGATGCATGATGGTTCCCTGTTCCTTCCTGAGTAAAGAACATCCCATGAGCATGAATTCAAGCCCTCCCCCCAACGAAGCCACACCTACACCTCCAGTCCTGACCCCTCATAAGGGCCTTCAGGGAGGCAGAGCATGGAGCCCTAGGCACCCTACTGCAAGTCCAGTTGTTCAGATGGCTCTCTCCTGCTGGTTGGTATCCGCCCCACGCCCCACTTCCCTATAATGTTGCAACTAAAGAGTTAGTGCCTGGAGCCGTAGAGGCCCCCAGACTCTGCTCCCCGGGGGCCAGTACCAGCTCTGCTTAGACGGTGCTCCCGCCATATTATTCGCTACAACATTGAATGTCACTAATCTAAGCTACGGTCAAACAGGGCGGCCTGGTGAAGATGGCCACTACTCCTCCCTGGTGCTGATCCCCCATCACAAGGCCAGTGTAGACTTTCGCCTGAGCCCTAGTCCCTCTTGGGAACTCCCTCCAGGCTCCCGTCACCGTCCGGGGACAGCAGCAGCCATTTCTTCTCATTCGATGCTGTCTTTTCGGGGCAGGGGCCAGATCGAATCCGCTTCCCCTTTCTTCCACTCTGCCTTTCTTTCTCCCCGACAGCTGTTGAGTAACTAAGAACCCGGGTTGTTCAATTTCCAGCTAGAAGGAGTTTGAGGGGGAACAAAGCTCTGTCAACTAAAGATCGATAACTATTCAATAATCTGTCTTCCCACCAACCCCAATATGTTCTCTCTACGTCTTTTTCTTCTCCTTCCTCCGAAAACTCAGACTTAAAGAAACTTCTCCCTTCCCTTCTCCTTCTCTCGCTGAAAGTACTCATCTTGTATCCCCTCAAATCCAGTCAAGTGACCATATAAAGGGCTCGGTAATTGACTGCAGAATGATTAGATGCTTCCAGATAGAATATAATTATCAGTCATTCACCTTATAGTATAAGCTGGTTTAAATGACTCTCGGGAAAATTTAAATTCAATTTCAATTTTCTTCAATTACTCAATTTAAATTTCCTCTAATTACTTCCATCTTAAGTAATTAGAGATGGAAGCCTTGGTTCCTTACGAAAAGATGTTCCCTCTTCAGGGCATTCTGAAGATACAGAACACCACGTTTTCTGGCGACCCTTACTTCTGAGAGAAGCTATCTGATGCTGTGAATCACGGAATCCTGTCTGCCTTTCAAACCACTGCTGATTGAGCAGGATAGCCCCTGGGTCATCAATCCATTGGATACCAGAAGTCCATGACTTGTATGGCCTGCCTCAGCCAGAGGAGCTGAGGCTGCCAGATTTCCTCTCTCTGTAGGATCTGAATGAGACGCCGAGACGGCTTCCATACACACTGGGTCCTGCAGAGGAGAGGTCTGTAGTCCCCTGAATGGGCCATTTATGGGTCACGGGCAAGGGGAAGAAGCAGCAGGACTGACCGCCCTTGTAGACAGAAGCTGGCTCTGGAGACTGCACTTCCCAGAGATGGCGGGAGTGAGGGTGTGAACAGGAAGTCTCCAGGTCACAATCCCTACTCGCAAGAGGGTCCAGCAACGCTCCTCTCCCCTCGGGTTTCCCCAGAGCCTCCGGTGTGCTCGCAACCAAACGCATTTCACTCGAGCTGGTTTCAGAACCCACTTCTGCTCCTCGCCCTCCGAATCCTCATTAAAACAACGTCCTAGAAATCCCTGCACAGAAGCCCGTGCATCTCCCGCCAAAAGAGATTGAGAAATCCAATCCCCAGCCTGCGGGAAACGCTTTCCTAACATTTGGGGTAGGAGTGGGGAAGCACCACCTGCTCCCCAACCCTCATTCCAGCTCCAGCTTCCCCCGGAGAAAAGAAATAGGTCGGGTCTGAGTTTTGTTCCAGCCACAACATAGATCTTTTCTTTCTTTTTTGCTTTCCCTTCCTTCCTTCCTTCCTTCCTTCCTTCCTTCCTTCCTTCCTTCCTTCCTTCCTTCCTTCCTTGTTATTAGAAAACCTAGTTGTGACCCAACTGTTTCCCTTTTCTGAGATTCCCAGATTGTATTTGGTGTCCAGGACTTTCGTTGCTGGACCTTTAATGATTTCACTTCTCTGCAGCTGGGCTCGATGTAAAGTCAACGAGCAAAGTCCATTAGCGTCGGAACCGGTGCTGCCTGGGAAAACAGTGCTCCCAGGTCAGTAACTCCACGGTTGTTTGTCTGTGCGCCCCTTAGAGAAACTAACTTTCAAGCAAGCCTGAGACAGTAAAGATCCACGGGTGGTTTTCCGTCTCTAAAGGAAACGGCTCTGAGAAGGCGGACAGGCTCACCGGGTATTCAGCGCTCAGGATCTGGCCTGAAAAACAGCCCTGTGGTTGAATGAAAGGTGACCCCGTGCATCAGGTAGCAGGCAGAGCCACAGGTCAGGCGTGCAGGAGGTGGGAAACCGAGAAAGAAAGAGAGCGAGACTCACGTCACAGCCGAAGGCCCACGGGGTCACCCTGTGCCCCTTTGCTCTGTATAGGGATAATTATCTACCCAAGCAAATGCGGTTCTTCAAGGGAGCATTAGTAGCTTGAGGAGGAAAAGGCTCTGCAAACAACCTACACGTGAGTCCTGGAAAGTTTTCAGTAAGTCCCCAGGATTGTCTCCAGAAACAGCCAAATTACTGACCTGTTTTCCATGAAAATAGTGTGTATGGGGGAAAGCAGAAAGATGGTTTAAAGATCACTTTCAATTGATTTTATAACTTAGAAGTTATTTGAGACAGTTCATCTACAGGGTCTCCTCCCACCCCCACATCGGTCATCAAGGTTCATGTCTAAGGTGACGATCGGCAGTTAGACGTTGGGGTTCGGGCTGCAGACAGCCTGGGATGCCTCTTTTTGGCCTTCCTGTGCTTGTCCCAGTCACCCTATTTATCACAATATCCTGAAGTCGTTGATTTCTTTGTAGTATTCGCCATGGATCATCAACTTCCTGGGAATATAGGACTTAGCAGAGTAGGTAAACAAACAAAAAAAAAGTTTATCGAATAAAGGAACATCCTTGTGCTTATTTCTCATAGGGGAAATAATATACCGTTGACTCACTATGATAAGAAAAGTAAAATTCTTTCCAACAATTTTGTAGGCTTGAAGTGTTTAGTCCACATTTAGTTACTGAGAATGGAAGGCCAAGGAGGCAAAAAAAGGGATTTATTGAAAGGACTTTATCTCAGAATCTAAGGGCAGAACTAAGCCTTGGGATGGAATGAAGTCTTGTGGGAAACCCAGAGCATTGCCGCCTCTGTGTCTGTCTGTCTGTCTGTCTCTCTCTCTCTCCCTCCTTATCTCTCTCTCTCCCTCTCCATCTCCATCTTTCTCTGTCTCTCCTTGGTACATCCGCATTATTCTTCTGCTTACTGCAATCTGACTTTCTCTGAATTCTACACGTGGAGCGATGGCAACTGACTCCCAGTTTTAACACAAACAGATCCATCTACCCAGAAGAGACACCGAAGCCCCAGGGAGGGGACTCACTGCTCCAACTGGGACCGGATGCCACCCTCTGCCTCCCGCCGCCCTCAGCCAGAGAAGCAGAATTACAGCAGCGGATTCCCAGCACCCAGGTGTGTTGAAGGAACAGGTCGGGGGGAGAGGTCAATGCCTAGAACATGGGACAAGCAATATGTGATGACGTGGAAAAGAAAGATACGGGTTAATTCGTATTGTGTGATTCCGTGTTAATGGTCTATAAGTCTGTATATGGATGTTTTCAAATGAGCAGAGAAAAAAACTATGAAAAACTGGACAGCAACTTGTCGATTTTAGGGGAATGGCGTAGAAAGGAAACCCCGTTAACCTGACCGCCATGTTTCTTATTTGAATGGTCACAGCAACTACATATGACATCGTGACGCACACTTTTTTTTTTTCCCCCCAAGGAAAAGGGTGCTGGGTAGAGCATTCAGTAGAGATCTACTGCATTAAACTCGTTTTTCCATAATTTAAACTTAAAGTTTGGAGAGAAAAGGAACTAACATTCATTCTCATAAGTGGCATTGGTTGAACAGAAATTTATTTTCATTCGTTATATTGATCCAACTCTGAAAACTCATTTACTCAAAGTCTAGGAAGATGGCCAGACATATAAAGCCTCACAGTTAACATTTTTTATAAAAAAAAAAAAAAAAAAAAAAACAAGGAAAAAACCTCACATTGCAATTGGTAAAGCTCATTAGTGGTATCAAAATCTCTGATGACATTTGAGATTTATCCCAGCTCCTTACGTACAAGGCGAGCACCAGGAAAGCACAGGCTCGGGGCCGGGCACGCGATAAGGGCACGGCTACTGCTGGTTTCTGTCGCCTACGTAAGCACGGTCTGCATGCAGGGTCCTGTTTGTGAGAACCTGCGGGAGGTTCATCTTTGATGCGGACTCTGAGATGATGGTTCTGCCCATCCGCTGGGAGTCTGTTTATGAACTAGCACCCAGGTGAATCAGAAGCAGACAGCTCTTTGTAGATGCTGCTGGCGGGATACACCCACCAAGGGCTGATTAGCCCTTTGGTTAAAAACAGCGTGTCTAGGATCAGCTTCGTCTCCTACTTGGTGACCGTAGGGCAAGTTACAAACCTTCCTTCAGCCGGGAAAATTGCAATCATAAAATAATACCCAGTCCATGGCTCGCTGTGGGGACTGATTGAGGGAAGCGTGAGCAGGGTACTTAGCACAATATTGGGCACACAGGAGGTACTTAATTAAAGGCAGTGATTATTATCATTAATCTATGGAATCTGTTAATGACTAAAAGGGATCGGTGCCCTCAGTACACGGGACCAAGGCCCATCGCGAACCTTGGCTGCAGCCTAACCTCACAGACACTACAGTGGGGGAGAACACGGTGTGCCCGAGGGTGAGGGAAGCCCGAGGTTCAGACAACTAGTGCAGCCACGATCAGCAAAGCCAAGTTCGAGGGGCCAGCCACCGCCGTTGCATGAGAGATGACGTTGAAGCCAGTTAGTCGCCAGTCACTCCACGAGGCTGTCTCTTAAACGAAGCCAAGGCACTGGGCAAGTGTGTGAGCTCCCTGCAGGGTGCGAGTTGAGGACTGAATTTTCCTTTTATTTCTCTTCCCTCTTGCCTTAATCACTGGGTCTCATCACTCAGGGTCTCTGAAAAAAAGCATTTAACTGATATAGATGGATTCTCCAAAGTGAGAACTGTACGGAAAGCCAAGAACAGCTGGTCAGAACCAGTCATTACGGCAGCTGGGGACTCAGAAAGCCAAGCAGGGTGGGAGAGAAATACCGCGTTTGTTAACTTCCCGAGGGCGTGGGGAGCCAGGCAGAGGGATCTTAAAGAGCTGGCAGTCCATTTATTTGGTAGCTGGAGAGTCCTAGACACTTTTAACTTCCCTGAGTTTAACCGTGTGTGTTTTGGGGGAGAGAGAAACAGCTTCAATGGGGGAGAGAGAGAGAAACAGCTTCAATGCACGCCTGGGGCACGCCTGGGGCGGGTGCGAACCCAGAAGCGTGAACTGCTGAGGCAGCGACGGCCTCCGCTCCCGTTGCCTCCCCCACATGAGCATCTTGCATCGCTGGCTGTGATCCTGCGATTTAAAGAGCAGTGATTTCGCACAGCATGGCCACGAAGAGCAAGCCAGTCCCTTACTGTGGCGCTGGGCTGAAGCCGCAGCCACCTGCTTCGGCTCTGAACGAAACGCCGGCTGCAGCAGCTCCGAGCTCCGGGGGCGAGAATTCCGAGAGCACAAGCCGGGGCGAGTCCGGCTCTGAGTGGCCTCTGCCTGCGCACCGACTTCGGAACCGAACCCGAGCGTGGGTTTTCTCTCCTGCTTTTGGAAAACTCGACTGCAAATAACTTCCCGCCCCACCCCTCCTATTTTTTATGGCCACCACTCTCCTGAGAGATAAATCATATCTATCACCCCATTTCACAGGTGGGGAAACAAGGCGCCCGGCTAACAGTGACCGGGCGGGATTCGATGGCGGGCCACGTCCTCCTGTCCAAAGGTCTTTGCCTAAGACCCCACGGGGAAGGCGGAAACGAAAATATTTTTGTCAGTTGATGATGTCAAATTCAGAGGAGAAACTGACTGTATTCCTAGAATTATTAATATCAGTAGACAGCAAGTGGGGATGAAACTTATGGCGGAGGAAGGATATGGGCTTTAAATCACAGGACTTTTAATAAATGCTACTGATTGTAAAGCCATGGTTTATGTACGTACAGATACACGCACGAGTATATACACACGTGTACATATTAAAATATATATGTATATTTGTATATCTACTAAAATATGTGTTTTAATATACAGAAAATATGTGTATCCGTATATATGCATGTGCAGATATTTAAATATATATTTAATTAAATAAAAGGTACATATTTAATTAAATGAAATGTACATTAAATATGTTAGGTACAGGTAGTTCGATTCTAGGTGGTTACATCATCTCATGACCTCATACCTGTATGCGCTTCCCACTCACAGTGCTGACCAGATTGCAAGATCACATCTGTCGGTCTTATCTGGCTAAGAGTGTCTTCCCCACCGTGCAAGCTGCTCCTCGAAGGCAGAGGTGGGCTGGGTCTTTCTCGCCATCATCGACGCCCCGGAACAGCGCCTGGCACATAGCACAGGTGCCTTAGATGTTTGTCAAAGGGATGAAAAACAAAGGTGTGGCATAGCTTCCCACTTCGGCTACCCGCTCTAAGCGTCTGTCCAATTCCAGCATGAGATCGTTTCAAAAATTAACCTACGCTTTCTCTAATCCTTACTAATGACTTATACTGCTTAATAAGCCATCCTTCCGAACTTGGGAATTTAATACATTTTGGGGGGAAATGCTGTAAGTAGCCCTTCCTTTCCCTGGACATCCGTTTGCACAGCTCTTTCTCGTTGTCACATTCTTTGTGCTGGGTTAGGAGTACCCTACTTTCGGCCATGCCACCAGCTCGGCCACTTTCTTATCTACCACACTGGGGGTACGAGAATGCCTCTTGCTCGCCAGGCTGTAGGCTCAGCGAAGCAAAAGCTGCCTTGCTCTGTCCTTTGCCTGCTAATTGGGAACCTGTGGCATTCTGGCAGCACATCCAAAGTGATGGACTGTGGCTTCTGAATCCATTGGCTTCTGGCGATGTCAGCTGGCTGCGAGCCTCCCGTGTGACGAACAATCCACCAACTAACTTGACTTTCTTGGCCAAGTGTCTGTTGGCTAAATAACTACCTCTTGGATAGACCCACTCATCACTTAGGCAGCTGGTGTTCTGGCGATTGACTGAGCTGAATAACTTCTGGGCCAGGTCCAGTTATCTCCTGACCACAAAAAAAAAAAAAAAATGACTTTCACAGGGCTGTGCATGGGCTTCGTAGAGCCTTTATAAAGCAAAATAGATCAGAAAAGCAAAATGAATGAGGAAATAGATGGGCCGTGCTTCACAGCAAAGCTTTTTAAGGCGTGAGCGACTTTGAATTTTTCCCCTTCGTGGCTGTATTTCATTCGCTCTCCCTTTGCCTTTCCATGTTGCCTCTGCTTTTCTTCCTTTCCAAAGCTCTTCGCACAGTTTTTCCCTAAAGTTCTTAATCTTATACTCCATTCGACCAATATTTAATTAGATCTTAGAGTATCCTAAGCGAGGGCAGCAGACACACATGCCTTCCAGGGCGTGGTGGACACTGGCTGCGTTTTGTGGTTGCTCATTATCAGAAACCCCCTCCTATGTCTGGGGACTCTTCTTCCCGAGGATGCAGAGCCTGCCTCCCACCACAGAAGCAGAATATACCAGGTACTCATTTTCCAGCTTCCCTTGCAGCTAGGGTGCAAGCATGTGACCCCAGCTCTGCAAATAGACGTGCCCACTGCGGATGCTGTTGAATTAGAAGCCTGCGAGAGGAAACAGGGACCTCCCAGAACCCCTTCTAGGGAAAGTGGCAACTGGGGCAGCGGTCTTGGGGCAGTGACCAGCATCACCCACCAGAGAGGGTGACCGTGTGTGGCCAGTGTGGGGGCTGCGCGCAGCAGCCACAGCCATCTCGGTGGTCCCTGCTCTACAGTGGCAGCCGAGCTGGGGTCCCGTTCCTGCCTGCACCACCTCTAATCAGGTTCACTAATCCTCTAAGGTATTCGTGGACCACTAAGTATACTTCAACAAATTCCTTTTCTACTGAAATTCATCAGAGTCAACTTTGGCTGCTTGCAGATAAGCGTCCAGGTAGATACTGGGGCTGATCAGGAACAATAAATGGGTGACATCAGTGGAAGGAACCGTGGGAAGGTGGGACACCTCTCGCAGGCTTCTAATTCAACAGCATCCGCAGTGGGCACGTCTATTTGCAGAGCTGGGGTCACATGCTTGCACCCTAGCTGCAAGGGAAGCTGGAAAATGAGTACCTGGTATATTCTGCTTCTGTGGTGGGAGGCAGGCTCTGCATCATCAGGTGAGACACCTGTTTCTCATCTTCATCAGGCAGCGGCCGGTAAACCATGTAGGAGGCCAGCTTAGCAAAGCCGGATATTTGATTTTCAAGTAAAAAGATAAATTCAGATCTGGGGGTGAAACCCCCACTTTCAGATGTTAGTGACTAGTTCAGGAATGTTTGTGGGCCACCCAGAACACGACTGTGGGCTAGATATAGCTCCAGAGCTACCAACTGGCATCCTCTTCACCTTTTTTTTTTTTTTAAAGAAACATTCAAGGATATTTGTAATATGGAAGCTTCTTTGTAGTAACTTTCCTATTTCTCACTTCAGCTCTACATTTTACAAGACCTCAGCTAATCCACAGATTTCATAGAAAACTGTTGGGTACTAGGATGGTCCGCATGGAAAATAACACCTGCCGACTCCAAACCGCCCTCATCAAACCTACTCAGTCAATCAAAGTGTCCAGTCACGCAGAATCTCCAGCCTCGGATATCGCCTGTGTCTCAGAGAAGCGCTCAAACCATCTCCCAATGTGCCTGCTCCAAGTCGGATGCCTTGCAGGCCGTGCTGCTTAGGGTCACAACCTCACAAGCCAAGGTCTTAAGATGGCACAAGTCATTGGTGAGACTTACATCTAAGCCACAGCTGTGAGGGAGGTTGGACAGGTACATGCCTGGAATTCGCAGCTTCCAAAGTGAGGGGTAATCATTCTTCTCACCAAGACTCATAAGATATGTGATTCCTCCGAAATAGAGAGGGGATCAGATGCTGGTGGACCAAAATACGGTACACCATGCACTTCCACGAGCCTTCTTCACGGTGCCCTCCTTCAGACAGGGTTCTGGTTTTCACCCACAAGCCCCATTCTCCTTTTGCCTCTCCATCGGCATAGGAAGAAGCAGACAGTATCTACCGAAAAGAGACTGATTTCTGAAGACTTTCAGTGCAATCAGACAGCCCATCCTGAAAGCACACTCAGCTCGATGCAATTTCTTTGAAGAGTCTACACTTTGTCATCTTACGCTCCTGTGCTCACCAGCGCTTCCCAAAGTAGGTTCTTTCTCATAACCAGAAAGCATGAACCGCATTATGGATTCAGAGGGCTAAGCCCAGACCCACGGAATCACATACTCCAAGGACGGGGCCTGGGCAGCTATCTGTCAAAGCTTCCTGGGTGGTTTTAATGTTCAACCTGGTGTGGAAATCTTTCGATTTGGAAAACAGGAGATGTGCCCTTGGATGGAATGAGGTTGCTTAGCGTGGCGGGCTTCTTTTTACTGCGGGCACATGCCTTTCCACTGTCAAGCTGCGCTGAGTCCACAGCAGTGTCACAGTTGAAAGGGGTAGTACAGAGCACGGTCCCCTCCTTCTGCTCCCAGGAATGGGCCTGTGACCCTGGCCTTGGCAAGCATGATGCCCCGTGCTCTCGGCCATGGTGATTGATCCAAGCTAAAGTAATCAGAGTTGGCCCGTGAGGTTTTGATACTTGGACGCAGGAGAGAAAGGACACTGCCTTTCCCTTCAGGGCACCTGAGTGGGCAGGGATCGAGTACACCGACGGAAGTGTCCCTTGTCAGCAGCGTTAGAGAGTGACGCCAAGATAAGGGAACTTAAGACAAGAAACAGAAGGATGGAGATGAAAATTTTCTCGGAATGTCTGCCCACCGAGACCCGAGGCTGCCCCTCTGTATCAGGCCTAGGCCAGAATGGAGCCCGTCAGGAAATGCAGTGTTTCAATCCCCTCTCAGCCACGGGAAGATCAGCCTTGAATCTGGAGCACTTCCCGCCCGAGATAGAGCGTCTTCACAGCCAACCCCAGGCTTACCTCCTCGGACGGGAATAGCTTTCCATTGCAAACTCAGTGTGTGCTCCTTTGTTCTGCTTAAGCACGTGTGTCAGCCCCAGGGCTGTGTCCGTCCCCTACGAGGCGAGGACAGAGTCTTCCTGCCACGGGACAAGGTGAGTGCACGCATGCCAGTGGCTCTGGGGACCAGCGCCCGCTACCGAACCTCATCTTTCTTCGTCCCTTCCCTGTGTGCAGAAAGCTCGTCCGATCCAGTGCTTTACTGCGCTGTTTTCCTTAGCGACTCTGATACCACGAAGCGGTGGGCAGAGGCGCTCAGACTTGTGCTCCTGGTGACAGGCGACAGGTGTCACTTGCTCAACAGAACCCATACGTCCTTTTTACATTCAGAGTGGATCAAGTTGGATTTCTGCCCCTGGCAACCCAAATCTCTGGATTAATAGGGTTACATTTTGCTTTTGATAGAAAACGATAAAACAATCCAGGGGTAAATGAATTTTCCGCATTTTGGTGATGAACAGGAAATGAACATTTGCCTACTGATTTTTTAGCATGCACAGCTCTAACCAAGAAGATGCTGTCATTACGTTTACTAGAAAGTGTTAAGAAAGCAGCCCGTCTGACTCGATGTAGTGACAACAAAGGGCGACGTGGGTTCAAAGTGACAACTTTTTAAGGACAAATTAAATGAGGACTTCGGCCCGAGTGAACTTCAGAAGAAAAATGCCCTTAAAAAAACAATTTAAATGGAACGTAATCAGTAACAAGCCCAGCAAGAGCCTTTAGTCCCAAAATCTTTGACCAAAGAAGCGAATTCTTGCTGCCTGGACCCCAGCTGTCCGTGGCCCAGTGTGGGCAGGCGTGGAGGGGGAGGGGAGCCACAGATACCAACTGGAAGGAAGCAAGATGTTTCCATCACAGATGCACGTGGCCCTAACGCTGTCACACCAAAGCCCACCAATCTGGTCTTCCTTCGTGATGAGCGGGTGCCAAAGAAGCCAGACTCAAGTGCAACTAATGATTTTGCCTGGTTTGCCAAAGCCCCGCCAGAACTGGCCTCTCAAAAACTCGAGCTCACGTTGCTGTGGAAACGCTGTCATGTCACCCAAAAATAAATAAATAAACACATAGGAGTTATTCTCAAGTTCTACACAAACTGTGGGATCTGTATGTGTGTGAATATGCATGTGTGTGCGTGCGCACACTCACACAGGCACACACACATGTGCACATGCACGCACGCATGCACACACACACATGCACACACCCCACACCCCCGAAGGAGCCTGCGTGTGCTCCCACTCCAAACTGCAGGCGGGCTCGAGGCAGCCTCTTCCAAAGGGAAACGGTTGAAAATGTCTTCACGAAGAGGTCCCGCACTGCCATGTGGCCTTGTCTAGGAGCAAGGGGACCCCATTCCATAGAGGAAACGCGGAGGTGTCCTAAAGCTTCTTTGGCTTTTCCAGATTCCCCTTCCTGGGTCTTTAACGTGCGTTTCACCACCTTGAACATCCCCTTCCGCTCAAGTGCTTGGAAGTCCCCTTTTCTCGTTTCGTCAGAAAGCTCTGAAATCGGACCTTTCCCGGGAAAGAATAAGGCATCGGCATTACGGTTCCACAGCACAGATTCTAATTCCGCGATGAAAAGTCGACAGAAACAAGAACGTGTGCCTTGCCTGGAAGTGGGAGTGGGCCCGTCTTTCAGGGTCGCCTAGAATTTCTTCTCGAAGACGCGCCTCGGCTCCGGCTCCATCCTCAGCACCTGCGTTTGGGGTAAGCCACCGCCATCCCCCACCTGGGCACCTCGGAGCACTCTCACTGGTCACGCGATCCAGGGTGGTCCCTGTCCTCCCTTCTCCTCACTGTTGCCGGAGGGATTTTAGAAATTAAAGTTCGACCGTATCACGCCCCTTATGAAAACGCTTCATTGGCTTCCCATTACCTATAGACAGAGTCCGACGCCCTGGCCGGCCCTGCCCTGCGATGCCCAGGCGCTTACTCCAGCCTCGGCACCGTGCACGTGCCTCTTCGCTCCACGCCCTCCGCGTCCGGCCACAGAGGCCGGGTGTCCAGCCCTTCGTGCGCACCTGTGACCGTGCCGGTTAAGATCCCTCGGCCTGAATGACCCCTCCCCGCGCCCGCCTCTGCCCCTTCACTGGGTCCCTCCTCCATTCCCTCAGGACTGCTTAAATGCCGCTTCCTCGTGGAGCTTCCCCGTCCCAAAACGCCCTCACCTTCTAAACTCACTGTTTGCTTTTCTTGTTAATTGTCATAACTACCATTAGCAGGTATATTTTATTTTATTTTCTGATAGTCTGTAAACTCCACAAGACCTATCGATCATCTCGGTCTTGCTCAGGATTTTAATTCCTACACCCCACACAGTGCTTAGCGCACAGTAGGAATTCAATGATTTTTTGTTGTCATTGAATGAAAGGGTGACTGGAGTAATAGGTTCTAGAAATTGACACCTTGACCACACACCCCTTAACGGGTAACTCTGTGGTCTTCAGGCTGTCATGTTGTACAGCACAGTGCACAGTATAAATCTGCATGACAATAAGTGTCCTGAACCAGATCGCCGCTGACCCAAATGTAAGTGTCTGTCGAGTCCCGACTTAAACATCGTCCGGACCTCTGCCCTCAAGGTGAAGGCAGAGACGCTGGGCACAGGGACTAGGCAAGGAGGAAAAGTTCTCTCTGGAGACGCACTTAAGAACCAAGAGTAGAAGGTTCCAGGAGCCACATCGGGGTGGACATGAGCCAAGACAGCCCGAAGAATCCTGCTGGGGATAGAGAGTAGACTTGACCTTGGCAAAGCCAGTCGAGGTCGTAGCAGAAGGATCACAGGGCACAACTCCATCCAAGGCCAGGGATGACATGGGAGAATGGGCAGCACACTTAGTCCCTTAGCCGGTAGTGACGAGTTTTGTGAGAAGCGATTCAGAGCTGAATCCAGGCGTGGAGGGCACCAGTGTCCGCTTAGTTCCCAGAACGTGCTTCGGGGACATAGGTGCTGGCTCAGAGGTGCCGTGCTGGGCTGGACTTCGCTCCCTGTGGTTTCCTTGACCCTTTCACCTCTCGACCTCCAAAGACCAAGAGCGACCAGCATGCGCCCCCTGCACGGCCCGCAGCACGCTCTGGGCACATGGAAAATCGAATCGTAATCCCTCCCACTTTGGAGCGTCGGGACGGTTAATGTCACGTGTCGACTTGACTGGGCTAAAGGATGCCCCGATAGCTGGCAAAACATCATCTCTACTCATTATGCTTCCCAGGAGAACCCTGACTAGTAGCGATTCTGGTGCTGGGAGTGGTTCTAGAGTAGAGAATTTCAAAGGTGAGTTTTCTGAGTTGGTCCAGGGTTTCTGGAATTGGCGAATACGATTGACTCTAAAGACTCTATTTCCAGTAGTGAAATGGGCACTGGTAGTCCGTGGCACGATCCGTTCATAGAGACGCACGAAACACCTGCACCGGAGGCTCTTGATCGACCACTTAAAGAAGCAAGGGGCTAAGTGGCCCTGTATCCAATACTTTCTAACATTTTTAGAAAATGAAGAAATAGAATGATGTGGTTAGTCGTTCCTCAGGTTTCTGGACAAATTGGTGAAAGAAAAGGATGAGTTCAGGGAATAATTAAATTTGACTGATAATGCTGATTATACCGATAATAATGACTTCATTATTATAACTAATACTGATCACAGCTCATTCTGGTGGATAGCGATCATTAAAACAGTGGTGTGAAGAGTCTGGAGCCCACGTGACTCATTTCGGAGCATCCATTCATTCAACGACATGGAGTCAGCATTCAGCCTGCATTTACCTATCAACCGTCAAGTACCACACATGCTCCATGCTCTTGCTCCCCACAATCCATTCTCCCCTCTGCAAACAAGGCGATTATTTCATAATGCCGCCACCCTCCTCCCCTGCTTCGAACCACACAACAGTTCCTATTGCTCATGGCAGAGATACCACCACAGGCTCCACAGGTTCTGACCCTCACCCACCTCCCCATCCTTACACTGAAATATCACAGCTTCCCCGCAGGTCCCCAAGTGGCCCACACCCCTTCTCACCCCTACTTCACATGAAACAGTCTCTCGTCCTAGAACGACCATCTCCCTCATCACTTGGTTAAACCACATTCATTTTTTCCAAGCACCACTATCCAACAGAACCTTCTGTGATCAGTGAGAATGTTCTAGATCTCTGTCCAACACGGCAGCCGGCAGCCACGGGTAGCTATGGAGCACTTGAAATGTGGCTAATGCGAGTGAGAGACTAAATTTTTAAATTTTATTTTACTTTAATTAATTCAAATTTAAATAGCCACTCGTGGCTAGCGGCAACGCATTAGATAGTGAAGCTCTAGAATTCAGTTCAGATGCTTTTCTTACCCTTCTGTTGTGGATAATCTATATGTTAACTCTGTACTTTTCAATCATAGGATTTATCACAGAAATGTTATCTGTTATTGGCATGATCATTTGCTTGTCTTTGATTTCCGCCCACTATTCAGCAACTTCCATGAAGTCAAGGGTCAGGTCTGTTTTGTTCCATATTGATTCCCTAAGGCCTAGTACAAGAACCTGGCACACAGCAGATGATGATATTTGTGGGTAAGTGAATGAGTTGATGAATAAATGAGCTTCCATGACAATATGACTTTGGAAAATCACTGTACCTTTCTAAGCCTCCATTTATTCAGCCATAACGTCTGTGTGTCCCTTTGAGCTGAAGCACTATGTAGAGCTCACCTCTAAATGGGGAATTACAGAAATGTGGCATTAGGCAGAAAGTTCTAGACATTACTTGAGATAATCTTCTTCCCACAATGACTTTCCCTAAAGCATTTCAGAAAATGACAGTAATTTATAGTTCAAAGATCAAACGTGCTATGAAATTTTAACAGAGCACATTTCGGCCACTTCATTAAGGCACACGAAATTTACACAATCCATATGTGACTCGTGAAATAATTCACTGGGGTGACCATTTATGTTTTGTCAGGATTGGAAAGCTTTTCAGACTGGAAGTTAAAATCTGGGGGCCTCAAAATATGAGAGACGCTCTCGGTAATCATTCCACCTCTGATTTATGCAACATAGCAACTAATAAAATATGGATCAGAGAGATTTAATATCAATTTATAATTATCTTTTATTTCTTATTACTTTTGGTAATAACTCCTGTGCCTTTCACATCACATGTGGTTCTTTAAGAACAAAGTAAACCACAGCGAAAGGGCAAAAGGTTCATCTGTCCATGTTGTCAAATACATCGTTTAAAACGCGGAGTGATGGAGGGTTTACACCGAGATCAAAAAGTTTGTAATTAATTTAAACCCGGCAAGTGTCTTGTAGACAACATTAGGTTAATTACCTGTTAAGATTCAGAATTCGGATAGATCGTAATCATCCTTTGGACCTAATTTAAAATCCATCTCTTTCCCCATACCATCCTCTCCATGCGAAGGCTCTTGCTCCCTCTCCGCCCTGGGTAAATGCTCAGTAAAGGATCTATGGTGATGAGCTTGTAATGGTGACATAGCAGAGTGGCTCCATGCACGGGCGCTGGAGGGAGACCATTTACATTTTACACTTGGCCTTGGTTCCTCCGTCTGTGAAATGGGGATTACCATGGCACCTGCCTACAGAGTTGGCATGAGGGTTAAATGAGGTGCGAAGGGCTAGGTTCCCTTTATATGCGTCAAAGAATATCAACTACCGTGACAGCGATGAAGAGGACCGGAAGGAGAAATAGTACAGGGCTGTGTGCTGATGGCCGGTACTCAGCAACTTTGTAAAATAGTCAACATTGTCGACGAAGCAAATATGCCACCCTTCCTAGTGGCATTTATGTTTAATTTAGTAACTACCACTTCTCAAGCACTTGCTAAGTACCAGGGATGTGTAATCTCATTAAATCTTCCCAGGAACCCTAAGAAGTCATAGTGGTTTACTAGTGATAGTGGAGGTAATTGTTGTAGTGGTTATGACAATAAAAATAATACCTAACGATGTCTGTGCCCAGCACTGTGACACGCCCGTGAATGATAATTACCATCATTTTAGAGAGAATTACCTATGGTCCAGAGAGCTGAGCCAGAAGTCCAGGACCATACTACCTGCATGTGGGAAAGCTGGGGTTGGAACCCACAAGGCCAGCTCCTCACAGCTGCTACGCTATACTCCCCCTGTCCTACCATCTCGGAAATTTAGAATGTGAGTCAGTGAACAGTAAAC
This sequence comes from Pteropus alecto, assembly GCF_000325575.1. Classification (NCBI taxonomy): domain Eukaryota; kingdom Metazoa; phylum Chordata; class Mammalia; order Chiroptera; family Pteropodidae; genus Pteropus; species Pteropus alecto. The sequence continues at coordinate 36,000,379 of NW_006442491.1, forward strand.
ACGTGAGCTGGGTGAGAACGTGGGTGAGGGCTGCGGCAGATGACGTGCCTAGGATGCAAAATTCAAGGAGGCACTTGCTCTCAGGAAAAGCCCAAAGTAGCTTGGAGGAGACTAGAAATGCCTCGTGTGGATATTTAATGGCCAATGGGGCTGCTCACCCTTCTACCCAAGCCAAAGCTTGAACTGACATATAGTCACATCCATCCCATTCCATTAGCCAAAGCGAGTCATGTAGGAAGCCCTGATTCAGAGTGCAAAATAGACTCTTCCCCATGACGAGAGGAGCCTCAAAGCCACAATTCGAGGAATACGGAGATGCAAAGGGGAATGTTTGGAGTCGTTTTTGTAATCTATCACAGCGATGAAGACTAATATTCATTCCGTTCAACCATTCACTCGCTGTGTGGCCATGAACAATTTAATGACCCTGTCTGGTCCTCATTTTCTATATAAAACCTACCTCCTCATTGTTGTAAGTACTACACGAGGCAGCACATAAAGTACACATCACAATGCCTGAAACACACTCAACAAATACTAGCTATTGTCTCTAACTGATCTTATTTATAAACTTTCTCACGTATATATCAAAACTTTCTTTCTAGATCCATGAGTGGAGATTGGGCATGGATAAAAAGAGAAATACGGCGTGCTCAGAAGTGAGGAATAAATGCCTTTAAATTACACTGCACTAAGCCAAATTCTCTCTGGCCTGAGCTATTTCCCGATGAGTAGATAATTTAATCAGTTATTTTCTGCCAAAATGAAAACTTCATAAATGGTTACCCAAGATGGAAAAGACAGAGTTCAAAGTGCAGCTACAAAGATGTCAGAAACAAAAGCTGGATGGAGTTGAAAATAAATGCGTTGCTTTTGCATTTGGCGCTATTTGCATTTTTCATTGGCATTCTGTATTAGCGGAGAAGGGTAGCTAATCTAAATTTACAACTAGGTTATTAACAGGGCACTTTTCTGATGGCTCTTTCTTTCGGAAATATTCTAAACGAGGGGGAACTTCTCTGTCTTCATTGAGAACAACAGACTCAGAGAAGATTCTGGGCAAAAATTGGCTAATTTCCCAATATAGAATTTTATCCTAATAGAGATTTCCTTTATCAAACTCATAGGACTTTGGACTTTGAATATCTTTTCTAGCTGTTTCTTTGTCTTCTGCCATTACATCAGCATTTATTCAAGTCCTATTCTTTTTTATGATGACTAGTCAAAGTAACGTAAAAATTGAAAAGGGTATGTGTGTAGACTCGATACACATTTGAACATCAACCTAAAATCGAATTTGCTAAAAATATGATTTCCTGTTATGAACAACTAGTTGCCCACAAATCTGATAGCTTCAATGAAACAGACCAGATCCTTGAAAGATACAAACTACCAAAACTCACACAAAGAGAAAGTGATAAACTGAATAGGCCTACATCTATCAAGTGAATCAAAAACTTCTGAGAAAGAAAGCACCGGGCCCAAATGGCTTCGCTAGTGAATTCTGCCAATATTAAAGGAAGACGTGACACCAAGTCTCCACAGTCTATTCAAGAAAATAGAAGCAGAGGAAATACTTCTCGACTCATTCTAGGAAAAGAGAATTACCTTAATATGAAAACTAGATGAAGAATTTATAAAAAAGGAAAACTATAGACCAATCTCTCTCATAAACATAGATGTAAAAATCCTCAACAAATATTAATAAATCAAATTCGTATTTTTACATCAAAATGTATTTTTAAAAATCCCACAACTAAGTGAGATTTATCCCAGATATATAAGCCTCATTTAGCATTTGAAAATCAACATTGTACTCCACCATATGAACAGGCTACGGAAGAAAACTCATATGATCGTATAAATTGATGCGGACACAGCACTTGACAAAATCCAACACCCGTTCATGATAAAAACTCTCAGCAAACTAGGGATAAAGAGGAAATTAGTCAACTTCTCGATTTAAATTAAAGAACATCTACAAAAAAAGAAATCGACTGCTAAGATTATACTTAATGTGAAAAAGTGAATGCTTTCACCCCCAAGATCGAGATCAAAGTAAGATTGTCCTCTCTCGTTATTCCTACTCTTCCTGCAAGTCTTAGCCAGTGAGATAAGACAAGAAAAGGAAGGTAAAGGCATAGAAATTGGAGATAAATAAATAAAACTGTCTTTATTCATAAATGACATGATTGTCTAGGTAGAAAATCTGGAAAAGATTGACTAAACATAGAAAAGCAAACACTTTCCTGGAACTAATAAGCAAGTATAGAAATCCAGAGATTTCCAGATACAAGGTTAATGTATAAAAGTCAATTTCTTTCTTATACACCAGCAGTAAACAACTGGAAGTTAACATTAGAGAGGTAATACCATTTACAGTAGCCCTGAAAATAAATAAAATTCTTAGAGAGAAATATAACCAAATATAAACAGGATCTAGATGCAAAAACAAAAACAATAACAAAAAAAATACCTACAAAACTGATGGAAGAAATCAAATAAAAACTAAATATATGGAGACATATTCCATGCTTATGGATTGGAAGATTAGATATTGTTAAGTTGTCAATTCCGCACAGACTAAATGTAATGCCAATCAAAGTCCCAGCTACCTATTTTATAGACAATACAGATAATATAATATAGATAATGCCAAAATGGAAGGACAAAAGCTTAGCCAACACAATAATGAAGTTAAAGAACAAATTTAAGGAATCGTCAAGACTTACAGTAAAGCTGCAGGAGCCAAGCCAGTGTGGCATTGGCGGAAGGGCAGACACGCAGGTCAGTGAGAGAGAACCACGTGCCCAGAAACAGACCCGCATAATCACAGCCAACCGGTGCTCGAGAGTGGAGCGGAAGGCAAGTCTTCAAGCGACTAAAAAGGTGCCAAAGGTATGATGCGTGCTTAGGCACACGCCATGGCCCTTGACGCAGTCTTTAGCCATGACCCTCAGCAAAACAAACACAGACCAGACTCTCACAGAACCGTTTGAGGTGCTGATCAGCCCGACATCCTTTTTTTACAAGCCAAACTATGGAGTTGGGCTTTCCTTGACTATGCGGCCCGCAGCGTTTGAATAAAAATAATGCCTTCCTTCTCTCTTTTGGTAAGGGAACTCTAGCAATGAAAGTTCCAGGATAAAAAGATATCTTTTCTTTGTGGTCTTGCTTTTTTGTCATCATTTGAGTTTTTTTTTTTTTCATTCAGACAGCCAAATGAGACCTCGAGGTAGATCCAAATCACAGTGTCCTCACTCATATAAACGAATCTTAAAAGAAACTCAAACGCTTTGCAGCCTAGGTCCAAGGACTCCTTGGACCAATGACATGGAAAAAAGATGTGGTCGCTTGGAGACTCCTAAGCTAAATGACCTCTGTTCTCTGACAAAGTTTATGAGGCCAAACCCGATTTAATTTTACCTTTCTTTTGTACTTTCTTGGAAGCGATGACGCAATCTGCTTATGTCGTTCTCATCAGCGTCAATAATGTGTCATCCCAAGAGCAGAGGAGGAAAGTTTGAAAGAGAGAGAAAAATCAAAGGATGTTTATAATGAGAAAATTATATGTTGAGGAGGAAGGCAGCAATTCTTGACAATATTAAAAGAAAATTCTTTAAATAGCAGCAATTTTTCTTGTTAACAGCGTTGGCAATGAGAGAGCAATAGTATTTTGGTGAGCCTGATATTTTTATGTTAGTAATAAGCTGCCCAAAAAATAACTGAGAAATTGCAGACTTTATGAATTCGGTTCATTGGCCACAGCTACCTATCTTTCCCCGGGGAGAAAGATTCGTCTGAACTTTTCAAAAAATCGAAAGGAGCCAAGGTAACCAACACTTATTATTTGTTCAGATTTTTTTTTTTTTTAACTTAACGGATGTAAATTTCTTTATAGGCAGTAAAGTATTTACGGAGAGTTGCAGGTCAAATTCTGGCTCCATCTCTTACTTACTCTGTGACGGTAGACAAGGTCCTTAAGCTTTCTAAGCCCCAGCACCTTCATCTACGAAATGGAGAAAATACTACTGCTTCCTTCCCCGGGCTGATGGAGGTGTAGACGAATTACCCGCTACAGTGCCCACCACCAGTTAGCACTCAAAAGCACGACGTGTTCTCTTCCTGCAGCTGCGGTCCGTCACGCCTCGCGAAACATCATGTGTCTTACTACACAGGCCTCGTCTCAGGCTTCCTGTTTTACATTCCTTTTCAAGACCCTTCAGATGATGAATGGTGTGACTGCAGAGACGTGAAACTGACTTTTTAACGCACACCAAAGCCTGTCTACCCACTAGTACGGGTGTTGGATTGTTTTTAACTTCCATGCAGTCACGTGTGAAGGCTGAACACTTCCTCCTAATGGTGGCACTGTTTGTCAAATCGTCCTCGAATCTGCCTTCTGTTCAGTTCGGCCACATACCCAGGAAAACCTCTCGTTTTTCTTATAGGCGCCCCTTGCTTTTGACCAAGATAGCCACACTCAGCTTGTTAAATCTCCTCTTCATTCAACTAATATTAAATAGAACACTTACTATGTGTGAAGAGCTACATATTCAAATAAAATAGATATGGTCCCTGACATTTTGGCACTTCAAACATAGTAGAAAGACAAACAGTAAATAAGTAATCAAGAAAATAAAATAGGCAATTATACATCGAGACAAACACTGCAGAGAAAATGAACATGACACAGTAATAGAGAATAATTTTAGGGAGTGCTCCCATTTAGACGACAGCGAATGATAATCTCTGAAATGCACAGGGAAAGGGCTACAGAGTTTCAAGCCACAAAGTGACAAACTTGGGTTCACATTTTCAAACAGGCACTCAGGCTGCTCTGTAGAAAAATGAGCAGAGCCCAAAAGTGTGCCCACGGAACCAGTAAGGAGCCTCTCACAGACATCCAGGCAAGAATGACCGCAGCTTAGATGAGGAGAACTCTACCAGTAGCTGTAGAGAGAAGCGTGTGCTTTTAAGAGATTCTGAAATAGAAAAGGCGGATTGGATTTTGAGGGTGGGGAGTGGAAAAGAGAATCCAGGACACCTGCCAGGCAGAGGCAGACCTGTCACAGAGCCACAGAACGTAAGCTTCAGGTCCCTCCTTCCTCAAGGCTTCAGGGAGGGTCTGAGCAGTAAGTTCATGTGGTCTTACGGTTATTAATATTTGCAAAAGTCATTTAAGCTTCTGCGTACTTTTATAAATGGAGCGTCCTCAGATTACATAAGCCTCAGACCCCTCAAAACCTCTGTCTACCTACTTTCAGCTGCGAGCGCTGACCACCAGGTAGATAGGTGAGCGGCTCCTTCTTCATGGAGATAAGGGACAGTGTGGCTGGGGAGTTAGAGTCCCGTTAGACAGGGAGTTTGAGATGCCTGCTAGGCATTCAGTTCATTAGACAAGATCTTAAATGGCTTCCAGATCTTTCTAAACATCAAATACAGTTTCAAAGAAAGAAGAAAAAAAAAAAAACAACATTCACCATCGACAATACTCAACTTCTAAATTAGTGGTTCTTGATGTTTTTAAGTTATCCATGGTAATTTAGGAACCCTACAATCTTTCCCTCCCAGCAAACGCACTTACACCTGACAGTTTAACTCACCTGGAGCCGAGTCCATCTATTCCCCAAAGGCAGTCACCACACCAAGGGAGAGGCGACAAGTAGGAGTTCTGTTTTCCCAAAGATCGTCCTGGTAGACATAACATTTTCTTCATGTATTGATTTTGGAATGTTTATTAAAAATCGATCACCTTGCTTCATAGTCCCATCCGATTGCAATACATCTGAGGACATTTGAGATGACATGGATTTTATGCTTAAACCTTCTGAGAACGTTTATTTTCAAAGCACATTTTTCATCTTTTGCATGTTCCCAGGCAAGGCTATTTTAAAGAATTAAATGTATTTCCTAGCCTCAATAACATGCACTGTTTTTTTTAGGAGCATCAGCCGATCACTGGAGAAATCCATGAATACTAAATACTGCTCTGCAGAATGTCTTGCTGGCTCCCTCCTCCAGCGTCGCTCAAACATCCTTTTGTTTGTTCTGCGAGTCAGTGGTATCACAATGCCTCCGACTTTCCTACCCAATTCCATGCTAAACCTGGGAATGAGAAGTATTGCTAAATGCTCCTCCCCCCCCACCCCGCACTTTGCTCGTAGGAAAATGAAAAGATTACTTGTCAAATCATCAAACTATCATCAACACAAATTCTATTAAGACCTATATTCAGTTTCCTATAACAGTAGCGCCTTTGCACAATTTCCCTGTCCAGAAATTTAAAGGATCCCAGGAAATAGAGACCTCCATGAGTTTGCAGTCCCCACGTGGAGCCCAAGTCCTAATTTCCTAGGCAGGCCCCCCGTCTATCCGCCACCTCCCCTGGATAAAGAGCTCCTTGAGGACAAGGTATCCACGAAATCTACCTTTATGCACAAACTTCACGCATAGTAAATATAAGATGAACACGAAGGAACTAAATGTGAGATTAGTGTGGCTACTTGGCCTTGCTAAATCTGTAGTTTTTCGGTTTTGTTTTGTTTTTTTAGCTATAATTTCTGGGGCATCTGCTATCCTGCTACCCTGCATGTTCCGCAGATTATCTTGTTGATTGCTCATAGGAACCATGCTGGTGATACCATCCTTGTTTTGCTGATTAAAAAGAAAAAAAAAAAAATACAGAGCCTTTAAGAAATTCAATAACTCTCTCAAAAGCATCCAAGAAGTCTTATCTGACTGCCAAGTTCATGCTCTTTCCACTATCCCACACTCACTCCATCGCTCACTCCGTTGTTGCTAACCTGGCCTCCTGAGCATCTGTCAGATGCTCCAAGCACCATCTACCCCAGGACCTTTGTACCTCCCCCTCCTTGTGCCTAGAAGGCTGATTAGCCCATCTATCTCTACACCCACTCCCTCAGGTCATCACATCTCCATTTCATTCCTTCAGAGAGGCCATTCCTGGGCATTCTACCCAAAACTCCCTTCCCTTGGCCACTTTCTGTTCCTCTTTCCTGTTCTATGTCTCAGCATCGCATGTGTCGCTACCTGTCAGTGTGTTACATTCTGCGACTCACTTCAGTGCAAGCATTTCCTAAAATTTTAGAATTCAGGACGATTGTTGATTAGCTTTAGATGACTTAATTCGGTAGCTATTGGGTTTTTTCCTCCATTTGTTTTGTGTTTGTAAGTGACACTTTCCCATTTGCCAGTTGATGTGGTTTAAGGAGATAATAGAAAATGCCAATTTGAAGGCGTGTGAGCAGCGTCTCGCCGCCTCATGGAACAGTTTATTGCATTCTTTTTGATTGGTGGACATTTATTATTTTCTGTTTCTTCTTTTATTGCTATCAGCACCATTTTCCACCCCCAGACAAAGCTACTAAAAATTAATCCACAAAAATATTAAAATGTGATATGTTCCCTCAACCTTGTTTTCATTTATCATCTTTATGTCCTTGCCAGTAAATTTTTGGGCATTTTTTAAACTTTGCATTCAATGAGAACTGATGGAGTGTGGGAGCATGAGTCCGGCTGTGATGGAAATTTCACGAAGGGATATAATTAACAACAAAAACAGCAATAAGGATAATAGCTGGCATTTAACAAGTGTACGACAACATGCAAGGCAGTATTCTATGTGCTTTATGTGTATTGTCGTATAATCCTTACATTTTGTATAACGCTTACGATCTTTTATTCCCACATACAGACGAAGACACCAAACCCAAGAGCTGGAAAACATGTTGATAAGTATATCGCGGAGGTAAGACTTCAAGCCAGGCAGTCATTCTTCGGTGCTCTTACTGCTGTGTCACTGTCACTGGGGCATTTGGGAGCTGCTACCAGCTTTCTGTCCCTTGGTCCAAGAGCTGGAAAACCTGTTGATAAGTATATCGCGGAGGTAAGACTTCATGCCAGGTAGTCGGACTTCGGTGCTCTTAACTGCTGTGTCACTGTCACTGGAGCATTTGGGAGCTGCTACCAGCTTTCTGTCCCTTGGATTCATAATTGTAGGCAGAATTGAGTAGACAGCCTGGAAGCCTGATGCACAGTGAGACGCCAATGTGAGATGCGTCCTGAGGTTTGATGGTCATTTAGTGCTTCTCCAAGTGCTAATGCATTTCATAAAGTCTTCTGATCTCCTCCTTAACACTAAGAGGCAGGGAACATTACTATGCTCCTTTTTACTTTCAGGGAGATAGCGACAAGGAAAAGTGAAGTCATCTGTCCAAGTTCACCTGGCTGGTAAGAAAGGGAGTGAGGAGTTTGTTCCAGAATCCACCCTGTTTCCCACTGCCTCATCCTCAATAGACTGAATCTTCTCATTGACATGCGATACTATGCAATGACTTTTTACATATCTTTCTTCCTTTTTTCATCTAAAAAGCTCAAGAGACAAACTGCGCAAGAAACCTTTGAGCCATGAATACTCCTTAAAACTTGCAACGGTAAAAAATAACATAGGCGTAGGAAAGAAAACGGTTCCCATAAATCAAGGGTGTTTTTCCCCTTCATCTGAGCATTTCCAATTGGCATAGAGTTTTCAAACAACAAGCTTTTATATTTGTGAGGGATTTAGAGTCAATCGATAGCCTCAAATTTCACATTATTAAAGTAATTCTGAACCTGTCAAGAATTCTGACCCACAAACCACATCTATATGTTGGAACCGGATCAGTCACGGAACAGTCAAAAATCTTATTTTTCAATCGACTTCATCAACGGTATGGTAATTGACAAGGGCCTCTAGAGTAGCTCCATTCATTTGTGAAAACGGTTAGAAGAGAAGCTTTTTGGAGACCAAGAAATGTTGATCACAGGGAATGAACTATCAAACCCATGTTTCAAACATGATTTTAAGCACAATCCCGTTGCCATTTGAAAATAATTGGAAATTGTCAACAAATTCCCCTGTCATGATGAAAAGCAACACGGAAATAGTCTACATTTATAGGTATTTTGAGTTGAAAGATCAGGTAGCAAAATGTGCACAAAATTGATGTGCATTGGAGTCCCCTGCAAATTCTAATTCAGTAAGTCTGGGTTGGAGCCTGAGATCTTACATTGCAGGTGGACGTGGGTTTGAACCCACCTCGGCTACTGCTTGGCTATAAGACCTTGAGCTAATCTTAATCTTCTCTGAGCCTCTGCTTCCTCATTTGTCGAATTTCTCCAATAAGACAGAACCATAAGATTGTCATGGAAAAGAATAGGAATTCAATCAAGATGAGCCATCCCAATAATAACGCATGCTATTATGTTAATTATTATTATCTAAAAAGATTGAGGCGAAATGAGAAAGAGGCTAGAGATGAAAATGATGACGTGAACAGGATCTCAGGAGCCTTCCAACGAGGTCCCTCTGTTCATTTACTGAGCATTCTTCTATGCTCATGGCTTGAGAGTTTGACACGCACCATCCCTGAAAGAATTAGAAAGCCTCGTGAGTAAAGCATCCACTCACATAGATTTGCCATGAAAGCCTGAGCATTCGAATGTCTTGGGGAAAAATCTGTATGTGTGCTGAGCTCCCCAGTTATTCTGTAGAATCCTAGTTGCTCTAGAAGTAAACGATGCATGGCGCTCTGCCTGCATTTCCTTACCTATTAAATGGAGCCACCTTTCTGGAATTATGGCACTCCTCTTGTGTTAAATTGCTTTTCACATCTGCTCTAGTTCCTGTGTATGTGATACTGAGTATTTCATTTGCTGACTTATTAATGCTGGACACAGGTGAGAGACCCTAGCAAATAAAGCTTGGTTCTCTGATTGTTTGTGTAACTCAGGGCTCTTTTTGCCCCAAGTGACAGAAATCCAATTCCAACTAGTTTAAGAAAATAAAAATTTATTGACCTACCTACCTATGAAATCTAGAGTGATGGGCTGACTTCAGGCTTAGCCGCACCCAGGGGCTCAAACGACGTCCTCACGACTTAAGTTCTCTATGTCTCCATTCTACTTTTCTTTTCATTAATTCTCAGGTATCTTCCGATGGTGGCAAGATGGCCCACAGGAATTCCGCGCTTCCATAGAGACCCTAGTTGCTCTAGAAGTAAACGATGAGAGACACAGGTGAGAGACCCTAGCAAATAAAGCTTGGTTCTCTGATTGTTTGTGTAACTCAGGGCTCTTTTTGCCCCAAGTGACAGAAATCCAATTCCAACTAGTTTAAGAAAATAAAAATTTATTGACCTACCTACCTATGAAATCTAGAGTGATGGGCTGACTTCAGGCTTAGCCGCACCCAGGGGCTCAAACGACGTCCTCACGACTTAAGTTCTCTATGTCTCCATTCTACTTTTCTTTTCATTAATTCTCAGGTATCTTCCGATGGTGGCAAGATGGCCCACAGGAATTCCGCGCTTCCATTTCTATCAAAATGTAAATTTCCTCCCAACGGTTTCAGGAGAAGTCCTGTATCTACTCGAATGGACCGATGTGGGACCTATGTCTCTTCTTGAATCAATCGCCAAAGGGATGAAATATGCTCATTGGCCAGGGCCTGTGCCCCACCTCAAGGGGCTGTGGGACAGGGTCATCCAGTGACTATGTGGACAGGGCGTGGGAAGAGGAGGTCTACAAAGATGCTGTTGCCAAAACAAGAGAAAACAAACGCTGGGCAGATGAAAACATCAGAAAGCCACACAGGGCTTACAGGTCCCACAAGACACCAAGAAATTACGACAGGATTGGAGGATGCTGCAGAGTTAAGGAGCTAGAGATGCACCGGTAGAAGGCCTTGCCCCATCTTTCCTGAGCTGCCTAGCGAGATATCAGTGCAGACCCTAGTGCTGACGGCTGTGGCAAGACGCTTTGTGACTGCCACCAAGTCAGTCTGGAAAAGAGAAAAGAATGTGTGCATGTTTGCAGGTGCATACATACAACAGTACTACAGAAATCATTTCTTTAAAGGCAGTGGACCACCCA
>NW_006442491.1:36011366-36050692 GCF_000325575.1 Pteropus alecto
GCGCAAATTCTGTTCGGGGCCTCAGGGATGCGGATGCCATGGAAATAGCAATTGTATTCAAGGCTATTTTACATGATCCACATAGCAATGAAGACGTTTCATATTGGGGGAATTTAATGATCCACAGAAAATTGCCAGCGAGGTAAAAAACTATACAGCGTTGATTACTGTATTGGATTGCCACATCTTTTTCAAGTTTGAACTTCTCGCAAGGGAAACCAAAGGACTGATGAACTTGACAAAAATATCCTGGACGTAGCAGGGAGTGCAAATCTAAGGTGAGTGATCCTGGAATTACTTTTCGGGATCACGACTTTCACTAAGTTGGCCCTCTTTGCTTAGAGAATTCGGCATTGCTATTAATCGCGAGTGACAGAAACCCCAGTTCAAACTGACTTAAGTAGAAAAGACAATTTGTGACATAACTAAAGAATTCAGAGGCAGCTGGATGGCTCTGTCGAGGACTCAAAGAACGTCACCAGGACTCGGCTCCTCTCCCCGTCAGCTGCTGCTCTGGCTTCACCCTCTGGTTCATACTGTGGCCCTTAGTGGCTCCAGATTTAGGTCACCACAGGGTGAGAAGATGGCAGGGAACAGACTCTCTTGCTGGCCCCTCCCTCACACCCTGTGACTGCCTTCGACTAAGTCGATGTGGCCACGTATCTCTCCTGGACCAGTCACCATGGCCAGGAGAGTCTGAGCCCGTGACTGGTCAGCTCTGGTCCACCAGCTCCAGCCTTGGAATAAAGAACAGAGCTCCTCGTATTGGGAGAGGGACTGGCTCCTCAAAGGAAATGCAGAATTGCCCGAAGAAAAGGCTTTCTTTATAGCCAAAGAAAATAATACCTATTAAAAAGGGTTGGGGTGGGGCGGGCAATAAAAGCTTCAATCAAGGCCAAAAGAAAATGGTTATTTATAGATGGGCAAAGAGAGCGACTTCCTTCATTTTCCTGATTTTCCTCCTGTCATTTTCCTGCTTACGGTCCAATTCATCCCTAGCCCATGTAAAATTCAAACCACAGACTCCACGATCCAGAGCTCACTGTTAGATGGACTATTATTTTTCCTTCAGCCAAAAAAAAAAAAAGATTCTGAATTTCATAAATGATTTTTCCTCTCTGTCCTAGGCAACTAAACTAACCACTCTGAGGCCATTTCGATTAACTGGAAATTATGTGGGTACTCGATGCTAAATCAAGCAATCAGACTTTTAAAAGGCATGGTGAAGAAAATATGGAGGAAGAATCTCCAGGTTTAAAGAAACTTTGGTTTCATGGGGAGCAAATGAAAGGAACAGTTAAAGAATGAGGTAAAACCCAAATAAATAAGAGTCACTATCCTTTTTATATACAAAATGGAGAAATTGGTTTTTCTTCAGTAGGACACATGCTTCCATATTTTTTCAATAGACATTCCCTTTCCTTAAATAAATATCGGTGAATAAGTCGACCATTAGCAAAACTTCCAGTAAAACTTCAAAGACTTTCATTTCTTTTACAAGTCATGGCTTTTTAAATACTGGCCCGAAGTTTCCCAACTTCTCACACCTTCTCACTCTTGCTGTTAAAAATAAGTACATAAAACAAAGAATACAGTTAATTATTTCTAAATGAATAGAGAATGTAGTAAGGGAGTTCCTTTCGTGGGATACAATCTTTCTGAAAAAAAAAGAAGAATTTCGTAAGGTGAATAATTATTCCCAAATCTAGGGATAAAAAGTAGATCTGTCCCAACTCCATACCATGAAAGGCTAAATAGTAAATATATTAGGTTTTGTGAGCCACACAATCTCTGTCGCAACTTCTCAACTCTGCCTTCGCAGTAGAGAAGCAGCCATAAACCATATGTAAACTGATGAATGGAGCTGTGTTTCAGTAAAACTTTATTTATAAAAACAAGCAGTGGGCCGGATTCGGCCCCACAGGCGATAATTTGCTGAGCCCTGATCTAGAACATGGTGTTGAAGGATTCTGAGGTTCTGTCTGAGCTCAGAAAATCCAAATCGATTAGTGACGTCTGCCCAAGGCTTAGGAAAGAAGGGTGGCGGCACCACATAAAGCACACATCTGCTATGCCTGCAAGCTGACAACTCGTTATTCCATCCACGTGTCCCCCGTGTCAGGGATTGTGCACTGGCTGCCTAGCGCGGAAGGGATAGTCCGGATTTTCTTTTGAGATTAACTAATTTCTCTAGATAGGGATCAAGCTGATGACCTTGGCCTCATTAGCTCCAGCCTTAACCAACTGAAATACCTTGCTATAGATCGGGCTGCTGGAAAAACAGGAAAAATCATGTCCTTCTTCTTTCAGATGGTGGCAGCTCACACTGGGAAAGCGATCGTTAGAAGAACGAAGGGTTAGCTTTTGTCCCGAACTAACCTCTTGTCATTAGATCTCCTTAGCTCTCCGACTTCAGGGGTTGTGGATTAATGCGCGGTATTAAGCGTTCCACACCTCCAATAAACACCGGCCGCTGTCATTTCCTTTACAAGGCAGATAATGTACTACTTAGCAAGAAAAATGGAAGCCATTTCGCAACTATATAACATGAGGAAATGAACAGAGAGCGCGGAAATTCATAATACTGCAAATTCTTTCTCCTCCGACCGTGTCATCGATGTAGATAAAAACAAACTTCTCTTTTTTTGGAACAGCTACCCTAAACCGAAAGCAGAAAACCAGGCATTTCAAATATTTTAATTACACCTGTCGTTTTCGAGGTCCTCACACAGATTACAAAGACGTTTAGGAAATATTTGTAAAGCGGATGAGCCAATGAGTGACACCAGTTAAAAAGGAAGGAAGGCTGGCTCGCGGGTCTGCGGCCACCCACGGTCCCCGGGGAAGAGCTGTCCTGCCACTGGCTTAACTCTCAGCTGTTGCAATCTCGAAACTCTTAATTTTTGAACGAGGGGCTCCGCGTTTTCATTTTATACTGGGCCCCACAATTATGGAGCCAATACTGACTATAAGAGCCAGTGACCATAATTTAGTTCTTGTCACCAATGGAACTTGGGGACAGGTATCCAGGGGCTATTTTTATTTATTCTTTCATTTACTTATTCATTCATTCATTCATTATTTCTTTCGTTGTTTGTTCACTCAACAATACATTGTCGAAGGCTTCCTCTGTGCCCACTCTTTTCATTTCCGTCCCATCTGATCTGATCAGGATGACAATTCCACGCGGAGGAGAAACAGGGACTCACGCAAGCGTAAGGCCAGGGGCAGCAAATAGATCGCTGACGCCACCTTCAGCCCTTGGGGTTTTGGAATGTGCTCTTTTAACCGCTTTTCAAATCCGATCCTGGAAAGGTCTCATATATTGCTATTTTTCCTCGCATCCAGTGTTGTCCAGACTCCCGAGGTACTCCCCAGAGTGTGACCCTTGACCTCAGTGGGGCACTTCTCTGAGTCCAGGTAGATGAGGACGATAGCACTGGATGGGCACCTAACATCGCATTAGAAGTTCGTCTAAATAAAAACCCGACGCCACAAACATGCACACGAGTGGCACAGTGCAGTTAGTGGCCAGGCAGGCACAGGGACCTGCGGTGACTGGAAAACCTCGCGGCTAATAGCATGGCTGCCCAGGCTCCCCCAGCTCACAGGCAAAGGCTGGAATCCCGACAAACAGCCCTGGGGGGTCCCCGCCAGGCTGTTCCCCACATCGTTCCTGAAAATGGCAAACGAAAATCCTTTTACTGTTTTACTATGGCAGATATTTTCAGGCAAGTAGATTTTCTGCAACGCAGGCATATTCTCTGAGTCTGAGACCCTTGTGCCATTGTCATAAGAATAAAATGACCTCTTAGGAAATTTCTGAGAAATTCGAGGAGCTGGAATCGATGAGTCTGATGCCAGCACAACCATTACACTTAGCAGCTCCTGGTTAAGTCTGAGAGTTTAACGGAGCTGTGTCTCCAAGAATGTTCTTTCTCACAAGTAAGAGACGTCCGAGTCCGACTCTCCCGCCCCAGCATTCACCATCGAAGAGTGAACACTGAAAGCATTTTGTGCTGTCGTTATGTCAGACTCAGGCTTATCTGATGGGGAAGGAGTTTTCATCAATCTGGTCAAAAAGGAAAAAAACCTTACAAGCCAATCTGAGACATTCTGAACTTCAGCGCCCAGGAAAATCAAAGCATCCCCCTCGCCCCAACTGGTCCCTGAGGTTAGTCACGTGGGGCCGTCTGGAGTCACCAAACCCAGTTCCAAGTGGCACAGCGATACGTATCCAGCCAAACGACCCAGAGAGAGAGGCCATTCGTTACACTTCTTCCAGAGAGGCACTGGGAGTTGAGCAAGGACACCGGTCACTACTTCATTCCTAGGACGCAGCAGCGCATCCCACACGTGAGGCACTCAGCAAATACATGATGCATCGATGATCGAATACATGAATGAATGAATGAATGAATGAATGAATGTTCTCTTTTAGCTAAAAGAAAGTGATAATGTCCAAAACCCCTAGAAGATCTTCCAGGTGACCAAGTGAGGAAGCTGACTCACAACGCTGTGAGCGAATGATGAAAACGACCGTTTCTCGAAGGCCTACGGCCTTCTCGATGCTCCCTCGTGTCATTTTATTTAACGTTCACGGTGGCCTCTTAGGTAGGTCCTGTTTTTAATCCCCATTTGATGGATGAGGCCAATAAGACTGGTCATGCCAATTAGGTACAACCAGACTCCAGGAGAGGGTACAAATTCCATGGGAACTTGAAATTTATTCGATTCGGGACCCTTTTTTTTGAAAAAGAAGATAAAATCGCAAATACAAATTGGAAGCAAAAGCGAGTGTTTACTCTGATTGAGAGAAGAAATCACACCGGTTTACTGGAGGCTGAGAGATTCACGATGCCCTCGCCTACGCTCTTTTAGTGATATCAGACATGCTAAACAGAAACGCTTCCTGATTGCACCCCAACTTCCCTTTCTCCCTAGAACATTCTATAAACTTGCAGCAGCTCTCCGAAAGCATTCAATGTGAGAGAGGCAGAGACGAGAGAGAAGGAGGCAGGGTGTGGGTGGGGGATAGGGGAGAGAGAGAGAAAAAGAGAGAGAGAGAGAGAGAGAAATCAGTCTCAACAATTGTCTGACCCCTTGATACCTCCATCAAATCCGTTCCTACAGTGTCTGGTTGACAATGTGCAGTGACCAGACCCAAGCAAGGAAAAGGAATCTGGGTTAGAAAAGCCTGAGCCTAAATCTGGCAGCGTATCGATGGTGGTGATAATGATGATAAATGACTACCACTTACTGAATGTTTACATGGTTCGTTCGCAAATTAACTCCTTTAACTCTTGAACTAGTTCGACCACAGAAGGCAGGAGCCGGGCAATATATAGTTAGAAAAATCTCTCAGGCAGATGTTCTGCTTTGGTTCTCAATATAAGGGTTTGGAAGGAACTCTACCCTCGGCTCATGAAGAAAAATGAGCAACATAAGCTGGTTGGATACTGTGTTTTAATAAATGGACTCTAGTCTCTGTGAACCTTGCTTTAGATTCCTCTTCCGCGTACCAGATCGTGCCTGTAAGATAATTACTCTCCCCATCTATGACTCAGTTTCCTCATCCGTAAAGCAAGGGCGATCTTACCTGCCCTTCAAGTTCATTGTGAAGATGACATGAGATGACACATATACAGTACTTGCTGGCGGGGGCAGGGGCTGCAGAGAGCGATACTTAGTTACCCACACTTCTGCAAAATGAGAGCGATGTACTCTGTCTTGCTCAGTAACTGAACTCTAGGAAACAGTTTCCCAAGAAAAGTAACAAAAGAATAAAACTATAGGCACGATGAATTCCTTGTAAAATCATCTGCATTTATGTTATTTTTTTTTTAAGAAAAGGATAAAAGAGGCTTGTTATCTATAATAGCAAATAACGGGAGACAATCTAATCACACAACAGTAATGTAATCATGGTACATCGATATGATGGAATATTATGAGGACATTAAAAATGATCATTATGAAGACAGCATAGTGACATGGAAATGGTTTCTGTTATAATGTGGTACAAGAGAAAGAGAATGCATAATAACATGTCTGCTCCATAATTATTGGGACTGTATTGGTCTCATTCACCAGGACACAGCTGGCACCTAGCACAGGGTGAACATTAGGCGAATGTATATTAAATGGACTATAAAAACATAGGACCAGACTTGGCAATTCAGGTGCATGTAGGCCAGATTTGGAAAGTCAGGTGACAAAAATTAAAATGGTAATGATGGTATTAAAGGGTTTTTTAAAATTGTTTCTGCAGTTTAAAAATGAAGGAGTAAAGAAGAAAGGTAGGAAGGAAGCAAAGAGAGTTAAAGGAAGGAAGGAAGGAAGGAAGGAAGGAAGAGCATTCTTATCACGAATTTAGAAAAAAAGGCAAGTATAGAAAGGAGGGAGGGAGGGAGGGCGACAAAGGACGGATTTAAGGCTCTTCTGCTTGTGACACTGAAAGCCACTATAATGTTAAGAGCCAAGCCCTTGGGGTCACCTGGACATACATTTTCCTTTCAGCCCCACCCCCTCCGTCTGCCTACCTGAACAAGTTAAACAAGTTATGTAAGAACCCTCTTAAATCTAATACACTCAGATTTGTAATAGGGCTCTTAGGAATGTCATGAAGATTAAATAAGATAATTTATGCAAAGCACTTATGATGACACATATCAGACACCCAATAATGGTAACTGCTTTTAATATTACCATTAGCATAATTTCCTCCTCATAAGGAAACGTCTTCTGAGCCACTCACATATGACACAGAAAGCAAATAATGATAACACTGTCCATCCAGAGCCCTGGAAAGGAGTCACGGGCCACCACGAGGGGACACGGGTGCTGACCACCGGTCTGGAGCTCCTAGGTCTCAGTGAGGGGCACCAATCGCCCTCCCAGTTTAAGGGGTTTGCTTCTCACAGGCTCAGTGAATCAATGCATTTTCTCATTGAGCAGTTTCTTGCACAGACCAGTTGCGATGGCTCCTTCGTAGAAATAATTAGCATGCCCCTGTCAGCCTTTACTGACGGTCATCTTATAACGCGGGGACCCGGAGAGAGGGCACCTCTTGCAGATCAATGGCTCACAAGGGTCATCGCTGGTGCAAAGGTGCTTCCGGGGCCTGCGGATCCTTTCCTGCCGGCGGTGAGCCCCGTTCCAACCACGAAGGCGGGGCGCACACGAGGGCCTCCGCCAGCAGCTGGGGTGCGTGAGCAGTAACGAGGTCCGCTGTCATCCGCCCCGCCGTGCATCTTCCAAAGCCAGGAGCGACAGGCTCAGTAAGGGGGTGAAATGTTTATTTATGCTGCAAGTCTTCACACGAAACCACCCTGTCGTGCTTACGCCCAGTACGAGGCCCACGTCGCCACTGCTGAAATGGCGTGTCGCTTTGCGCACACCCGCTCCCCTGTCTCCTCTTAGCAACAGACCACCAATCGCATTCGGAGGGACATCGCGCCCGGCCAGACGACCACACTGCCCAGCCCCTCATGTAGCTCGCATAGCTCCCGAGTTCCACAGATGTCATTTTGTAGGACAGCCGCGAAAGCGCTTGCGCCACCTTTTCCAGCTTCCTACCTGCGCACCGCAGGCAGTGCGGGGCCCCGGGAGACGTGGCATGGCAGAGCCAGAAGCCGAAGGAGCCGGGATGGCTGCTGACCTTCCGCAGCTGCTGCCCCAGCCCTCCTCCGCCTGCCTCCAGCCCTCTTTCACATGCGAGGGGAAAAAACTGTCAAGAACTGTGAAGGGTCCAATATTTCACCGAACGCGCGCGATAACTAGTGAGTCTGCCAAAGCTGGAAGGATTCTAGCAGACGCAATGAGACTCCTGGGTCGGAGATGGGATATTATTATTCACAGCACAGCGGCCACACGAGCTGGAGGGGTCATGTCAGTCCCCTTTCCTCCCAAGTGCCACAGGGACAATGAGGTACAGCCCGGTGGGGTCTGTGCATCACAGTTGAGGAACCCCAAATTTAGGAAACCCCACTTTTTACAACCGGCTGCGAATAAATCTGTCCAACCTTTACCGCGAAAAGAGACGTTATCTTTACGCTGCACAGCAAACAAGTCTTCCTCTGGCCCAGAAGGAGACCCTGTCTTCCAAAGCCCTTTGTAAAAAATACCCTGCAGACGACACTCCGGAGCAAAGCTGTCGGCGCCTCTGCTCACGACGCACACGGGCGCGGGAGAGGCTCACGCAGAGCCCCTCCCGACAGTGACCATCTACTTTGCTTCAGCGACCGTTATTTCCAGTCTATGTTATTAGCCGCTTTTTATGGAAATTGTCACCAATTCTTTCAATTGCCCATCTTGTCACTGATACGGAATAGATCGCTGGTCACGTGACTCTGTTCCAGATCCGGGGGCCACTTGGGGCGGGCAAAAGCGCACGGGCTAGCTCCGGAACCAGACGGCCCGGGTTCTGACCCCAGCTTCTCTGCGGGTTCTCTGTGCGACGTAAGCGAGTTACTTAACCGTTCTGCTCCGTTTCCTCATCCCAAACGTAGGCATGCTAAGAGCGGCTACTCCGCAGAAGTGGTGAGAATTAAGCGTATCAACGCAGAAAGCACTAGAAGGGCCTGGGACAGTGAAATGTGAGCCGTGAGTGGAAAGGGGTGCGGTGGTCACGAGCAGATCTGAGTTTGAATCCCCGCTCCACCGCTCACGAGCTGAGTGACGCTGCGCACGCGCCTTAAGCCCTCGGAAATGCTTTCATCTGCAAAGTAACGTGTCGCCCTCGGGGAGCCGTGGGGACGAAAAAGGATAATGCACATAAAATGTGGAGCTTCATGCCTGCCTGGCATGAATGCAAACTCTTGACAAAACAGCCATTTGTTGTTGCTGTTATTGTTCATTTCGTGTGAGACTTAAAATCTATTCTTTAATCATTTAGAGACATCAGCAGACCTTTGTACTTTTTCCTGTATCACATGAATAATTTCAGTCAAACATTATTAAATTTCTCTGATTGCAGACCCCTTTAATCTCTTGGTTTTGTTCTGACAGAGGTCACCTGGGGTCACCCCAGACTCATCAAATTCGCAGTTGATTCAATTGCATCACAGAAAGATACAGGTTCTCAGAGCTAACCATTTTCATGCTTCTGAATCAGTGGAAAAGATTTGGTCTTTCTTCTTTTAAAAGGTCTCTGAACTCCATTTGTTCTAAATAATACTTTATGAGAAGAATCCAAGTGCTAATTGAAAGCATTTCATTCCCCATATATTAAATAAAAATGAGATCTGGAATTTCTCATCTACATTAAAATCTTCCAATGCTATTCACATTTTTAATATGAATCTAACATATTGAAACAATTTCAGAAGTTTGAAAGTTGAAAGATTTTATGGATTTTCTTAAAGTAAGATTGATGTGAATTATTTTTTAAATACATTTACTAGAATGTCACTATAGAATTTCTTCATTTCATCTCATCTTTTTGACAGCCGAGAAAGGTCTCCTTCATACTTCTAAATTAGATACTGTAACAAATGCACAGTCTGGACTTGAAACAGGTTTACTATCCCACCAAAACCCCCAGCAGTAAGCGGATAATTAACCAGTAATATTAATAGACGGGGAGCTTGGCCATGGTTCTCAACACTGTGCAAATATATGAAAAGAGTCGAATGTTGAATGAGAGGAGGTTTTCTGTTCACAAAAGCGTTTGGGATGCTTTTTCATCCTACCCCGGCAAGCTCCTGCAGGTGCTAGCCTATTCTTCGCCACTTTTCTGACATCGCCAGGCTGCATTCTCAAAATAAGTAAAATAAATAAAGAAATCTTGGGTTCCTTCCACTAATATACTTTTTTTAACTTCAGGACTGTAAAAAAAAAAAAAAAAACCTACAAGACAGTCCCAAGAGCTTTGAGGGCTGCCATTAGCAAGCCAGGGAGTCCAAGGAACAAAAATTTACCAGAGTCATATACCACTCAACAAGCATTTACTGAAGATCGAGGATCTACAGTTTATCACACACAAGGAGTTCTCTCTTCATCATCTGGCAAACTCCTACACATCTTCCAAGCAAGTCCAGGAGCCCGCTCCAGCAGGAAGCCCTCCTTGATTTCCTTCAGCTTACTGTGACACAGTCATCCCTCCTGTGTCATCTCAAAGTGCCCTAGGCACATCTCAGTCGTCGCATTTATATCATTTGCTATAATTTCGTAAATATTTTTGTATTATTTATTTTTATCCCAGATACTTGATATCTGGCGTAGAGCAGAGCGGGGGCTCGTGTAGGTGCTGTGATAGTATGTATCTGAAAAATCTTCAAGAGGTTTAACGTAACCAGAAGGTAAAACGAGTTTGAGGTGAGGCACAGGAAGAGGTGCAGCTCCAGAGGTCAGGCAGAGGCAGGTAACGAGGTACTGCATGCCGCGTTATGGGCAGGACGCGAGGGGCAGTCAAACATCTGTAGGACGCAGAGGGGTGACGTGGGAGAGGACAGTAGGCTGAGTAGCACTATAAGGAGTAGTGGGGTCTGTGGCAGAATGGAACACTGAAAAAGGCAAGAAAGCAAAATTTCCTAATTTCTCAACAAGACCCATCTTCAGACATGGCAGGATTCTGGCCACCTGTTAGAAACCTCTGAGAAATGTCAGTTCCAAATGTGACCTTCTCCATTTAAATGCCAGCAACAGAAGGAAGCGACCACTTGTGAGCCTGCTGGCCAGAAGAATATGCATTCTTTCTTTTTAATTTAGAAAAAAACAAAAATAAGGATTTTTGTCACCAGCAAAGGTGGAGGAAAAAGGACAGGATTTACCATCCAACATTAAAAATCTAGAAAACCGGACAAAATATATGAAAAAAAAAGTTTTAAAATAATGGACAACGGGTCTACGGCCATGCCACCCAGAACAAGCTCGATCTTGTCTGATCTCGGAAGCTAAGCAGGGTCGAGCCTGTTTAGCACTTGAATGGGAGACCACCTAGGAAGACCAGGTGCTGTAGGCGTAAAACAATAATAAATAAATAAATAAGGGCTTGTAAGCTGACAAGGTCTTTGCAATCTGTGAGCTTAACCAAGGGTTGCCTCACCTAAAAAAAAAATTTTTTAATTTAAATTAAAAAAAAAAAAAAGATAAAATAATGGACAACAGGCAGCACAGGACTAAGAAAAGAAACAAGCCGAGCTCTACGATGGCTCTAGCTAGCTGCCTGACAGGAATTCCCAGGCTGCATTGTGGGGAGGAGGAACCCAGACAGAACCTGGCGACCCCACAGACATGAGGAAAAGCAAAGCAAAGTGTGCCCCACGGCACATGCGAAAATCAACTCAAAACGGATCACAGACCTAAACGTAAGAGAGAAAAATGATAAAACTACTAGCAGAAAATACAGAGGCAATTTTATGACATTGAGTTAGGCAATCATTCCTTTTAAATGGGACACAAAAGCATGAATTAAAAAAGAAAAATATTAATAAATTGGACTTTATCAAAATTAAAAATTTTTGTTTTGCATAGAATATTACTAATAAAATGAAAAGACAAGACACGAGTTAAGAGCAAATATTTGTAAAACATATACCTGATAAAGGAATTATATCCAGAATATATAAAGAACTCTTACAACTCAACAATAAAAAGACCAAAAAAAGAATAAAAAACGTGAACTTAAAAAGACGTTCAATTTCACTACTCACTAAAGAAATGTGTTAAAACGCGTCACATTGTACACTGGAAAAGTTAACGCTACTCAAAAAAGTTAATACTCCTATATGTAAATGTAAAATTATAATGAGATATCACTGCACACCAAACACAATATTAGGCTAGAATTAAAAAGACTAACACCATCAAGTGTTAACAAGAATACGGAGCAACTAGAATTCTTGCACAGCATCAGTAGGACCGTAAACTATTCTCGTCACCTTGGGAAACAGCTTGGTGGTTCCTCGCAAAGTGCTCATACGACCCAGCCATCTCTAGGCATTTACCCAAGATAAATGAAAACGTACGGACGCACAGAGACGGGCCCTCAGTGTTCACGGCGGCACTATTCATGAAAACCACAAACTGAAAACAACCCGAACATCCATCAGCACAAATGGGTAAACAAATCATGAGACGGCCATTCGATATGATACTACTCAGCAACACAAAACACTAGACCGACACGGGTGAGTGCTCAGATTCATGATGCTGAGCCAAGGCAGCCAGATGCAAAGGACTACACACTGTGTGACCTCACCGGCATAAAATTCTAGAAGAGGCGAAACTAGAGCGACGGAAATTAGATCAGTGATTGCCGGTGGTTGGGGGCGAACGAGTTCATTTTTTTCAAAGGGGCAGAAGGGGACTTTGGGAAGGGACAGAAATATTTTGTGTCATGACTGGTGAAGCCCTCACGACTCTATACGTTTACAATCTCACTACCCGTTATTAACCTTTTTAGTCCGTTTCCTTCTAATCTCTCATCTTTTTTCTTAATGTCCTGGAACCTGTTCTAAAGAAATCATTTTTAAAATGCACCGAAATATTAAAGAATTAAACAAAAACTTGGAAACAACCAAAATGCCTAACAATGCAGAAATGTACAAATGATGGTACATCCCTTTAAGAGCATATTATCAATTTAGCCAATACAAATCACGTTTTTACACAATATTTAATAACATATGGAAATATTCATGACTCAATGTAAACTACAAAAGCAGTAGAGAATACTTTATGTTCATATCATCTTAACTTTGTTTACACATGCAATATATATGTATGAATACATGCATAATTGTGCGATTTCTCTGTTCTAAATAGAGCAACACTTTTCAAATACCGAAGAACTTCCCAGAACTGGCACTTGTAATGAAATTGTCATCTGAACCAAGGCCGTGCAAAGTAAAGTCGATTATCCAGCTTGTCCCTGGAGTGGGGAGTGTTGCTTCCTCAACAGTTTGGTTGTCAGTTGCAGGATGAGCCACGCCCTCAGGATCATTTCCACCGGACTCACGTGCGACAAAACGTGCAAGATATGCAATGCAGCAAACTCAACAATAAATTGCAAATTTATTGTTAATGCAAACTCGACAAAATGCAAATGAACTTGAGGCATATTTTAGGGACTTGGGGTCTTGAGAATGCTAACGATTCTCATACTAAGAGACGGTGTGGTTTCACGTGGAGGAACCAGCCTGACTTAGAGCCGCTTGAACAAGTCACATGACTTGAGCTCGGCCTTCTCTTCTAGAGAATGGGCACAATATGCCCCATCCTCCCTCTCTCTCAGGATTATGGAAAAAAATCAAATGAGTTAACGTGAGCAAATAAACTTTAAATTTGCAAATCATAAGTTCCAATGTGATTTTTTTGTAGTTTTATTACTGTGGCTTTTGGGTCACTAGCAATTAGCAGCCATTGGATTGTATCTCTGATTTAAATTGAAATGTAAATGTATTGGTGGGAAGGAAATAGGTATCTTTGGAGCTCAAAGAGCAAAGTAGCTAGTAGTAGTGGCCATTCCAGATAGTGAGTGGCCAATTGTAACCACAACCACAGAGGTGGACGGACTGACTCAGGACCCCTACCCCAAAACCTGACTCTCTCGGGGCTGGTCTACTAGAAAGGCCATTGCATATGAAACCACGCAGACCTAAGCTAAGTTCCATTTCCAGCTATGTGACAAATAATGCATTATTTAATTTCACTGAACCTGTTTTAACCCTTGCCGACCTCCTCCGAGGGTTGTGATAAGGAATAATGATCAAGTATGTTGTATGTTACATCCTTGACACATATTAGGTGCCAACGCATGCTCACTCTCCCTCTTGATACTGACACAGAGTGCCATAAACTTCTCTAATCTCTAACACTCAGGGACAATCTTTACGCATACAGGTATCAGCATAGAATTAGGGATAGAGAGGGAGGTACATGCCCCAAAAAGTCCAGACAAAAAAAAAAAAATCCGTATCTTTTAGACACAGAGAGAACTTCCAAAAGTCCGTGGATAAGATGCATACGATTGTGAAATATGTCATGATCCTGTTTGGTCCAAAACTCTATTTAACAAATAAAAATGAAGCGAGCGAAAAGAAAAGACACCCTGTGGTAACTTTCTCCAGGAATGAACCGTCTGGGGCTCGCAGGTGTCTTGACGGTGAAGACCAGCTCCGGGTTCTCTCAGCTCTGAGGAAACGTGGCTGACACTGGCTGACGCCACAGATTTATTTGAACAAGGGCACAAATCAAGGTGAAACTCCTCTCTTTTCCTCAAAGCAGAGATAACTACAAATAGAATATGGTGATTACAGGCAGGCGGGACTATCTATTCTTTTAAAAATTGGGAACAGCAGGAAGTTGATGGCTCCTAGGTAAATGTGACAAGAACTGAAAACACAATAGGATCTAAATCCATCCACTGCCAAACTCGGTACTATATCCTGACGAAATTAGTTTATTCTCGAAAGAATACATTTGATCCCCATCCCATCCACCCTCCTGATTTCCTTCTCTGGGGAGTCTCAGCAACAACATCCTAATTGATTGCGAGTGATTGAGATGTGACTCGCGAAGACTTCCCGTGGGCCCCGCCCCTCAGGGCCATTTTAAAGCAATGTATTTCAGCAATAGGTGGTGTTCATGTAGATAGCAAGTTCTTAATAGAATCTGGGAAGATGTTCTTTGGCAGAAAATGATTTCATAGACATTTTTCATTATGATAGATGTGGCATTACAGCCGTTATAAAAAATTTCAAGCTGTGTTGTAGCTTTGTCGCTAGCGTTATAAATCACTCACTCGTATATTAAAGTCTGTGGAAAGCAACTGAAGGGAGAGAAGAGAAATCCTCATCTCCTATTTACAGACGAGGTATAATTTGGTATTATTCTTAAAGGTTCAAGGCAGCTTAGAGGATCTGTATTCAGTGCTTACGTTAGGATCAGCAGATCACATTCCATTACTGCCGAGACAGGAAGGAACAGCCACGTGGCGAGTTAACATTTTCTGCTGTAAATGCTGATGTGAAAGGTAAAGGCTGTGCTTTCGAGAGGTGGAGGACAGAGAAGCCCACTGCCATTTGCAAGATGAGCAAGTAATGGAATTAACTGAGAATTAATAAGTTACGTACATCAGAAGTAACTCCGTGCCCCTGATGTAAGTTATTTTATTATACACGTGTTCATCTAAGTGTATGTCGACCCGTCTATGTCTGCCTTTATAAGCAACTGGAATATCTAGCCATGTGCTACGATTTCGGTTGGGCTGAGAAGGCCCTAATTTGGTGTATTCCAAATTTAAGGATGCCCTCCTCTCTCTAAACCATAGTAGATTTGGGATATTTTCAACACCATACTATAGAAATGGCAGGGAGAGGCAAAGACCAAAGATGGAGTTACACCAACACTTTTTTCTCCATCAAAAGCAAAGATCTAAATTCAGTATACTGCATTTAGCTCTCTTCCTAAAGGTGGGGCTCCTTATGACTACAGGGTTCTGACCCCCAGTTTGGCTCATTGATGGAGGCAGGGGCAGGGTGATGACTAGGGGAATGTCCCCACAACCAGGGGACAGGTGGGACTGTTTTTGGTTGTTGCAGCTTGGAAGGGGGCGGGGTGCTGGTTTCTAGTGAGTAGAGGCCAAGGATACTACAGCGCACACAGCGGTTGCCAAGACAGAGATGCTGCAGCCCACAAGTCAACAGCGCTGAGGTGGGGCGACCCTGGTCTAGGGTTGACCAGGCAACCCTCCAGCCGGGAAGTGATGATCTGATCTTTTTTTATTATTCTTAAGAAGAAAAGAATTACGAGCCCAGGATGATCCTGATTCCAGGATCCTGATTCCAGGATTCACTTTCGTTACTTAGAACATGGCTCTCTTATTCATGGAGATGATACAAGCTTTATATTCCAAAACAAAGGGGGCTAGAGTCAAAGGAAGGTGGGAATTCCTCATTTTCCTCAATGAAGACTTCCGGATATTCTGTAGGAAATCCTACAGAGCAGTGGTCATAAAGGGGTTAATATCCAAAACGCATAAAGAACACAAACAACTCAACAACGTAAAAAAAAAAAAAAAAACTAATCTAAACATGGGCAGAGGATCCGAATAGACATTTTTCTAAAGAAAACACACAGCTGACCGATAGGCACATGAAAAGATACAAATCAATACCGCAATGAGATACCACCTCGTTCCTGTTCGAATGGGTATTATTGAAAAAAATAGGAAACTGCAAGTGTCGGGGCGGATGAGCAGAAAAGGGAAAGCTCATGCATTGTTGCTGCAGCCGCTATGGAACACAGTATGGAGATGCCTCAAAAAATTAAAAGTAGAACTACCTACCATCCGACCCAGCAATTCCAATGCTGGGTATTTATCCAGATATTACAAAGCACTGATTCGAAAAAAATATATGCATCTCTATATTCGCTGCAGCATTATTTACAATAGATGAGATCTGGAAACAACCTAAATGTCTGCCTATATGTACTACACGTCTACAATAAAATACTACTCAGTCATAAAATAAGAATGAAATTTTGACATTCGCGACAACAGGAATGGACTTAGAGGGTATTATTACACTAAGTGAAAAGGTCAGATGGAGAAAGACAAATACCATATGATTTCACTCATATGCGGAATCAAAAAGCAAAACAAAATAAAAACAAACTCATAGATACAGAGGTCAGACTGGAAATTGCCAGAAGGGAAGAGCATTGGGAGGTGGACACAATGAGTGAAAGGGATCAACTGTACAGTGAAGGGCTGTAACCAAACTGTCAGTGGTGATCACTTTGTAGCGTGGATAGATGTCAACTATCGTCTTGTATACCTGAAACTTATGTAATGCTATGTAAAACATAGCACCTCAATAAAACAAAACAAAAGCAACAGTGGTCATAACCCAGTCAAAGAATGTACCTCCCACTCCCCTAAGAAGGAAAACCATCGTATGGTGGTATCAGGACTCAAGCCCATCTCTCAGTGTTCTAGAAGATTCTCCCTAATTGTGTCACCAACACAATTACTACAGGGAAAAGGATGAAAAGAAATCCAGAGAAAGGAGGAATGAAGACCAGTGTATACTGAAACCTTCACCCAGTTAATTCTCAGGATCCTGAATTGGATTATGTTTTGTACCGAGAAAAACATGAGGCTCAAAGCTATCAGGTAACTTGGACCACGTCCCATTCTTAATCAATGAAAAAGCTGAAATTTGGACCCAGTCTATGTGAATACAGATTCCATTACTTTTTTAGCTTTGTTACATCATGCAATATCACATGAGACATTCATTCCTATGTTTAAGTCGCTCTTGTTTGCAGGAGCCAGCATGTGAAAATGGTATGAAATACAAGTTTGGTGAGATTCAAACATGGTTATGAAACCCAAAGGACTTGTCGAGTAATAAGATAATCTTCATTAATTCTAGTTTGCACCTAAATTAAAGCGCTCAACAGTGAGAACGTAGAGCTATGAGGACAGAGATGCTCTCCCTGACCCTTCCCAAATGTCTTCCTCTAGTTTTCCCACAGATCGACCCCACACCTACCAAGCACCTTCCCTCACCCTCCACGATCAGTACTCACCTGAAGCCCCTTTCCCATGGAAGCCCACTCCTGTGAATCTAACATGAGCTGAACCTCAGCAATACATATTTGGCCCATGCATTGGACAATCACTAACTCAACAATCACTGATTAACTTCCCTCTTTGATGGAAACCTTTTCACACACACACAGGCCTGTCTGCCCCACTAGACCGCAGACTCCCCGAGAAAAGGCCTAATTTGCCTCATTAACTCCAGGATTGCCTCAGGCCTGGCTCCCTGTGTTGCAGACATCATCCCTGTGTTTTCCACCATGAGACCCTGCCGTGAATCCAAACGGCCAAATATTGAAGAATGGATAAGTGAAGCAGGCTACATCAAGGGGTGGGAAACTGTGAAGCATTTAAACAGTCATGACAAGCAGGGTGGTGTCTTGTCCTCTTAAAGATCAACCACCTACGATAGATGATTGGATAAAGAAGCTGTGGTACATCTAAACAATGGAATATTACTAGGCATAAGAAGAGATGAAATCCTGCCATTTGTGACAACATGGATGGACCTCGAGATAATCAGGTTAAGTGAACTAAGCCAGACAGAAAAAGTTGAAAATCAATCACATGATATCACTTATATGTGGGATATAAACCTAAAAGCAACAAATGAACAAGACAAACAAACAGAGACTCATGGACATGGACTATAGACTAGTGGTTACCAGAGGGTAGGGGGTGGAGGAGGTAAATGGGGTAAAGGGGGTCATATATGTGGTGACAGAAAGAAATCTAACTATGGGAGGTGAACACACAGTGTGAATCTGTAATGCTTCTTACTGTTAAAGTGTACAGCTAAAACTTATTGGATTTCGTTAACCGATGTCGCCATTAAAATAATTCATTCATTCATTCATTTGGGAAAAAAAAAAAGATCAACCACACCCATTCCTACTTTCTTCAGTCTGGGACTTCTCTCTAGTTGAGCCCCCACCATGCCCAGAACAGACTTTTTATCGGAGCAGTCATAGCCTTCTGGAATTCTCCTCCTACGGGAATTATAGGTTTGGAAGAGGTACTTTCATAAGCCACTACAGTGAACCTCCAAGAGCCTTCTAGAGTCATCATAAAAGACTGCTAAACTACTTTCTAAGGAAAATAGACCCTCTTAACTTGAGAGCCTTTGGTTTGGTGGAGCATATAGGCATTCCAGTTTGAGGGTAGAGCTGAATTGCTCAGATAATTTTTAAAAGACCAAATATTCTATAGAGGAAGGAGAAAAAGGGAAAGCAAGAAAAATATCAGTGGGTGTGCAGGAGAGAGGAATTAAAGAACTCAAGCAAATGTGGTGACCATTTTGAAGAACCGATTATCGGGTGTGTATTGAAAGGCTAATTCTCCATTTTTTCTCATGCTTCCACACTGGCCTTCCTTGTAGACTATCTTTTCAAGGATATCTTGAAAAGATACAGTAAATAGCTTTGGAAAATAGAGATAGTATCTCTCTCCAGAGCAAATGGCAGGTCTGTTCATTTCCAGTATAATGAAGACAATTGTTTGGGGAAGGCAAAGAGGTCCCAGAGTGAGTGTCTAAACTGGTACAATATGAAAAAGAAGAAATATGGACAGCAGATCCCAACAGGCATTCAAATATCTGAGGACTTCCTAACTCTGAGCTCCCTGAAGAGACCATGTTCTGTTCCCCTTACAGCCCCAGTTCCAGCCAGCCATATGGGAGTAGCATTACACTGTGCAAACGCTGAATGACCCAAGGACCCAGTGGCAAAAGAGACCATGCTTATACCGTACTGTTGATAATCAGCAACCAAAAGTTCCTTTTAAAAGATGAATCCGATCACTCCTCTTCTGCCGACTCTTCGACAAACTTCTATTACTCCTAAAACAAAATCCAGAGTTCTTCCCGAGGCCTGCGAGGACCCACGTGATCTGACCGCTGGCTACCGCTGGCTACCCCTGACCCGCTTACCGCCCAGGCTCTCACTCACTGCTTAGCCCTGCCGGCCTCCTCGCTCCTCCCTAAACACACCAAGCGTGTTCTCATCTCAGGGCTTATGCATTCGCTATTCCATCCACTTAAAATGTTCTTCCCTAAGATATCCAAACGAACCGCTCCCTTCGTTTTACCCAATTTCACCTCCTCAGAGATGCCTTCCGCGAGCACTCGCAGACGAGGACACTCTGTCACTCCGCGCCTCCATCATGCTTTCTTCGCCACTGCTTCGCGGTACCTCATATCCCATCACGTATTTATGGGTTTGTTTGCTTATTCTCTGTCTCTCTGACTAGACTGTCACCTTTGCAAGGGCAGAGATTTTGTTTTATTCGCTAAGTGCATCCCCTGGTGCTTAAGGAATTCCTGGCATATAGTAGGTGCTTAATAAACATGGATGGACTGAATGGGATCTGGAAAAGTGGAGGAAGGAGGAAGGAGAGGGAAAATAGAAAGGAGTTGGGGGGAAACAAGGAAGAGAAGGAAGTGAGGAGCAGGAAGAGAGAGGAGGAGGAGGAGAAGCAGTAAGAACTGAGAGGCGATGGGAACTGAACAGCTGCAGGAGTCTCGGAGGTGATCTCAGAGGCTGCCTCCCCGTTGCCTGAAACAGAACATCATGCCCTGGCTTCTGAAAGCAGATCCTCCCGTCTGCAGAGGGAAGATAATGAGTATTCTCTGCCTTCCTCCTTCCCAGCTTCTCGCTGGAGAACTTACTCATGGCTTCAAGATAGGCTAATACCGCCCCGAATGCCTGTCTGGGTTTTAGCTGTTTGCATGCTTGAATTTTCTGCTTTCATGGCTGGAACACAGAAATCTTAGTTAAGGTCTGTCATAAACCTTGAATAAAATGAATCCTTTAATCATGAAGAAAATTCCCCAACTGAAGTAAACGAGCAGGTTTTAAACAGTTCTATAGATGTAGGGTCTCATGATATCCTCCAAGGAGATGTTTATAGAAATTGTAAATATCTAAAAATAATTCTACATCTTTGGGACTTAGAGAGCCTCGACTCTAGTGAATGAAGGTAAAGTATAAAAAACGAATGAGCCTTAAATGCATTAGAACACCTGCATAATGGATCTTTTCAACATGACCCTGATCTAAAATTGTGTCTGAGGCTGTCCTATTGCATTGTGGGAAACAAAGAGTAAAGCTGGCTGAGGCCGGATCTAGCCTGTGAATCTTTTCTGCTGATTTTCCTGTTTGATTGGCCTTTGGTTGGTTGGTTGCTCTGTCTGTTGGTTTTCTGCCTCTTTCCTGTGGCCGAGCCCATGTGCAGTGACTCTGTGTTTAGTAGAGCTTCAGGATAGGTTGGCGATATCTGATGCTTCTGCATGGCAACTCACGCAGAAGCCCCTGTCTGAGGTCTTGTATGATAAGAATAAACAGCTTTACCCTGGGGCAGATTTTGAACCCCAGAGCAGAGAGGGGGACAGTTTCAAATCAGCTACATAAGTCCCTTGGCTTTACGAGTTACGAGCCAAAGAGCCCAACCCTTCGGTACACTGCCCTTGAATAATGCGGCAAATGGCATCTTGAAAGCTAAGGCTGGATCATTACAGTACAAAGAAGCAATATTAAAGTTGGAGACTTTTTTTTTTTTCGGGGAAAGGCTCATTTCCTACAGAGAATTTTTACAATTTGCATCGGGCTCTTTAACAGTATCTAATGGATGGATTTCAATTATAAAGGAACAAAAAAGTAAGTGGGCTGCTACTTACAGGCTGGAGATCATTCATATATCCTGGAAATTGTCTTATCATTAGAGGAAGTCCAACCTTTGGTCCACATGAGGAATTTTACTCATCTACCCAGAACATGATTAAAAAAGAAACCTAAAATATAATGAGAGAAAGACCGCTGGGGCCGGCACACAGAGTGGGTTTAAAATAATGCATGAATTAGTCTCAGCTATAGATACCCTATATTGGGAAAGGTGAGAGCCAGGAGGACAACACAAAGAAAAATTAAAGCCTCTGCCCAGAGACCCCACGTTCGCTCCGAACCCCAACCTTTCTATTGTGAGTGTTCATCAATATTTAATCTCCTCGCTTCTAATATCTTTTCATCCCCACAGCCCTGTGTTCTATTCAACTGAATGACACTGGTGTCATATTTTAGACACTAATAAAAAGTGCTAGGCTCAGAGACAGGTTAAGATGGCATAGAAGGTAGATGCTGTGCTTGGCCCTTCTTGTGACCACACCGAAATTATAATGAAACTCAAAAGCAACCATCGCAGAGAGTTGCCTGAGGTCTGAATGAAACAGAAATCCTACTACTGGGGACATACATAAGACATCACTCAGAGACTGCTAGGAGGGGTGGAGACACGAAACAGCTCAGACCCACAACTACGTGCAGTGGTCGAGAATCGGGAGGGATAACTTGGCTGCAGAGCCCCCTTCCTCCCTGAGGAGTGAGGGTTCCTGGCCCCACACCAGGCTCCCAGCCCAAGGTTCCAGCACCGGGAATAGAACTTCCCACAACCTCTGACTGTGAAAACCAGTGGAGATTATGGCTGAGTAAGACGAAGGGCTGCAGAAGTCACAGACATTCCTCTTAAGGGCCCACACCAGGATTTACTCACTGATGGACTCACTCGCTCTAGGCCGCAGGGATTGGGTGGCTGCTCGAGGAGCACCAGGGACATATGGGAGACACTGAGTTGTCGGGCTTCAGGGTAAGGGCTGGAAGAGCAGCTTTCTCCCAGACAGAAGTGCTGGCAGTATCCATTGTCCCTTTATCAGGCCCTCCCCCTCCCAGCATGTGGACACGAGCGCTGCCATATCTGAGTTACCATCAACCTTGATAACACAGATCTCTCTGCCCAGGTGGTTCCCTAAGACTTTGTCTCTCCCAACCAGTGCATCCACCTAAGCTGCCTCCAGTGGTTTATTCCGTGCAATTAGCCTATCTTGGCTCATGCTGTGGACTTTCCTAAAATCTCTCAGAGGCTCATAAAACCTACAGAAGCAGCATCTGGCCTCAGCGTGCCCTGTACCTCTTGCTGAGCAGCCCCAAGCCCAGCACTAGCAGCAGCTAGCCTCAGTTCCTTGCTTGGCCTTTCAAGGCACCTATAAGCCCAGCTCAGGTGGCATCTGCAGATTGCTTGGTGACTCTTACCAGGTGCCCCTGGAAGTGCACAGGCTGTGGCTAAACTTGGCCTACAGCTGGGCCCCTCCTAGGAGGTCACTGGCCGGCACATCCAGTGGCCTGTTTTGGCTGGCGCCAGAGCTGGAGCACCACCCAGTGATGCATCTTAGGAGAACACACCCAAAGGGCAGACTGGGCAGGCACTAGAGCCCTCCTGAAGTGAATCCTGCTCCATAGGGTCAGCCCCTCACCAGCTAGTCCTCACAGTCAATCAGCCAAAGGGTTAATCCCTCCCATCAACATGCAAACAGCAACCAAGGCTCAATTACAACAGGACAATACACGCAAACCCACACAAGGGGAGACTGTGCCACGGGGCCCCACAGGAGACCTACTACATAAGGCCACTCTACTAAGACCAGGGGACTTAGGAGCCTTACCTAATACATAGAAACAAACACAGGGAGGCAACCAAACAAGTATTATAAAAAATGTTGGAGGGACTTCAAGACGAAGAAAAAATATGTATCAAAAATATGAATAAAGAATGGCAATAGCTACATATCTATCAATAAGCACATCAAATGAAAAAGAATTAAATGCTCCAGTTAAAGACAGGGAGGCTGAATGGATAAGAAAACAAGATCTGTACCTAGGCTGCCTACAAGACACGTTAGATCAAAAGACACACACAGACTAAAAGTAATGGATGGAAAAAGATATTTCGTGACGACCCAGAGGATATTGCGCTGAGTGGAATAAGTCAGACATAGAAAGATAAATGCCATATCATTTCACATACATGTGAAATCTAAAGAACAAAATAAACGAACAAACAAAAAACAGAAACAAACTCATAGATACAGAGGACATTTTGAGGGTTACCAGATGGGAGGGGATTAGGAAGCACAAATTGGCAGTTAGAAGACAGTCGTGGAGATACAAAGTATAGCGTAAGGAATATAATCAATAATATTATAATAACTACATATGGTGTCAGATGGGTACTAGATTTATCGGGGTGATCACTTCGTAAGCTATATAGATGTCTAATCACTATGTTGTACACTTGAAACTAATATAATATTGTATGCCACCTATAATTGTAAAACAAAATATATTATTTTAAAAAAGAGCTAGGCTCACACTGGTAGTGACCGATTACTTTGAGCATTGTGTTCCTTGATTGCCTACTATGTGCTAGGTTCTGAGAACAGGAAGATGAGGAAGGCACAACTCCCAGCAATTACTAGGATTCAGCTCTGTAGCCAGAAGGTCAAGGTCCTGTCCACTTTCTTCCTATGTGACATCAGGTGGCTTTTTCTCATTTGCAAAAGATGGATGATCATTACCTATCATACGGTCAGGCAAACTTTAAAAGTATTAATATGTGCCAAATACTGAGAAGAGTGGCTGATACACATAGTCAGGGCTCTCTAATGTTAGCTTTACTATTATTTTTCTGGGAGACTATAAAAAGAAGCAAGAACAGTCATTCTAACCTTATGTGATAAATGCAGTGATATTGATCAGCAGGGAGCTTTGAGAGGCCCGAGTGAGAAGGAGGGAAGTTGAGGTGGAATCAGGAAAGGTTTTTAGTAAGAGATGAAAACTAAGAGAAAATTATAAGAAAGAGACAAAAACCCAAACGGTTGCCAGTACCTCTCCACAAATTTCCACTTCTTCCCGAAGAATGGGGATTTTCTCAACTGCTCGATTCTGTTCTCAAGACTAAATATTTGAAATTTGCTAAGACAGTAGATCATAAGTGTTCTCAGCACACACACACCCCAAAAAAATGGTAACTATGTGAGCTGATGGATGTGTTAAAAAAAAAAATCCGATTGTGGCAATCGTTTCGCAGTGTATACATATATTAAATCGTCACATCGTGCACCTGAAAAAAATCACATCGTACAGCCTAAATATGTATAATTTTTATTTGTCGATCATACCTCACAAAAGCTGGGGGGAAAGAAAAAACAGAGGTTAGAATCATATTCACAAATCAAGTTGACTCTTTCGGCTCCAATTTCACCCAAGCGTGTAACGTATCTTCAGGCTTCGG
The DNA here is from genome assembly GCF_000325575.1 of Pteropus alecto. Classification (NCBI taxonomy): domain Eukaryota; kingdom Metazoa; phylum Chordata; class Mammalia; order Chiroptera; family Pteropodidae; genus Pteropus; species Pteropus alecto. Next base: position 36,036,037 of record NW_006442491.1, read on the forward strand.
CCCGAGCTCCGGCCCCAGGGAACGCCACCAACGGTGAAGTACGGAAGCAGATGCTATACTGCAGGAGCTAAGCCGGCAGTTCTGATTCCTCGGCTAAGCCGCTCAACCTTGGGTGACTCGATTTCCTCTTGGGTAAAACAGGGACCATAACAGTGCCCATCCGCATGGTGGTTATGAGGATTAAATAAACTGACGCATGAAGAGCTTCTGGCACAGTACAAGCCTCATACGGATAGTGATGGGGACTGCTGCTTTTTAAAAACATGTGTCCCCGAGATCAGAAGTGCCAGTTTGTTCTCTAGAAACCTGTTGACCATCTCAATTCTTTTCGTTAACAGCTTTAGGAGTTACAAGTGGCACACAGTAAATTGCACTCTATTATAAAGGCTGCTTTGCTTGGTCAGTCTTTTTCATTTCAGCCACAGATGTGCAGAGGTACTAAAATACGTTTTTAACTGGCGTTTCCATATTGACTACTGATGCTGAGAATCTTTCCGTGTGTTTGGCATACATATTGCTTCTTGGATGAAGTCTCTTTTCAAACCTTTTGCCTACTTTTAAAATTGGGTTGGTTGAGTTCTCATTAGCGAGTTTTGAGGGTTCTTTAAGCGCTACGATCTGGACTTAAGTTCTTTACTAGCTATGTGGCTTGCAGATATTTGCTTCCGGGGCATGGCTTGTCTTTTCATTTTCTTAACAATGTCATTCGAAAGGACATGTTTTTCATTTTGATGAAGTTCGATGTATCGATTTTTATTTTTTATGGATCATCCTTTTGATCTAGTATCTAAGAAATCTCCGCCCAATCCAGGTCTCAAAAGGTTTCTCCTGTTGTTGGTTTTTTCCTAGAAATTTTAGAATTTTAGATTTTTCATTTAGATCTAGGATTCAGTTTAAGTTAATTTGGGGTATGGTCAGAGGTATGAACCAACGTTCTTTTATTTACATATGGATATTCAATTATTTCAGCAGCATTTGTTGATAAGACTATCCTTCCTCCACGAAACTGGCTTTGTACCTTTGTCAAAAATCAGTTGTCCATATATGTGGGGGTCTACTTCCAGACTCTGTTCTTTTCCATTGATATATTTATCTATCTTTCATCCAGTCTTGGTTATCTTTTCATGCTGTCTTGATTACTATAGATCTGTAATGAGCCTTGGAATCAAGTAATATTTGTCCACTGACTTTGTGGGGTTTTTTTGTCTGTTTGTTTGTTTTTTTTGTTCGGTTGTTTTGGCTATTCCAGGTCCTTTGCACTTCCGTATGAATTTTAGAATCATCTTATTGATTTCTACAAAAATTCCTGCTAAGGCTTTGATCGGGATTAGAGCGAACACATACATCAATTTTAGGAGAATTCACATTTTAACAAATTGAATCTTCCAACCTATGAACATGGCATATTTCTCCTTTTACTTAGATCTTTCATTTCTCTCAACAATGTTTTATACCTTCCGAACATAGGTCTTTCGTGCTTGTAGTTCGTTTAGAGGTCTTTCACACTTCGTCAGCTCTCTAAGTATTTCATATTTATGGCACTATTGTAAATTGTATTGTTTTTTAAATGGTACAATTTCCAATTATGCATAGCAGGGATATAAAAATACAATTGATTTGTGTATATTGATCTCAAGCCTGCAAACTTGCTAAATTTATTTATTAGTTAAAGTTTCTTTTTTGTAGGTTCCGTAAGATTCTACATAGACGATCACATCATCTGCAAACAAAAGCAGTTTTACTTCTTCCCGATGTGGATGCTTTTCGTTCCTTTTTCTTGCCTTATTCCACAAGCCAGAAGCTCTAGTACAGCGTTGAAAGAAAGTGGTAGGAGCATACTTTTTTGCCTTTTTTCTGATCTTAAGAAAAATAATTTGGTCTTTCCCCATTAAGTGTGATGGTAGCTGTAGATTTTTAGTAGATGTCTTATGTCAGGCTGAGGAAGTTTCCTTCTATTCTGAATTTTCGTCTGCTGATCAGCACGCCCCATGCTGAATGCTCGACGGGGCCCTTTTGCTGCTCTCTGCACTCCTTCCCCCGTGTAGCTCTCTCCCCCCGGCACTCCATCCTGCAAATCCCACCCAGCCTGACTTCCCCGAACCCTCACCTGCTTCTCCCCATCTCAGGAACCTGCTGGGCTCCACCTGGGTTCTCCCTCTCTGTCTCAGAGTCTGGATACCCTCTCGAGGCAGTAAACGCTCACCCTTTTTGTTTCTCCCTCTTTTAGGGATCCCTGTCTTTCATTGTCTGAATGAAAACCCATCGTTTTATGTCTTTTATTTCTTCAGGAAGGAGGATTAGTCTTTCATTTTAGTCGGAAGTGAAGGTCTCTGTCTCAACTTTGACCCTTCCGCTCTTGTTGCTAAGAAGGGCCTCCCACTCTTTTCCCCATCACCTGAGTTCTGTGCTTTGGCACCTGCTTTCTACAAGCTTCTGTCTCTCTAGATCGGTTCAAAGAAAAACTGTGGCCTTGGAACAGCTGCGTTCAAGTGCTGGCTGTCGCATTTACTAACCATGGTAGCCCATCTGTAAATTGAAGTAACAAAACCTATTTTACAAGATCGTTGTAAAGATGAGAGGCCATCACCGGTAAAGCAACTTCTCCAGTGGCTGGTAAATAACGGGGACTCATTAAATGATGGGTGTCATTACTATGACGAGACTTCTGATTCTAGCATATTCCTCCTCTTCTTTCCTGCCTCCGCCTTCCTTTCTCTGGATCTGTTCAGCCCTAATATTTGATGACTGTGGGCTGCAGAGACAAATTATGCTTTAAGTACTGGGCCCCACGACAGCTGAGTCACACCACTGAGAGTCTGTAGGGCGGGAATGAGTCCCAGACCCGAAATATCAGGGGGGTGTGGGTGGTTTCTACAGGAATCACTGACAAGCACCTGTTAAATATTTTAGTTTTCCTAGGCAATCCTTAATCACTCACTTTTCAGATTTAAATTAAGGTCTCCCTACCTTGACAAAAGACCAACTACATCTGAGCCACCACTCATCATCGTTCCGATTTTTTCTTTTTTTTTTTTTTTTGGCACAACTCCATGCGGGCCTCTTCACCTTGTAGGCACTGTGCATGTGTAGAGCTATGACAAGTATCCAACAGATCCACCAAAGGATATTGAAAAGGGACACTTTGGGTAATTTTCATAAGTAGACCTTTGGCTACAGAGAAGTTCAAAGTGGTTGAAATAGGTCAGCTAAGTATCCCACTGGTCGCATAATGGAATGAGGATTCACCTCCCCACTGCAAGCAATCATGGCTGCCCCTTCTGGGAAGACATTTCAGCCCTGGGACCTAGAAGCGGTGTGCAGCTTCTAGATGCCAGGCATTCGTAGCAGCCAAAATTGCGTTCCAATCCCAGTTCCAATCCCAGTTCTGCCAGTAATACTACCTTGAAAAACTTATTTGGCCCCTCTGTGGGTTTTCATTTGTAAAATGAGAGTAAATACATCTGCTTAAACAGGGTTTATGGGAGGCTGGCACGAGATAATATGCACTTTATGTATATTATCTCGTGGGTAGTGCGCACCCAATAAATGGCAAATGATGTCCTGAGCACTGCCCCTCCTATTTATGGGAGGCTGGCACGAGATAATATATGTAAAGTGCCCTGTGGGTAGTGCGCACCCAGTAAATGGCAAATGATGTCCTGAGCACTGCCCCTCCTACTTGCTTTATTATCAACAGCAGCATTGCCGTTGTTATGGGCAATGGGGCATCTAGATGCAAAAATCCTCCAAGACAACACTGTCCAGCGGGATGTTCCATGTGGGTAGGAGGGTTCTACATTTTTGTGGTCCAGTATGGTGGCCACGAGACTGAGCACGTGCATTGGATAGGAAAGGTCTAGAGAACCCAACTGTCTTAGTCAGCTCAGGCTGCTATAACAGAATATGGTAGACTAGGTTACTTGTCAACAACAGAACTGTATTTCTCCCAGTTCTGGAGGCTGGGAAGGCCAAGGCCAAGGCACCAGAAGGCCCGGTGTCCGGTAAGGATGCCCGCCCTCTCTACTACTCCCCTCTACCCACTTTATCATTGACATTCTGTCTTTATTTGTTACTCTTGACGGTCTGTCTCCTGCCACTAGAATGGAAGCTTCCTGCAGGCAAATTCTTTTCCTGCCTTGTCACAGCTTGATCTCAATGCCAAGAAGGTGCCCAGCGTAATGCAGAGTTTTGGTAACTGTGTGTTGAATGTAATATGACCAGGTTGTTGGAAAGAAGGCCAGAGCCTGACATCTCGTACGAAGCAGAACACTTTTGTAAAATCAGAAGCGCTCCCCTCCCTTTGGCCTCCTATCCCCAACCCCTACATGATCAGACAAGGGCCTGGGGACTCTGTGATTCTTAACCCCCATCGCTCAGGCAGCAGCTGCATCACCAGCATGAGGAAAGCATTTGAATTCTAAATAAGACCCAACGTTTAAACACCCTCTCATTTCCTTCTCCCAATAGCCTGCTCCCCTCGCAGCTAGAGCGACTGAGCATTCACAGCGACGGGTGTACATTTTCATTACGACTTTGACAAGTGATTCAGAGTAATTAAGCAGTGTTTCGCACAATGCCCACTCCACTTAAGGAATAAACTCTACATTTTGTTGGATTTACTGGCAAAAAGGAAAAAACAAAGCAGTCGCAGAGTGTCCGCTGGCATCATGAACAACCATCGGACCTGTTCTTGGGCCTTGGACAAGCATAAGAAAGTGAAGTGTTTCACTTTTACCGAAGGATAAGAAGGATAAGAAAAATCGATATAAAGATATGTATATTACGCCGCCAGTTATTACCGTCCTGTTTTTCTTCTTTGAAAGAGGCAGCGTCTGAAATGTACGTCAATAGAGGGATGAGTAAATAAATTGGAGAATGCACAGAATTTTATGTAACATTTAGAAGAATGAGGGAGATTGATAGATTCTTCCGTGGAAAGATGGCTGTGCTACATTGATCAGGAAAGAGACTTGCAGTGTTGTACTCATGTTAAAAAGCTATTCAAGGACATGTGTCAAACAGTCACAAGTGGTAACTTCCAGAAGTGGACTTGGGCCTGAGATTACAACAGCATGTATCATTTTGTAATTATAAAAGATATGAAACCACTCAGATTTTTAAAAAGATAAGCTAAAAAAAAGAGAACGAGAACCGAAGAATTACTAGAATAATCTGGTTGTCGCGAGGAAGCAGCACCGCTGTGGCAGGGCGCCTCCTCCTCGCCTTCCTCTCCCCGAGCCCCCGCCCCATCACACACGCACACGCGCCACGCGCCACACACCACGTACGCGCCACACGCCACACACACCACACACGACACGTATGACGCATGCCGCACACACAACACGCGCCACACGCCACGCACATGCCACATGTGCCGCACATGCCACACATGACATGTATGACACATGCCACACGCCACGTGCCACCCGCCACGTGCATGCCACACGCCACACACAACACACACAACACACATGGCACATGCCACACACGCGCCACGCGCCACACACGCACCACATACACTACACGTGACACATACCACACACAACACACATACCACACAACACACACAGCACAAACACACGCACCATATAAACCACACACACCACAGACACCACACACATACACACCACACATACCACACACACCAAATACCACACATATCACACACCACACATCCTACACATCACACACTCCACATACCACACACACACCACACACCACACATGCACCACATACATCACACGCCACATACACTACACATGACACATACCATACACCACATACACCACACACAGCACAAACACACACACCATATAAACCACGCACACCATAGACACCACACACATACACACCACACGTACCACACACACCACACACACCAAACAGCACACACACCACACACCACACACCACACACCACACATACCACACACACCACACACTACACATCACGCACTCCACATACCACACACACACAACGCACCACATACATTATGCATATGACACACATCCTACACATCCCACACACCACATACACCACACATTCAACACACACACACACTTTGTCCAGTAAATGACATTTACATTTCAATGTTAATGAAACAATTTTTATTAATTGGATTGCAGGAGAAAAATGTTTGAATTAAGAAGAACAGTAAGTTTCACACGATATAACAAAGCCGCAAAGGGTGCCGATTTTACATTAAGATTCTAAACCCTCTTAGTCATTGTCTGCATGTAAGAAAGCAGTTATGCTTGTCCGAAATAGTGTCATGTTCCTACTGCACCTTCGTCGCCGTCTTAGCCGATGCCCCCTTCACACGGGAGGGTTAGAGCCACTCTTCCCATTCCCCGAATACAAAATCCAAAAAAGTAAATATGATGTCCCAATAATTCCATTTAACTTACATGCAGCCAAATACCCTCACCTAAGGTGGCGGAGGAAGAAATAGCATTGCAAACCTTCCCGGTGACGCCACGTGCCACCCTAGTCAATGAGCATAATACATTCCTGAGTGACAGTAACTCCGCCCGCCACCCCGGTCCTGAGCACCGTGGGATGGCCGTCTGGGCCTGGGCACTTAAGCCTTGATGGACCCCTTCTTCCATTAAAACACATTAAAAGTTATGTTTACTTATTGCATTGGAGTAAAGACAAATGTAATCTAGGCTGTATTTATTATTATATATGCCTTATTATATTCATTTTTTCTTCTCCTTGTAAAAGAAATTAACACTAAAAATTTTCACAAGCTCCTAAAAGTTTCGAGTGCCTCAGGCGCTGTGTCCTCTGTTACCGGTGCGGAAGTCAGCCCGGGTCCTGATTCCGGGCCCCTTGGGGCCACGTGCCCCACCCCGCTTTGCTCAAAATGATTCTCACGCTCGCGCATCCCTATTTTTTCCTAAAACACAGCTGAACACAAGTCAGCCAACCTGTCTGGTTCTCAAAGAAACCATGATCTGTGCAAATACGGGAGAAAAAATTGGCCATGACGGGCAGACGGAGGAACATTTGTTGTCTCCAACACGTACTAAGGTTGGTCGCCTGCTGTGAAGGGCGATTTTGACTCTACACTAATTTTACCTTCTGCTTTGACATCAGACTCAAACTCCACATACAGTCCAATTCCATTGTGGCCTGAACGAACGCACTGCCAAGTATTCCGAAGGCTCTTAACATAGAATCGATATTAATAATAACAACCGCTACGCGTCTTGTGTCTACAAAGTGCCAAACCACGTGCTAAAACCCTGTGAGGTTGATGTCACTTAATCCTCAGCACCTCGGCTCTGCGGAAGTGAACAGGTGACAGCTTCCGGCTCCTTGGGGCAGTCAGCTTGGGGCTTCAAGGAAAGGAAGCTCTCACACTACACTAGGCAACGGAGCATCTGGGGCTGCACCCCATGACAAACTCCTCCCCTAGGACAACAAAAGGAAACTCTCAGCCTCCCTCACTCCCTCTCAAACACTTCTCCATACCGCAGCACAAGGCAAACTGGGGGACCCTTTATCCATAGTGAGTGTAATGTAGTTACCCCCACATACAGCCTCCCCTGCTCCCACGTTGCCACTACGCCTTTGCAGGAATAAACCATTCATCTCACTGCAGAAATTAATGCTGTTTTTAAGAGGAAACTAACATTGCCCCATACACTGAAATGTTTCAAAACTCCTCAGGAACGAAGTGTAAGGAAGAAGAATAATGATGATAACGTTGGCTGCCAGTGAATCGAGCATCTGCTATGAGTTCCATGCCAAGTTAAGTGCTTTACATGCATTTGCTCATGTAATCTTCAAAGCAACTCTTTGAAGTAAGTACAATTTTTCATAAGGAAGTAGAAATGCGGGAAGGTTTAAGTAACTTACCCGAGGTCACCTGGCTGGTCGGTGATGGAAAGTAGAAGCTGGGAAGCAAACTACACGGTGGTCGATATTTATTGTAACCTGGATTAGAGAAGGATGTTCTAAGAATGATATCCAAGTATGAGAGCATAAGGAAAATCTAACAGATTTGACTAAATAAAAATTATAAACATTCATGTATCAAAAAAAACAATGAACAAAATTGAAAGCAAACCACATCTAGGAAAGACTATATGCCGAAGCACTGATCCCGTACTACGGATGAGTATTTACAAATCAGTAAGAAGAAGGCAAATCCCTTTTCTAACGGACAAAAGATGAGAAAAGGCATTTCACAGTAAAGAATATAGGAAATGTAGGAAAGTACACAGCCATAGCAGTAATCCAAGAGATATAACGTGCACGATGCAGAAGCAGCGCGACGTTTTTCTTTTTTAATAATATAAGGTAGATAATTTTTTGAAATATATTAATAAGATGTTCTCCTATAGCTTTTCCCCACCTCATCCCCTCCCTCCCACACCCATTGTGCTATAAAGTCATCTATTTGCTTCATGGAGATTAGGAATCTTACAAATGAATTTCCATTTAAAAAAAAAAAAGCGTTCCATGTGTAGCCTGTGAGTACCAGAACTTTTTTAGCTTCTAGTCTCAAGAAAATGATCTCAAAAGTTTTTATTATCGTCTCAAAATAAAGTAAGATAAGAATGATAGCAAGTGCTAATTTGATGGGGTTGCCAGTTTCGCAGGGTCGTGAGAGAAGCTTTCTGTGATGAGGTGACATTTCAGCAAAGACCTGAAGGAGGTAAGAAAGTCAGACATGCGAAGCAAGGCGGGGAGAGAGAGCGTGCGAGGCAGAGCGTCCAGCAAGCACCAGGCCCTGCAGTGGGGGCTTGTTTGTCCGGAAAGGAGCCAGGAGGCTGGACCAGCAGTGACTTCAAGGGAGAGCAGAGGGGGAGAGGATCGTTGGGTTAGCTCAAGCCGTGTCCTGTAGGACTTCACTGTGCCCTGGAATGACCTTGGATGCTCTTCTGCATGAGATGGAAGGTTGGAGGATGTGACGAGTCCTAGCCCAAGAAATGTGAGCAGAAGCGACACACACTTCGCTCTAAGCTAGTGTGCCACGTCCACACACACTCCTTCCCAGGAGTCGTACGTCAAGATGCTGCAGTCACGAAGAGGGGATCTGGGGTCCCTTCAACTCTCTCTCTATCCCCATATATGGACCAAGAAGAAACTTATCTACGTAAAATGGAAGTGTCATTGGAATTTTCTGGACGTCGATGAAAATAAGCTTTAATACGAAGCGCGAACAGCTTCACACGTTTTTCAGATTTTTGGTCCCACCAACGGCACACCCAGAACCGAAATTGGCAGTTTTGTATAAAATTTTCTGGGGTTCGTCTTCAGTTAATAGATTGCTTTTCCTTACATATTTATAAGTTGTGTGTTTTTAATTGACTTCAAAGCACTAATAGTCATTTTAAAAAGTTATTTTAAGCAAGGTCCGCATTGTGTGGCGCATTGAGACAGGCCACTGAGCAAAATGTGCTGTCAGTGCATATTCATCAGAAACAAAAGCCCCGTGGTAGTTGTGATTCACGAAAAAGGAGCGGAGAACAATAATTTGGGTAATAAAAATGTATTCAAGAGAAAAGGATTAAAGCGAGACAAAAGCAAAGTCTGGTTTCTTGTGATGCTGATATCTCCCCTAGCCATTGTTTTCATCAGTAGTTAAAAAAAAATTAAGCTGGAAACTTCCTAACAACTTGAAACCGCGGCCGCTAGCCAGCTCCACACTCCTTATCTCGCATTCGCCAGCTACGGGGTCAGAGCCTAGTGCACCATGCAAGGGAGAGGGGAGGAAGAACCAACCGTTCGAGCCTTGGGAACGAGATCTTCCTCTGATACAGAGACATCCACTTGAACTGCAAAGCTCACAGGACGACCAGGGTCCGGCGTTTTTGCCAGCATCCGGGATGGCTCCCCCAGCAGGAGCGACGCCTTTTTTCCAGTCTCTCCATCATGCCGTCGCTCCTACCAGGAGGCCTGATCTGGTTCCACCCTAACCAGCATCCCCTTTCCTTCGCTCCAGGACCAGGTGCCCGGCAGAACCATGTGGACACGGGCGCGCTGCAGGAGAGCAGGTGTTCCCAGCCACGGCAAGGGGGCTGCAGGTGCCTGTCCTTCAAGTTTAAATTGCGAGAACCCCCGCCAACCGGGAGGACTGGACTGGGCACAGCTGAGCGCAGAGCCTGGAGGGTGGTGTCAAGCCAGAAGGGTGGCTGAGGGGGCAGCAGTGGCTTTGCTAGACAGGTCCTGCCACACAGACACAGCGTCTGCCACAATCCTGCACACTCTTTGCTGTGGGGGGCCCATTGCCACCAGCAAATAAGCCAGTGTCTTGGTGGATCTTTCCATGGTCCCATCTGCCCCAGAAAAAGTAGTCTCAGTCACCCTTTCCCATTTTCTGGGAAGGTAACCTGGTAAAGAATGGGCTACAAGGCCACCAGCACCCCCTCCATAGGACCCAGCCAGCCAGGGAGCTCAGGACTATTGAGCGACTCCAGACGGGTGGCTGACAGCAGGGAGGGCCAGGTCTGGAAGTCGCTGATTTAAACCAATGAAACCATCCCTGTCTCACACCATCATGCAACTACTACTTTGCTGGTCATTTCCTTCGAATCTTAACAAATCAAAATATAGTCGAGCCCAGAACAGGAAAATGTCCTCGAGTTTGGGAGACTCCAAAGCTGCATTTTGGGGACAAACAGTAGTGGAACAACCGAACGAGATGAGGAACACCGGAAAAGTGTAAGAGAAGTCGGAAGTCGAGAGGAGCAAGACAAGCTAAGGAGAGGCCTTTTCTTCCCTCCCCCAGATTTCCAGAGTAAACGCACACACACACGCACACACACACACACACGTGCGCGCCCACACACACATCAGGAGTACTCAAAAAACTAGATCTGACTGTTCCCTAAAAGCGCCTACAATGTCTCTATGTATGAGCTGCCTCTCCATCCTTGTTGCTTTGCCCAGCACGTGATGGAGAACTTACTTTGACCCCACCACAGGTTCCAGAATCCTTGGTGTCTCTTCCGCCTTCTCCCTAATAGCCTCGTTCCTTGCTTGGCTCAAGCTTTGACTGGTTTTCAAGTAGTTTATTCTTTGTATTAAGCCTTGGAGTACCTCAACCGTTTAGCCAATGGTGCGGCTTTGATTTTCATAAAGAAGCTTTATTCTCTTCTTTCTCATCTCTCGTATTTAATTTTTTGAATGTGGAAATACCGGAGAACTTTGCGATTACGTAACTGTCCTGGATTATTTTCGGAATCATTCTCTTTCCTACTAAAATTTTACTCTCACTTATGCTCACTTTATTTTGAGAAAGTGTGTCTCCTTCTGACAAAACTACAAAGTAAAGAAATTTTTTGCTCTATCCTGGTTAAAACATAAATCCCTTCCTTAAAAATAGCTACAGCCAAAATAGTACCAATTTTTATCCACAATAAAATTATTTCCTCCGAACAATCTTCATTCAAGAAGAAAAGACAGGTGTGGCTGCGTGACCTTGGTGAGGGAAGCTGGGTTTCATTTCCCTGTCTATAAAATTGGAATAATACTAGGAATGAACTATTCGTATTGTAGGGGTTCTTTCAGGATGACCCTGTTTTCTCCGAGAAGTCCCTCACCTACAGGGTCCCCTTCCTCTGCCAGGGGGAGTCTAGAATTAGCATTCAGACATAGCTGAGGGCATCAGCATGAGGTGATATACACTTACAGACTTGGAGAACAGCCTTCTCATGCCGTGTCTGCAGAGAACCCAAGAAAGCTGGCTGGGGAAGACATAAGAGTGAGGTCAGTTCACACGTGCAGAGAAATCAGAGGGAGGGACGAGGATACGGGTCACTGCCAGGCTTCCAGACGACGATCCGCCTCCCAGCTCCGGCTCCTGAGAGCCCTGACTGCACGCTGACAGATGACCTCCTGAGCCCACAACTGTAGCCTCATTTTAAAAAAAGAATAAGACTTACAACCAGAAGGATGTTAACTAAAACGCAGAAGGATAAAGGATGCCTAAGATACCTTTCTTTCCCCACACTGGCCCTTGGGAGAGGAGGCCCCGCTTCCAGCCCAGCTGACCTTGGTCCCTCCCGGGCGCAGTTCCCAATTAAAGTGAAACAAGGTCCTCACAGGCACGTGATCATCAATATGCATAAAGGTGACACCAAACCAACATGAAATGCCCAATTACCCAAATGTCTCGCTCAGGTAACGGCCTTTAAATAGTCAAAGGCACTCCTGCAAATCTTCTTTAGGGAAATTAAAGCCAGCTTTGAACGCAGATGACTTTGCACCCTCTTCACGGCCTCAATCGAAATATCTGAAAGAATTGCCCATCATTGAACAGACTAGGTCGGCAGGGCGCTGGAGAGCCATTTTATTCAGCTGGGGTGGGTGGAAGGGGTTCATCCCAGCTCAAGCCCTCCTTTGGGCTTTCATGTGACTGACAAGTAGTTTGTCACTAAAGAGAGGCCACAAGGCGACACCTCTTCCAATTTGCTATGTACGAGGCGTCAGGCCTGGTGGCCCCCTCTGCTCACAGCCTGCTATCCAGATATGTCGTAACAATGCACGTGGGCAAGGTCAAGCCCACTGGGGCGCTGGCTGAGGGACAGGGGGCGGTCTGAGAGGTCCCGACCCCATGAGGGGCTGGTGCGGGGCCTTTGAGAGCACTCTGTGAATGCTTTTGGGACCGTGGAGGAGGCCAGCTGTGAGGATGGACCGCTCGCCACTGCATAGGCATCCTCCACGGTGCCCCGCTGTACGCATCCGAGTGGACCCACTTAGCAGTGATTAGCTCTTGGTTGACGGAGCAGAAATTCATCCTCACTCTGCAGCCAGAGGGCAGGGCCAATTCGGGAAAGTCTAATTTTGATGCAAATCGACTGTATTTCTGGCAGATATTTTCTCTGGGCTCTTGTTACCAAGGGAAATCTAGTTCGGTGCAGACCCCCACCTCCCAAACACTGGCACAGAACCTAGAGTGTCTGGCAGAGCCTGGGGAAGCCCAGAGCTCAGAGCCCGCGGCCATGCTTGAGAAGACGAGCTTCTTACAGTCTGGTCAACGTCCCAACGTTCCTAAGAACGTCTAGGGGTTTCCAGGAACGAGGCGGTCTGCACGGTGGGAAGACAAACAGCTGCACCGTGTCTTTATTTGTTTCAATGTGCGTTGCCCAACTTCTGGGCCCAACTCCCCTGAGGAAAGAGTTTGGAGTTTGTCACTCCCATTCTTCTAACAACAACAACAACAACAGAGAGTCAACAAAGTGAAAAATCGATGTCTGGCATGGGGCCCACTAGGGAACTAGGCTGCAGAGCAAACTGCCATCCTGAAGCCCGGAGAGAGGAGGGTTCACAGGGTCGTGGCCAAGATCTGCTCACGCGTAGCAGGACACGCTAGGGCCATTGCTGGCAGGAATACTTAGACAGCGCTTGTGATGAATTGCTGGAGGCTGAGTATGGACTAGCATAAAGGCTACGATCTTACGGGGCCACTGGGTGGCTCTGACTTAGGGGGGGCAGGGAGAGAAGTATAATCCTTGTGAAATACATGCCGAGCCTTCCTTAAAACACAGGTGGTTTTGACCTCTGAGTCTCTAGTGCGAGATAAGATATATCATAGGCTGCACAGTATTTTTGTTTGGTGGAATGATGGATGGTTATTTGGATGGATGGATGGATGGATGGATGGATGGATGGATGGATGGATGGATGGATGGTTGGATGGATGGATGGATGGATGGATGGATGGTTAGATGGATATGTGATCCATGCCCTCGAGGAAATAATAGAAGAAATTCCTAAATTTGTCTCTCGCAGAACACTAATTCCAGATGATACTAACAGCCATGCCATGGTGTTAAAAAGTTCTCCTATGCTCAAAAAATTGGTCAGGAAACGTTCAATTTAAGACGTTAAACAGATTTCTTTACTATAGGAGACTGGATTCCATGTAACTTCTCTTCCTAGAACTTAGCACAGCTGTTATTAGGTGCTTAGTAAGATAATCAAACAAATGACATCATAGACTAGTTCACTCATATCCATTCATCCCACAAGTCTTCATTGCACACCCACCATAGTGCAGGCACAAAGCCAGAAGTTTGGGGTATAATAGGAGTGAAAATGAGCAGACTGTGCCCTGCTGTGGTGTACAGGGTCATAGAGGAGACAGACATTAAACAAATAATCCCAGGTAGCAGAAAATTACAAGCACAACACTCATTACAATGGAGCAGTATATACAAAAGCTACAATAAAGCAAACAGCCTGGTCAAGGAGGTTAGGAAAAGCCCGCGAAAGTGCTGAGAATTAAAGCATTAGGAAGAATTAATATGGCAGAATGAACGGGGGTCGGGGTGGCTGGGACCCCAGCAGAGAAAACCATGTGTATTACCTTATTCCCCTCTCAAGTCCCACAGCAGGAGGGAGCATGGCAGACACAAAGAACAGAAATGAGGCCCAAACGTTGGGAGGAGGGGATTCCACACTTTCAGTGACCAGCTCAGGGAGGCTAAGGGTCCGTGCTGGACATGCCCCTTGACCCTCCCAGATCCCATCCCCACCGCTCTCCACCTGCTCTCTGCCCCGGAAGCGGATGCTGTGGGCTGCATCCACCAGGCTCCCCTGCCCTCTGGCTCCTACTGGGGTTTGGCCAGCGGGGGCACGAGGAGGAAGTCAGGATGGGAGGCAGGAGAGGTCAGCACCCCTGTCCCCTCAGCTC
>NW_006442491.1:36050735-36104613 GCF_000325575.1 Pteropus alecto
GCTCCCAGCGAGTGGTCTCCTTCCTACAGCCTCAGGCCTCTTTGAGTTCCAGGGTCCACTCTCCCCCGCCCCTTCGTGCCTAGAGGAACAAATGGCCCCACTGTTGCTGGCCCTGGAGCCTTTCGCCGACCCTGGCTTCTTTCCTCGTGTGATCCTGCCCTCACCTTCATAAGCGATGCTTTCAAGGGAGTCTCACTCACTCGCCTTGAGTGTCCCCCGATTCTGGCTGACATACAGCGCCTCAGCTAGAAAGGGGTGGAGCGGGGACACCAAGTTTCAGAAGCTTAGAACTATTTTTTTTTAATTAGACCATCTCTGCCTGCCCTTGGGGAGCAAACCATGCAGAAGCTGGGGCTGTGACCTTCAGGATCAGACCAACGCGGTTCCCAGTCCGACTCTGCTGCTGACAAACTCTGGGGACACTGACTTCATCTCTCTGGGGCTCAGTTTTCACCACCGAAATGCGAACAATGCCCAGGAGTCACCACATACAATGGCCATGAGAACTACAAGCTGGAACCTTCGTAAACACTCGGCACACAGTGAAGGCTCAGCACACGGTCGCTGCTACAGCTCCGACTGTCAGCAACATGCCGCACCTCGCTCAACCAACCTGAGCCCAATGCCATTCTGTACTGCCAACAGCCCCGGGGTCGCGGTCATCACTAGTTTAATAGCCAGACGCAGGAGGATACTGGAAATGTCAAAAGAGATGTCACCCGGCCCCTTTGGCGTGAGCCTGGACCCTGAGGAGCTGCTGTCTTCGGTGTCACTCACCAACGGTTGTGTGCGACTTCTCAGTTCCAAAGACCCGCTTGGCTCATTCGCGTGCTGCCGCGGCTCAGCATCCCGGTGGGGTTCAGAGCCTGGCACCGGTCTGGAGTCCTGCCACGTCGCACTTCCGCCCCCCGAGGTCGCACGTCGCCCAGACAGGTTTCTGAATGTGCGAAAACATGAGAGAGAAAAAGCAGAAAACGGGCCCCTGCACTCGGTGACATTACCAGAAACATGTGTCGACTCCAGATTGCGGTTCTCGGAAAGGGCAGCACTGTAGGCCACGTTCGCGGCCGTTCCGACTCGCTTTTAATGAGTCCCTGAATGCTGACAGCACAGCCACTTAGACTTGAGTAATTGGGTCACCATGGTTTCCCAAGGACACAGGGCCAGCTGCGGGGTCTGAATTCTTGGCAGAGAAGTGGCTGGCGGGCCTGATTCAAAGTCACTGGGAAATGGCAGTGGTCTGGAACGAGGACCAGCAGCCAGGGGGTCCCCACGTGGAGCGGGGGCCCAGCCAAGTGCACAGCTCCGCCCGCCGCAGCTGGGCTTCCCCGGCGTCAGCCCCCTGGGCCCCACGACCTCGGCTTCTACGTGCTCACCTCCCACGCTTCTATTACTTAATTTTCTTTCTTTAACAGTGTTTTACTGAAATAGAGTGATTTCCATTGCAATTTTATATCACAGCCCCCAACGGAAACCAGCATCACTTGTCATCAATAGAAAGCAACAATTAAAATAAATACGCTGAAAACAAGCGACGCTACTAGACTCCGGCGGGACACTGTTCCCTGTGGGATGATCTGATCTCACCACTTGCTGTCTCCTGGATAAAAATTAAAAAAGGACGTTGGCAAGTGTTCAAGCACCAGACGAGGTTTTTTTCTCTCCCATAATCAGAAACGTTAAGAGAATGGAAAAGAGAATAACTTTCTGACGACTGCGTTATTCGGTTTTGTTTTATGCTAAAATCGCCTAGTAACGCGTCCACAGTCACCTTGTCACCTAAGCCCGGGCTGCCAGTCTGGGGTACGGCTGCAATTCCACCGCAGACGCGGCCTTGGTTCATGGTCCGTGACCTGGCGCACACTGAAAGAAACAACTATTGCAGTTCATCTCTCCCAGGTACCATCTAAAAGCACCTCGTCTGCTCCCTGAGGTACGGGTATTACCCTTCGGGAAATGCCACGATACACTGAACGCCAAGTCCCACAGGGCGGGGGGGGTGGGGGAGCCCACAGACACCCCCACCTTGCTGTGCAGAACCAGGTTCCGGTGAAAGTTTCCCTCCTTCTGTCGCTGGAGGGGTCTTCGATGTGGAACAACATCTTCCAGAGATTCAGGGAAAGCCAGCCAGAGTAAATCAGGACTCTCATGCCGGTGAGGACACCCCCAGGGCCTGGGGACAGAGCTGGAG
This sequence comes from Pteropus alecto, assembly GCF_000325575.1. Classification (NCBI taxonomy): domain Eukaryota; kingdom Metazoa; phylum Chordata; class Mammalia; order Chiroptera; family Pteropodidae; genus Pteropus; species Pteropus alecto. The sequence goes on from NW_006442491.1 coordinate 36,052,927, forward strand.
ATGGGAGCCACCCTCAGTGGGTCCTCGGAGTGAATGCGGCCAACAGGACAGTGCCATCTCTGCCCTGCACTCCGTCTCGGAGGTCTGTGCCCGCCCGTGGAGCCCTGACCGTGGCTCGGACGAGCTTCTACACCTCCACACTCCCGTTGGTGTGGAAAGGCCCACAGCACCGATCGACGAGGGTGACGGTCCGGCTGACCCGGTCAGAATGTGGGAAATCCACGGTCCTTCGGGGTGACCAGCATGACATGATTCCTCCGTAGGTTCACTTCACACATGCTCGTTACAGCCCCCGCCATGTGCCGGGATTACTCTGTGCTAAAGATATGAGGAGAGGAAACAGGCGAACTCTCCGCTCCGTGGAGTTTATACTGTGATTGGGGAAGACGGGTGATAATTAAAGCCATGGAGTGTCAGGTGCTCATAAATGCCGCGGGGAAGGGGAGGCGGTGTGGCGGGAAGGGCTATTTAAACAGGGAGAAAGCTGGGATGTGAACGCGAGTCCCAGGTGGCTCCAAACTCCGCGTTCCCTCTCCCGTGACCCGCCGCCTCCCCCGTCTGCTACCTGGAGACAGGGCTTGAATGTCCCTGGTACCGTGACACCCACGGAAGAGTTTTCCATTCTCACCCCGTCGAGGCCTCTGAGCGCCTTCGAGGGTCTCTCTGGCCCAGACTGGCTATAAACGTGCAGGAAATTCAAGGGACAAGCACTCGGGTAAGAAAACTAGCGTCAGGCGTCTGGGAAAAGCGCTGTCCCTTCAGACGTGGTTTGTTCTGTTCAATCCAAACTTGGCCCTTCTCTTCCAGCCCCTCACACAACGCACAGCGTCCCTGCAGACCAGCTGTGGTCGCTGAAATTAAATGACATCGCTGCCCGATCGACAAGCAAGGGCAAGAGACTGGGGAGGGAGACGCCCATGCGACAGGACGGCCCAGCCTTCCCTCTGGGCCCCAAGGTCCACTTCCTTCATCCCGGGATTTCGGACGCTGCAGGTAGAAGACCCAGACAGTTCCGTTTTCATCAGCAAGTGAGGCCATCACAGACCGTGTGACTTTGGAAAAAATGGCTTCGCCACGCTGAGCCTCGGCTTCATCTGCCTAAAATAAGAATATCAACGATATTAACCTCACAAGTGATGGAAAGTTTGGAGGAAATACACATGAAAGGGTTCACAGCGTCTGGCCCAGAATAGACACTCAAAAAATAGCCCCTCTTAACCAGTAAGTTCTCTGACAGGTGGTGACAAGGTCCTGCGCCATACTCAGGATGACACGGGGGCCCCCCTTCCCGCACCCCAGAGCAGCTCGGAACCCTGCAGTGTGACAGTGTCAACGGGGCTCTGATTAACTTTGCCAAAGATATCTCTGGTTCAAAGTGAGTTTCGTCGGACAGCTCGACTTGTCAGAAGCAGAGCAGAGGCACCCTGACCTTTTCAAACAAAGTTAATTGCTTGAGTTTTAAGGTTGTAGAGCTTAATTTTGCCACGTATTGATCCAGGGGTGCAGACGTCCCTCCTAATTTCTAATTCCCTCTCGAGGAGAAAGTGGGAATTTGCCTCGACACCGCCCATGGTCTCAGGGAGGAACATGAACATTCAGAAACTTTCTGCTTCCGCATGGCGTGGCCAATTACGCAGCGTAACTTCTCCAGCGAGGAATCTAACCTCGCTGCTTAGTTTTCACTTAGTCAGTCCACACTTACTGAGCACGCGTGGTGAGCCAGGCAACGCGGGGGTGGGGCGGGGGATGGGTGTGAATCCGATGATTACACGAGTGCAGGCGAAGCCACCGCATGCGTACCGGGTGAGGACTCTGTGGGCCTAGTGGGGGGTAGTGTGAGCGGTGCCAGCTTTGTCTGCGGGGGATTTAAAGTCAGTGGGTCTGCTTTGCCTTGTCACCTCAGGCTGGAAACTCTAAACAGCGCTGCGAACGCGAGGCATTTAGAGAGACGACGTCCACACAGGAAGCCCATCGTGACTTTGTAATTTCTCGAAAGTGCATCCCCTTCCAGGAAGGCATGGCCGCCCAGGTTGAAGCCTCCCCAAGCAGCTAAATTTCCTTCCCTAAGCTCCCTCTTTCATTGCAAACGGCAATGCTAAGCACTAGCAAGGCTTCGGTGTTCCGATGCGGATGAGAAGCTGGGGTGTGCTCGTGCGTGACATGCAGTTAATGACAATAACAGCTACAACCACTGCCACCATTTACTGAGCACTTTCTCTGCACCAGACGCTCACCTATGACTTTGTATATAAACCGACTTCATCCTCACTGCACCCTGCAATGGAACTTCTGTTATCGTCCTTTCATTCAGATGAGGAAAGCGAGGCTCACCGAGATTGAGCAATGAGTACACCATCATCACGCTGCTCTGTGGCTCATCTGGATTCAAATCCAAGCCTATGACTAACCATCTGACTACTGTGCCTAGTTATTTTTAAAGATATAACTGGAAGAATGGGTACTAACGTATACCATCATCATCATCATCATCATCATCACCCTCATCATCACTATCACCATCACCACCACCATCGCCACCATCATCATCATCATTAGCATCACAGGTGAACAGGCACCATGTGCCAGGTATGATGAGAAATGCTCTACATAAGCTCATCTAGTCAATGATTTGGGCAATACCACCCTTCTATAAAACAGGCAGCATTATCCTGTTCTTTACAAATAAAGAAACTGAAGTTTAGAGGCGTCAAATCAGTGACCGAAGTACCACATCGAAGATCATCCACAAGCTACAAAATAATAACACCCAAGCTGAACATGCAGTTAGCACTAGCAGAACAAAGATAACTTACCATCTGATTTCGCTTGCAGTCAGTCTCGAGGGCACTCTTGTTTACCTTAGTTTACCGTTTTCTGCTCTGTAGTTCAAACTGCTACAGGAATCCAGCTCTCTCTTCTGTCATTATTATTATTTGCATCGGACTGAGTCAAGAGAATGTGAGCACATTTATGCAACAGAGAAATAGCCTTACTTTCCAATGGCAAAGAAGCAAATTCAAAACTTCCCTTAACGCCTGCCACCCTGACAATATGAATAAAACACTGGTGGAAACAAATCATTATGAGATCTATAAATACAAAAGCACACTCTACGATAATGTCAGACGTATCAACCACATCCCATGTCAAAACCTGAGCTGGCAGATGGAGCTAATAAGTGCTCTTTGCCCATTCCCTCCATTAATCTCAGAAAAATCATTATATCTATAAATAAAAAATCATTTATGTTATAGAGTCATGACATATTTAAGTGGAGAAAGACCTTGGAGGTCCTCTAGTCTGACCCAGGCCCAGAGATGGCAATGGCTTTCCCAACATCGAACGAACCCCACAGACTACGGCACCGAACTGATTTTGAAGAGGACTCTGTCGGAGCGTCGCAGGGCGAGGGCATCAGCCTGCTGGATTCGCTGGACGGCGTCCCTTCCCGGTTCGAGCACGTCCGCAAGCACCGCCCTGTGACCAGGAGTTTGAACCAAAAAGATTTTGCCAGATCACTCCTCCTCCCTCGTATTCAGAAGGTAAATCAGCTGTAGGACAGGGGAGAGTACTGAGGAGGGGTCGTGGAAGGTTTGGGTGTCATCGGAGGTGACGTAATCGATTGCCTTATTTTTAAAAACTACATTTTAATGCTTCCCATCTAAGAGGCAGAAAACAGCCAAATAAACCAAAAAGATGAGTGAATGAATGAATGAATGAATGAATGCATGTCTGGATATAACCAGAGATCCATGTGATCCTGACCGACACTCTTATTTCCTTGCCTATCCGAAACAAAATACGGTGGTGCGAAAACACATAACCAATAGGAACGCAAACCTTTATTCCAGCCTCATGAGTCTTCGTCAAACATAGACTGTTGTTCACATACATCAAACGTCTCTAAAACATTTCGTATCCAGTTCTGCCACTCACTATCCTCGACATAAACGATAACAATTCCTCGAACTTTCACTTCTGAAATCTTCGCTGGAAACTCAGCCTGGACGGTTCCTCTGCCTCTTTCTTCTCCCTTCACCTCGGCTCTTTTCGTTGGTTTCTTGCTTCTTTATCGAGTCCCCTCAGACCTCTCTGACTCCCTTCATTCTTGTCCTCCTTCCTCATCCCTCAGATCCCTCTTACCGAAGGAAAGCGGGGGGCTGATGCCCAAACGAAACTCGCTTCCTTCGATAAGACAAGGACAAAGGAAAGACTGAAAAGATTATAAGCCAAGCTCTTGTGTGCTATTTACACACAAATGTACATGTGTGTTCGAGATGTATTGATGTACGACGACTTAAAAACATGCTGTTGTCATTCGATCGCAGCAGCTATGGCAAAGCTGTTCACACGCAACGTTAAGGCCAAGAGGTGGAAAACAAGTCACAGCGACACAAAACTCTGTAGCTGAAAACTTTGCAGAGTGAGCTACTGCGACCCAGTGGGGAATCTCAGATCAGCCTCTTCGAGTCCAGATGGGACTTTTAAAGAACTGTAGAGTGGGCCACGTAGTAGACAGTCACTAAGCCTTCGCCGAATTCAACGGTCTAAAGAAAGAGTAAAGCTGAATTCTTCCAAGTCCATAAAAGGGTGCTGTTGTTTTTTTAAAAACAACTGTTGGATTGGTTGGTGTTTAATGACGAGGGGAAAAAAGGTTCAATTTCATTTTTCATTATTAAAGTCAATTTTTTACTTCCATTAATTAAAATGTGCATAAAATCCCCTTTTCTCCAGCTCTGTTAATGAGACTAAGCAGAGGCATATGGCTTCATCTCAGCACACCCCACAATGTATTCTTTCGTGCTCATTTCTGCTGATGGAGTTTCATGAGTTGGAATCTGTTTACCTCACACTTAGGCCTTAAATGCACAAGGTGGGAAGGCCCGTTCGGAGGAGGTAAAGAAAGAAAAGGAGAATAAATGATCCAGTTTGCTCATCTGATGCTCAGATAAATCAAACGAGAAAACAACAGTCCCCATAAACGTCACAAACCCACTTTTCCTTGCTCCTCAGGGAGGGCACCTTTGCTTCGTCATCCCAGAGCCCACTAAATCCAGTGCCGCATCACGCCCCAGCTCCATTTTATCGCAAGATTTCATTCAGGAAAAATGCAAACTGCTTTTCTGATGACCCCTTTCTCTGTGTTAGAAATAGCTTTACGTTCAAATTGGCCTGAAAGAAATCTAACTTTTAGAAGCTCATCGTCGCACACTGCGAATGCCTGCTGAGACACCCTCATTTATGGCGCCATTATTAAAACAGCAACCAAAAAATGAATAAATCAATAAGACGAAACAAGTGGGAGCCCAGGTGGGGCCAGAGCAGTGTGATGATTGGGAAATGGTCTCTGCTTTGGTAGAAGATTAGAATCAAGGAAAGCAACCATCTTCATCATCGGTGTAAGTCTCTGTAACTGATTTCGGCAGTGGCCCCAAACGGACGGTGCCTGCTCCTTTGTTACCCACAGTTGATAAATGTGCAACAATTTTTCATTCTGAAGCGTTATTTCCTTTTGCAGTTCGCCAAGTGCCTTTTCATGCGCCATCTGAAGACTGGTCCACGAACAGAGCTCCTCCGGGGAAGACAAGGGAATGATCTGACTGCCAACCTGATCGTTGGTTGCTGGAAATAAAATTCTTGGCCCGCGCCAGTGGTGAAGCACCGATGTTGCTGTTTGATAACCACATCAAACTTCTATAGGACGAGTCACGGACGAGTAGAAGGGCGGTGGCCATGACTTGGAACCAGGCAGACCAGGGTTCAAACGCTGTACTTACTTTGGGCGAGTTGTTTTAACCTCTATGAGCTTCGGTTTCCCCATCTATAAAATGGGAATTAATTAATTCCTACGTTGTATGATTATCATAAAGGTTAGGTGGTAGAATGTGTACTTAGCTCTTGGCACATAGTAAACACTGAACAACTGTTTCTGTTCTGATAAACCGTAACCACAAACTCCCTTCCATTATTAACCAGAAGACTCTGTGGTAGGGTATTTCACGATACTTCCCTAGATATTATTATTTTTTCTGGGTATGGCTCTTCAAGGCTCTCAATGTGGGTCTATAACATATTGCTGTTTGTTTGGGATACTCTTCTAAAGAAAAATTTATATTCTAGGCACTTTCTACTTTTCCCTTAAGTATATAATTGTGGTTTGTTCGCTAACCACTCACTTCTACAATATATTCTTTTTAGTCATAAAATCATTAAGCATCCAAATGTAGGGGATCCTGGACAATGCCATGCCCCTACTTAAAATAATTAGTTTACCTTAAAACAAGAGAAGGAAGAGAGTAGAAAAGTCCCCTGAGTTCGGTATTTAAACATTCAAGCTATGGGATGCATATTCCAATCTGAGTTTCAGAAGAGGAAAATAAACAGAACAAGAGCCAACTATGTATTAATTGTGGCTTATCTATTTAGTGCCACTGGTGCGTATCAAGCTACGCAGAAGGTAAATTGAAAGGGGAATATAAGGTCCCAGTTCAAGAGAGCGAGCCATCTGAGAATTCGTTACCTACACATCTGAATATTTTACATAAGGATCGGTAACTGGGATGATAAGACACGGGAGTAAAATCTATGCCGGGGTCAGGGTGGGGACGAGCTGGGAGAAATAAGAGAGAAGGCGGAAAGTTCCAGCACCGTTTAAGATGTCGGCCGTGCTGGGGCATGTCCAGGGGCAATCCCAACCGCCCGCCACCCTCTCCTCAGAACCCGTCCTGGACAGAACGGACGGACGAGAGTGCACACCGCAGGCGAGAGTTCAGATCTCCTTACTGCGTAGCTCACCGCTCATTGCTAATCACGCAGAAAGACGGCTCAGGATGCTCCTGGCAAGACACCTCCCCCTCAATGAGTTTCCAGAAAGAGAATCGCCAGTCCTGACAGGCGTGTAGATAACTGTGGGCTTTTATGGGTGCAACTCTTACAGTGTTGCTGCTTGAAAAAATACCTGGATGATTCTAGAATCCCAAACCTGCAGGCTTATGTGCGTCATTGTATGAGAGCAGGCATCACGGCACCTTCCTCTATTCGATTTCTCCTACAGATCTTATTTTTTTAAATCTCCTTTACCGAGTTATAATTTACATATAATACAATTTACTCGTCTTAAACATTCAATCTGATGAATTTGGACAAACATGTACTGTCACATATCCACTACCAGAATCACGGCATAGAAAATTTTCATCACCCCAAACCCGTCATCCCCTTGTGCAGGCAATCCCCACTCCCACCTCAGGCCCTGGCAACCCCGATCTACTTCCGGTCAGTATAATTGTTGCCTCTTCTAGAGTTTCATTTGAGGTCTCTTGTCCCTGGCTCATTTCACTTATAATAATGTTTTGGAGGTTCCTTCATGTTTCTGGTGTATATCTGTGATTCAGACCTTTTTATTGAAGAATGGTATTCTGTGGCATGGAGACACCACCATGGACATTTGGGCTGTTTCCAGCTTGCCTCTCGTATGAATACATCTGCCACGAGCACTCAAGTGCAAGTCTTTGTGTGAACATGTATTTTACTTCTTTGGGGAAAATAACCCAGGAATGAGATTGCCCGGCACTATGGTGAGTGTAGTTCGCATGCATTAGAACTGCCCGCGTGCTTTCCGAAGAGGCTGTGTCACTTTGCATTCCCACCCTTGTCAATATTCACCACCATCAGTCTTTAATTTTAGCCGTTATGTAGATGTGAAACGGTAGCCATCGTGATTCTAATTTGCATTTTCCTAGTTAAGCATCTTTTCATATGCTTATTTTCCATCCATATATATTCTTTGGTGAACAGTCTATTTAATATTTTACCAATGTTTTTAGTGGGTTACATTCTTTTATTGAATTATAAGAGTTCTTTATATGTATGGGGTGCAAATTCTTTATCATATGCCTGTTTTGCAAATATTTTCTCTCTTCCTATAGCTAAGCCTTTCATTTTCTAACAGCATCCTTTAAAAAGAAAACGCTTTTCATTTTGACAAAGTCCATTTCATCCATTATTTCTTTCGCGGCTCCTCATTCTCGTGTCCTATCTAAAGCAAAAAGGATTATCTGCTAATTTTTCTATACATTTTGTATTGTCAGATCTTACGTTAGGTCTGCGTTCTATTTTACTTTAATTTTCGTGTATGAAATGAGACAAAAATTGAGGTTCGTGCATATAAATATCCAGTCATTCCGGCACCGTTCATTAGAAAGCCAGCCCTTTCCCCATTGAATTGCCTCTGCACGAAGCTGGCCAAAACCTGCAGGTAAATGCTCTCCACTTCTCTCGAGTGAGAAGTGGTGATAAGATCATTTCGAAATAAGGATCGACTTATTCAATACATGTAGTATAGAATCTTACTCTGCAGTCTTTTAAAGTGATGATCGAAAGCTATATTTATTGATGATGGAAAGATGTTTAATAAAGTGATAAAAATCATATTATAAAACAGAATAGATGGGATAATTTTGTGTTTCTAAATAGAGTAGGAGACAATAAGATATACAAAGACAGACCGACAAAAGATCTATTCCTAAAAGTTCATCATGATCATCTGTAGGTGGTCAATTAAAGGTGCTTTATATTTTTTGCAATTTTCTAAAGTTTTTCAATATGTGTGAGAGAGATTTTCATAATTAAAAAGAAAAGAGCTTTATCTGCTTTGAAAAAGTGCCGTGGGTAGAAAAAGACAGAAATGAGGGTGAGCAGTAAGTTATTGCTTCAGATTTCAGGGGCTAATTCATTCAGTTTACTACGAGAAAATCTTAATGAGTTTCAAAGCCATGCGAAGGAATCTCATGGAGAGAATCTCAAAATAGTTCCAGACGAGGTACCCGTCACCTGTAAAATACATTCTGCATCTGTAACTACTATATTTGAGGATGCTGAAGTCGAATGCATGGCAATAAGAAACTCATGGGGAATATATAAATAATGGTAGAAATTAGTAGTCAGTCTATTTCAAATTCGTTTTTATTCGGATTCAGTTGTTCGTGACCATAAGGCAATATCAAGCTACTTTCTAAAGAATCTTGGGCTAACTCCTAATTATCTGCGATTGGATTTTCTGCCTTGCAGATTATCTGCAGCGGCTCTGGAATTATCACCTCCGTTCACGCCGGGATCGCCCCAGCTGAGTGGGGTCGTAGAGCTCCACACCTATCAAGAATGGAATTTAAAACTGACTCCAAGCAAAGAAAAAGATAAAAGAATCGGGGATGGTCCTACAGAGAGAGAAGATGCCAGAGTGATTTCTAAACCGCGGCCTTCAGATTTTTGGTAGTAAATTGATTAACCAGCTGGGCAAGAAACAAAATAGAATAAGTAAAATAACGTTAAAATTAGGAAAATTTCACCTTGACCAAAGGACGTGTCTTCTTTTTTTTTTTTAATTTTACCTTCTTTTTTAATGTTCTTATGTGTCTTCTGAATAACATTTATCCCATTCATTCGCCAAACGCTGCGACTCCGGCCATGCCCAAGGTGCTGAAGGTTTTCAGGGATGGCCAGTCAGATTCTGAGGGGGCCACATGGGGCCAGTTATTCAGATGACTGAAAAAGTAACTAGACTTAAGAATCAACCTCCAAAATTTTTAACTAAATATCAATGATCAAAGTCGTCACTGAGTCCATCATTTAATACTTCCTGAAAATCAAAAACAACCTGGCCATCACCCGCTTTCCCCAACATCTCATATTCTGTAGAGCGGAAATAAGTATGTCTGAATGGACAACTTTCACAAGGCGTTTGACATTCCCTTTAGGCTTCTTTCGGCGTGAGGAACTGTCCTCCCAGCCTCCAGGGCTCCGACGGGCAAAGCAATCCCGCCGCCCTCACATGCCCGATCACCGCCACCTTTACCCGGAGGCGCTGGTGTTACTGAGCATGGGAGCAGCAGGAGGAGGAGGGAGACGATGTCGTTCCTGGGTGAGTGGGGGGAGGGCAGGGCGAGTTCTGCAGGCTCGGGCCCTGTGGGCGGAGTGATTTTTGAAAAACCATTTGCAAGTCCGATTTAAGGAAATAATTTCACACAAACGGGGTCAGGGGTCTCGCGAGGATACTTTACTTTTCTCCCACTCCCAGATCGCGCCTGTTTCGAGGCTTCTTTAAATAAGGACTTTGGGGTCACAAGTCTCTGCCTTCGAAGATTCTCAAGGAATAAAAATTGAGTGATCCGTCGTTAAACTGCATCACTCAGCTCCCCGAGTTCACACCTCCAACCAGTGAACCCGTATCGATTTCTGGAGTTGGCATACGAAGAGGAAATATAATACTGTCAACCCATCACGATGGTAACAGCCAGATACTTTTACATACACGTCATCTCCTTTCATCATCATCCCAATCTATGACGTAGCTGTCATTATCACCTTTTTTACGGTCAAGGAACGGAAGCTCCGAGGGGCTGAGCAAGCTAGTCCAGGTCCCACGGAGGTGGAGTCAGGGTTTACATGCTGGAGAAGCAGGCTGAAGGCCGGCAGCGGTTGCTGGCCTCACTCAGCGTGCTCTTGGGGCTTTCACGTTCTCTTTTTGATGCTAAATAAGGTTTACCAAAACAGAGCTCTTCAGGGACTCATGCTTGGTGGGGATACAGAGCATGGGGAAGCCGTTCAGACAGAGCCTCCTGCAGCCTGGCGGTGTCCTGCCTCTGCGCCCCTCCCCCTCGCCACCGACGCCTGCCCTTATTCAGAAGGTTTTCAGATGTTTCTGCTAATCCACTGTGGGAGTTTGACATGTCCCACCCTGCATGCTCAGAGAGACTACTTTCGTCTTGTGCTTCAAGAAAAGAGAAAAAAGAAGAGAGAAGGAGAAAAATCAGTGGAGGAGGCTGGTTGTCATTTGGGCATTCATTCATTCAATCAATTCAGTTAACATCGTTTCCTAAATCATCGAGCAATTATTTTTCACTCAAGAAAAATCCCGCCAGTTAGACAAGAATCCAATTTAACAACGCCTCCAGAATCTGGGGGTTCGGCATGATAACGCCCACTAACAAACAGGTGTCAGTATTAGTCATTATCATAATGACCTCAATGTTTTTGCTCACTGTTGTGCCGAGCCTTGTGCCAAGTCACTTATGCACACACTCATATTCCATTCTCGGAATCTTACGAAGGAGGAACTACTATCGCCCCCATTTTGCAGATAAGGAAAATGAGGCTCGGAGGGATGAAGCGATTTATCAAGTTTTCCAATAACATGGCAGAGGTTTGAACCCAAGCCTGTCTGAGTCCACAGCGCAGGCTGCCATCCACTCTTCTGGACCGAAGGTCAACACACGTTCTCTGTAAAATGTCACATAGGTAATAACTTCAGCTTTGTGGGTCATGAGGTCTCTGCTGCAACTACTCCACTCTGCTTTTGTTGCCCAAAATCAGCCGTGGACAACAAGCGAACAAATGGGCATGGCTGCGTACCAATAAAACTTTATTACGAAAACAGACTGGGCCCAAAGGCCAGTTTGCAAACTCCTGCTCCATTCATTCATAGAGGAGAAAAGACTGGCGTTGAATCTGTTAGGGATGCTGCATTAGCTTGCCAAGGCTGCCATAACAGAGCACCACAGACTGGTGGCTTAAACAACAGAAATGCATTCTCTCACAGTCTGGGAAGCTGGAAGTCCTAGACTGAGGGGTCGGCAGGGCTGGTTCCTCCTGAGGCCTCTCTCCCTGGCCAGCAGATGGCTGTCTTCTCCCTGTGTCCTCACGTGGACCTTGCTCTGTGTGTCTGTGTCCTAATCTGCTCTTCTCACAAGGACACCAGTTATATTGGGTTGGACCCCATTCTAATGCCCGCATTTTAACTGAGTCACCTCTGTAAAGGCCCCGTCTCCAAACACAGACACGTTCTAAGGTGTCGGGGTTTAAGACTGCAATATACGAATTTATGGGACGTCGTTCATCCCATAGCAAATGGGGGAGATCTCAACAGGAAAGGAAAGGAAGGCGAGGTGCAGGGGCAGGAGCTCTCCGTGGGGACACAGTGGATGCTCAATACATTTATTTTTTATACATTATCTTTTAGAGCCATTTCAGGTTCCCAGCAGAAAGCACGGGGAGCCCTCCGGTCCCCGCGAGCCCACGTGCACAGCCTCTCGCACAGCATCCCGCACAATCAGCGAACCTACACGGATGCATCGTTACTGCCAGAAGCCCATGGTTTTCGTGAAGGTTCACTCCTGGTGTCGCACATGCCATGGGTTTTGACAAATGTAAAATGACACGTATCCAGCATTACGGTATCGTACAGAACAGGTCACTGCCCTAGGAATCCCCTGTGCCCTGCCTATTCATCTTGCCCCTTCCTCCCAAACCCCGGTAAACTGACTTTTGAAATAAGCAAGCCAGTTATGTTGTTATGCCCCTGATAATTTGAGATTCTGGATTCGGTCCCGGCCCTTCTTTCCGGCCTCCGGGGTGATTCTGCCAGTTTCCCAGTCCAGGCCTAGGTCAGGAACGCCTCCCAGGCCAGCGGGCAGGAGCCCGGGGCCTCTACAAGCCTCGGGAAGGCAGCTGCGACGCCTCCGGGCTTATGCCCTCTAAAGCTTCCTTTCTCTTTTTTAAACCGGCAGCCCGGCTGCATTTTGTCCTGCGTGCCAAAACGCATCCGGAATGAAGCGTACTCCTGCCACTTCCAACAGATTCACGTGGCGAAATGTCACAGGTAAAGGTATCCAAACCCAGTGGGTGTTCTACTTACAGGAATCGCTCTGAAATGTAGCCAAAGCCTCTCAAAATACAAGTGTCGTCCTGGAGCACGCGGTGAGAGGGTGAGGGATGCCTCCGTCCCCCCTTCATCTCGAACCCTTCGCGTAACGAAAGGCTCCCAACGGTTAAGGATTCCCTGCTTCCTCGGCTTATTTCAAGGGAGAGCACTTAGAGCCTCGGGTTCGGGTCTCCCCATCTGCTCTTACTCATGCAACTTAAGTAGCATTGCCAACGTCAAAGAAAAGAACGTGGGCTGCCCCCCAAGCCTCTGGAAAACACACACTCTCTTCCACATTCTCATCTGCCTGCCAGGCTTTCGGCCAGACAGACTGGGAGAGGGGGCGGTGATAAGCCGCAGGGTGCTCTTCCCGTTGGAAGGTGATGAGTGTATTTCAACACCAGCTGATTCAGGAATGAGAGATTCCATTGCTGATTTTCCAACATCTACTTCCTGGAAAAGTCATCGAACCCGCCCCTGGCTTTGCCTGCTCTTTGCCTGGTCTTTGCCTTCTCTCCTGCCTCAAGCCATCCCCCTCCCCATCCCATGATGCAAAGCCGCCAGCCACAGAAAGGTGTGATGCTCAGAGGGGCTCTCATATCTTGAGCTCGACGACCTTACAGAACAGGTCCTCCAAGGATCAAGGAAGACAGAGAATTGCCAGGACTTGGGACTCCCCGTTTAGAACGCGTCATCCACTCGACAGATATTTACTGAGTTTGTCCTAAGAGCCAGAGAGCGCTGGGAATGGCAGGGTGTGAAGGACAGAGAAAAGGATGGCATTCTGTGTCCTCGTGGAGCTAAAAATCCATTCCAGTCACAAATGCTGATGACGCGAATTACACAAAATATGTGTAGAATGTCCAATGTGCGCACGTGTGTGGCACATGGGAGGAAAGAGGAAATGCTGGTAAAGTAGAACACACATACACACACCCTTGCACACATGCACACACGTGTGCACTCCTGAGTGTGACACGTGGAAGCTTAAACCCTCTGTGGGCTGCCATCACCGCTTAGGAGGAATCAGGCAGGAGGAAATAACATCGCAGCCTCCATTGGGGCGACTTTGTTGTCTGCTCCAGTGCTTTAACATGCGGAGCGGTTAGGAAAGTAAAAAGCTTACGTGTTTTGTATCTATCACTTATTTAGTGCATCTTCTGTTCGATATTTTTCTAAGCACTAGACAAATGTAAGCTTCAAGACAACCCTCTAAGGTCGGTACCGTTATGTTCTGTGCTTTACAGACAAGGAAACCAAGGCCGAGAGATGCTAAGGGATCACGGAGCGTCCGTGGCGGAGCGTGACTCAAAGCGACGCCCGGCTCCAGGCTCCACGTGCTCATTGCTTTAACCCCTGCTTCCAAGCTGGCTCCAAATCGAGCTGATTTTTTCTTCTTTTGACGCATTTCACTCAACTCTACTTTTCCATTCCACAGCGATCGCCTCAAAATTCTGGATCCCCCCCTGCTCTAACGCGCCCCGTACGTCACTACAAAATCAGCTCTCCTGAAATGCTACCTTCTGCCTGCCCAATCACTCGGAACCCTTCAAGAGCTCCCTCTGCTTGCGGGGTGAGGGCCAAGCTCCTGCGGGGCCCTTCCTCAGTAGGGCCAAGCCAAATGATCGCCCGTCCCTCCGCCAGGACCTGGCCCCACCCAGACTGCCAGACGGGCCGTGTTCTCTCTTCCTTCCCAGCAAGGCCTTCTCTGCCTCTTCTGGGACAGCGTGCATCCTTTTTCCTTCCTTAATGTCCACAGAGCAGATCTGTGGGTGAATCTTAAACGGGGGGCCAGTGACAGGTCGTGAACTAGAGCAAAGAAAGCAGTGGAAGAAGAGGTGTCCTCAGAAAGATAAATGTAGAGGCAGATCTAGACCGAGAGAGAAAGGGAGAGGGAGAGAGAACGGGCAGCCAGTGAGCCCAACGCCGAAGTTATTTAAAAACATCTTTGACTAAAAAAAAAGAAAAAAGAAAAAACAGGAACTCTCAAGCTGGTATCCAACAAATCAAATACAGCCCACACACGTTTCCTTTGCTCTATATGTTTTAAAAATAAGGAGAATTCACATAAAAATTCAGATTTTTAGCTTCTCTTTAAAAACTGGAAGATTTAGCCACTTTGGACTCACGGTTCCCCACAGCAAAATTTGTCTGCTCTGAATAGAGGCTGTTCCTGTAGACAGGACAGTCGCTGTCCAGTTTGCCACAGTCCCCACCACTCCCTAGTACTCCTCGTCACCGAAGTCAGGTCGCCATTTGCCGTCACCCTCGCACTCTCTTTTCTTGGAGTAAAAAGCTACTTCTTATAACTAAGTATCTATCATAAGAAGAAAAATCAAACTTAGACCAAAAGGGACACAAATTTCAAGGCAATAAGAGGCAGGTGTTTTTCGTTGTGGAAATGAAGAATGTTACATCTTTAGTTATATCTTGTTATGCAAACCCCCTGCCTGGTTTACTCTTCGAATGCTTACCTGGCCCTGTGGGCATCTGAGGTGGTGATCTCAGGTTTATATCCTTCCTGGGACTCAGACCTTCTCGTCAACCTCCCTCTCCTTGACCCTGGTCCTCGGCCAGGAGGGACGCGGGCTGCCCCCGAAGGCCAGATCCCGTTTCCTGAACCTTCTCCTAACTCGCTCCTGCTTCGAAAGTTTCCCCTCTCCCTTGGATGTCTGATCGCTCACCCGGCGGGTAATCACATAACCTCGTTCTGCATCGGGTATGATGCCTCACGAAGGCTTCATACGGCCTGCGTCTCAGGGTGCAGTTTAACAGGTGTCGTCAGTGCGTTAAGCCGGCGGTTATACGTTTCCCAAAGCCTTGAGTTCCTCTCAGGTGCTGGTGTGCAAAATCAGTGAGGGGAAATGAGGTGCAGAGAAGACCGGGTAACTCCCCAGACCAGCTCCAACTTCCCCTCCATTACATAACGAAGTCCTCTCTTGCAGAGGGTGTGGGATGGTTCCACTACTTTTAAGAAAAATGTTTAAGTTTTAAAAGCAACGATGTAGCAGTTACAGTATTCGTTGTAAACAAAGGTTCGTGACTGAGTTCATGAGAGGCATCAGGGCCCAGGGAGAGAGGTGCTCAGACAGTCTGTGGGAGCCCAGATGGGCCGGGCTTGGGAGCAGACAGGGACAGAGACACGGGCAGCGGGAGGTGAAGCAGCCATCGTGTAGCCAAACACCTTGGCCACCGCTGTGTGGCAGCTGGAAGGAATGGCTTCCCACGGTGGCCCTCTCCTTACCTGAGTCGCTCAGAGTTCTAGGTCCCAGGAAAGCGCGTCCACTTAGGCCGGACTTCACAGCTGCAGCATTGCTGACATTTGGGATGAACGCCCCCACTGCGGGGGACCGTCCTGGGCACTGTATGGCAGCAGTCCAACCTCTCCCCCAAGAGATGCCAATTACACCCCCACCACTCGCGACAACCAAGACTGCCTCCAGGCCATTGCCAAATGTCCCCCTGGGAGCAAAACCGTTCCCAGTTAAGAGCTATTGAGTTAGTCCAAGTTCAGACACACCTGTCTGTCTTGGGCAGGAGGGGGTGGGGGGAAAGGGGAGGTCTGGACACTCAGCTTCCACAGCAGAAGGCACTCAGTGCAATAATATCCCCAAAATTTAAGGCCAGTGGGGTAATGGACAATGAAAAGCTAAAATTCCACAAATGACCACCACCGTCACCTCAAGCTTCAGACAGCAAGGGCTGTTGGTCATCGTTCACCAGCAGTGGGAGCAGTGAGATGCAGGACAGAGATCCCGGAGCCCCGCACCCCAGCTGCTGCCCCGCCTCCCCCACCCTCCCATCACCCCCCACACCCCCCGGCCGAAGCCACTCGTCAACGAAGGCACAGATCGAGGGCGAAGAGGAGCGGCTGGCTCGGCGCAGGACGGTCCAGTCTAGGTCCCCGCTCTGGCCTCCTCAGGGGTGCCTGGCAGAATTTGGGAATCCTTGTAACTGGTGCACAGTGGGTCCAGAGGGTAGCTCCTTGTTGACCAAGAGGACAGATTTCTTCCTCCTGGCTCTGCACTCCAGACGCAGCGACCCTGCACCGCGCAGCGGGCACGCATCCGGGACACACAGGTCTGTGGCAGCAAATCCCTCTCTGCTGCCGTGCGCTTGGCATTTTCTCTTTCCCACCTGTTCGCAGCTAACGGTGTCACCTACGAGCCTCACATCCCAGAAGCCCTCCAGCGCCCCGGAACCTCGTCCCGCCAAAATGAATGGCCGGACACTGAGGGAAGGAGGAAGGAGGAAAAGCAAACAGAAATACAAAATAAATAAAGGAATAAGTCTCTGAAGAACTTGGATGACCTTACTTGTTATGTTTGAGTTTTGAATTTGCTCTATATTTGCAATTCAATCTTCGTATGCAATTACATCTTAAGTAGATAATCCTCTATAGGATAGTTCTTATGTAAACAGCCAGTAATTTTGATATATGAGAATTAAAAGAAATTTCCTAAGGCCAAATTCTGCCATGTTTTAAGAAATATGCCTTGGTTATTCCGAGAATAATTTCGCTTCAGGGATCCAATTAAAGTTATCAAAACCATAGGTTCTTCTGGCCGCTAAAGATGCAATATTTTGCACATACCTCTATGGTTTATTATTTTTCAGGGATTTCATTTTACAGATGAAAAAATAAAACTTCAACCAAGGGGAAAGGTTTTAGAAGACCACGTAATTCTAAATTGCAAACAAAAGGCACAAAGTTGTATAATCGGGAAAGCTCGCAGGTTTGTGCGTGGACAGTTGAAAAAAAAAATTGCCAAATAGGTTTTGCTTATGAGATGTTGCGATGTTCAGTGCTTTGAAGCTTAAGATGCAGTAAGCACAGTTTAGATGAGGGACAACCAAGAAACTGTCGGTTGCTTCCATCACTGCAAAATGACGGGGTGTCCCACACGGGCTAGCTTCTCGTACATTCGTAGACACAATAATTACCCTGCAAGAATCTCAACATTCCATCCGTTCCCTGGGAAGACAGGCAAACAATGATAGGGACAGGAGATGACACCGTTTCTAGTGCCTCAGTCCTCCTGGCTGCAGTCATTAAAGGTGTGAGCAAGCAAAACAGCCAAAGAGCCGGCGACACATGAGGAAGGTGTTAGGTGTGCAACAGGCAAATAGAAACAGTTCTGTTTGCGAGACCTGTCAAATTATGTGTCAGCTTGATAACTGGGTGAAGTTTCTGACAAGTTTCATTTAGCCGGATACTTTACCTGCAAAGATTTGAGCAGTTCGAGCTTTATCATTTCATAATGAGTAAAGAATTTGCCTGTCTCACCACGCTTTCTGTTATATGGCTTCGGAGAGAGAGAGAAAGAGAGAGACAGAGAGAGAGAAGGGAAGAGAGAGGGAGAGAGAGAAAGAAGTAAAACCTCATTTGTCCATTTCCCTGTTGAAACAAGTCAAACGGTACTAGCTGGTCCAATAGACTGGACCCCAATCTGGCCACCAGAAGTAATAGTTGATGAGGAGGCTTGTGGGCCGAGAAGAGACCTCCTAGATCTATGATCACAGAACCTAAAATGTCCAGGTGTTTCTTTTTTGTTTTTTGTTTTGTTTCGTTTTGTTTTTTTAAGTAAACGGGATTTGACTTTTTTCTGCAGTCTACTGCGGGGCAGGCAGATGGTTTTTGTCTGGCAGACGGTTTCTATCATGGGCCGTGTAGCACACAGTTCAGGCTCTGCGACTACTCGGCATTGCCACTGCCCCTCGACAGCATCTGTAGCACACTGTACGTGAACGAGGGTGGCTGTCGCCAACAGCGCTTCGTTCTGCAAAGCCAGGTGGCAGGCGGCCTTGGCCCATGGCCGTCGTTTGCTGAGTCTTGGTCTCGTCATTGGCCGGCTCTATGCCCCTTCATAGCTGCAGAGAAGCTACCGGTTATCTGAGGTTTGGGTGGAATCTCTTTAAGAGTCAGAGAGAAAAAAAAAAAACCATAATAACAACAGGGCTTTATTTGTTATTGTTACCTTGTGGATTGCATCTTCCTCCCTCATCCAAAGGTGCTGTCCACAGCAGGCACTATCAGGTACGTTTCATGGCAGGGGTGCCTGACATAACCCCAAAAGAGAATACGGTCATCTTCAGCATCTGTCACAGCTTAGGAAGGTCTAGTGACAGAGAGAGAATGTGGAGCCGCTCCCCCCGTGCTCCATCCCT
This sequence comes from Pteropus alecto, assembly GCF_000325575.1. Taxonomy (NCBI): domain Eukaryota; kingdom Metazoa; phylum Chordata; class Mammalia; order Chiroptera; family Pteropodidae; genus Pteropus; species Pteropus alecto. The sequence continues at coordinate 36,071,792 of NW_006442491.1, forward strand.
TTCCGGTTCTAGGATGTACCTACCCCCAGCTTCCGCCTCTGGCCAGAGAGGCCGGAATCAGCCTGGGCTCCCACAGCCCTGAACTCGCCACATGCCCCAGAGGTCAGCGGGCACAATCGCCCAGGTAGAAACAGGACTCCATTTCACAAGCTCATAATGCCTTTTTTTTTTTTTTGCATTTTAAGGGTTGGTATTTTTCTTAATATCACTTTTCGAACAAAACTAAATCCCTCGAAACTTTCAGTGCTTTCTAGAAAAGCTGGTTCTTTTTGTCTGTTACCAAAAAAGCCACCTCTGCTCCACCTGTCTTGATTAGAGCATAATTGTTAGTTTCACACTTAATTCATTTATTTTGCAAACTTCTTGAGCGATGGGACTTACTCCTTAGCCTGATCCTTTCCCCATGCTACGATTTAAGACAACGTGTTCACGTAGCCTCTAATTAATACCAATTTGTAAAATTTGAATGGTTAAAACAAGATCCCAAGGCTGAAACCGGCACACATGCGACCCTAGAGCCTGATGCATCCTGGCCATTAACAGGGCATCCGCACACTGAAAAGACTCCGGCTCTTGTGGGCTTCTTCGGGTCCTGAACCCCAGACTTTTAAGGTGAGTGAGCTCTGGCCCGGCTTTGTTTAAGGCCCAAGGCTGGCCTTTCAGCCTCCGGAAGCGTCTCGCCCCATCTGTCCAGTTCCGCAGAGAAGCAAAGGACAGAAAGGGCCCTGCCGCCCAGACTGCGAGGCTGAAGGCCGCTTTTCTAGCTGTGGCGGAACAAGTTCAATAACAAGGGTCGGGATTAGCCCTTTCCGGAACCAAGGTGGAAAAACCTGGCGGAGGCAGAGAGATGAGCAAGGCAGGCTTCACTCGCTCACGACGGATCCGTCTCCCCTCGTGCTCAGCACACACGGCTGTCATGACATTGCCTTCCGCCGACTCCTAGACACGCTTCCTCCCTGCCACAGGCACGCGCGCCTCGGTAGATGAAAACCGATTTTAATGTAGAAACCCAGGTATCTATAATTCATGCTCTTTAGCCTTTACATATTTATTCTGCATTTTAATTAAGGCCAAAATCTGAATACTTTAGATGGATGGTTTATTTTTTCTTCTACGCATAGCTTCCAGGCAAATTACCTGGCAGGAGCCCAAATGTTAACCAAACACAATAGTCTGTGACTAGAGTAAGCTAATATCTGGACACGACCAGCCCGAAAGAGCTCAGAAAACTTGTCCCTTTCAAAGGGAACCATCGCAAGATTGGCAGGGCTCACCCCCCCCCCAAAACACACACACACACACACCCCACGGTCACGAAAGAATAAGAGGCTAAGACCCCAGAGGATGGGAGACCTCGCCACAGGAGCCAGCAGGGGGTCAGACCCGGTGGCTGTCAGGAGGGAGGGGCGAGGGGCTAAGGAAGACCCCTCAGTGCACCAGGAATTCATCGTCAGGGCCTAGAACTGATGCGCCCCAAACCCACGCTGGGATAACCTGCTCACGCAAAGATAAAATCTAAAATTAGAACGTCCAGAAGCTCACACTTGACATCTGGTTGGTTGGTTGGAACCACCGGACTTTTCAATGAAATGTTTGATGCTCTGAAACCCTGAGAGGTTTCCCCATGAATAATATATCAAGGAAGATGAACTTTAAAATGGGAAACCCCACCTAAATCTTGCCCAAGTGGGCGTCGAGGTGTTCTTTTTTAATTTCTAAAGCAGGCCAAATCGGAACAGGTGCCTGTTTTGTAAATAAAGGTTTATTGGGACTCAGCCGTGCACACTTGCTTGCATGTTATCCGTGGCTGTGTTCGTGCTGGCATGGCAGAGCAGAGCACGGGGACAGAGGTCGTCTGGCCTGGGAAGCCTAGAATAGTTTCTCTGACCCTTCACAGAAGTTTCTGGACCCTGCTGTCAACAGTCGCTTGCCCTGCCTTCTACTTTCTTCCTTCAGATGAGGAAGAGGCAAACGAATCAGACATCTGGAATTCTCAAATTCTGTCCATCATACTGCGTCTTCTACTCTTTACAGAAGCAACGAGAAAAGTGCAGAAAATTCTCCCCAAGCACCTCCTCTGGAGGTAAAAGAGCCCATGTTAATTTTTCAGGCGCTGTAACAATGTACTGCCACATACTTGTCGACTAGATAACGCTGACTAAGATAACAGAAAGGCACCTCGGATGGTGTCTGCCACCCACGAGTGCCTAAGGGCCCAGCCCTGGGCTAATGCTCTGTCCCCATTACCTCATTTTAGTATCCGTACTACCAGAGGAGAATCTGCTAGAAAACCAATTTTACTCTGTCGGCCAGGGACAGAGACAGTTTTGAAGACTAAAGCTGTCTGATTTCAGATCCTGTCTCCTTAACTACTCTACCTCCTCAGCGGCCTGGGCTCTGGCCCCACCTTCTCTGCTGACAGTGACAACGGACACTTACACACTCACTCCACCAGATGCTATTCTATTAACTCAAAAATCAGACCCACCACGGGAAAGGCAATGCCGCCACACCCACTTCGCAGATCTGGAAACCAAGGCTCAGGAAGGTAACTCACCCAAGGTCACGCCGCTCGAGCCAGGTGGCACTGGGAGCTGGTTCCAGAGGGTGGACCGCTGGATGCTCCGTCTCTCTGGGGCTGAGCTTTCCGTCTGCAAAATAAAGAGCTGTGACTTTCCAGGGCTCCAGGAGCTAAGATGAGTAAAGACTAACTTTGAAGATGTAGTGGAAAATAGTGATTTACTAAACAAGTAACGTCATGAGCCAGAGAAGAGTTTCCGGCCCACCCCCAACCTCAGAAGCAGCTGCCCCGTGGTCTCCGTGGACACCACGGCTCTGCCTCTCAGCCCTGTCACGGCGGACACTGGCCGAGTCCCCAGAGAGGCCTCTGCACGGACACAGGCTTTGCTCCTGCCTCATGCGATTCTCGCAAGCGCCTGGGGTTCCCAGGCGGCCGATTCAGATGCATCCTGAGTAAGCAGATGAGCGACTATTGATAAAGCAGAAGGAGAATGTTGATGACACCACTATGGTAAAGCTGCTCACCAATGCTTAGAAAGGGCCTTTTTTTTTTTTCCCTCCCAGAATTTATCCCGCTTTCTTTGGTAGAGAACCGAAATTCTTTTGCAGGAGTCACCTTGCCCCTTTTGGATCGGTCTGATTGGATAGAACCTCAAAGGTGCTCCGTCCTCACCTGGCCAAGGCCAGGCCAGGTATCTCGGAGCTGGCTTTGGAAACTCCAAAAGGAGGGTCTTCCAGACAAGACCCTCCGTGGCCGCCCAGCTCCCCGCTTGTCAAGCCTAGCTCCAGCCTTCCCTCCCTCCTGCGAACCCCGATAAACCCCATCTTGCGTTAAAAAAACTGGTTTCTCTTGCGAGAACCAACCAGCCCCGATTTTTATAATACCAGAAGCACTGATCTTGGAAAAACAAATTGGCTTCATTCAATGTCAGTTCAGTCTCCTTTCTAAGACTATTTTAAAACAAATTTTGTTTCTACTTTCTCCTTAAAAAAAAAAAAGTCTACATAGCCATTCGAAGATGCCAGGGAGGGTAGGAATTGACTAAAATATGAACATACCTACAAAGAGAAATCGTAAACGCTATAGTTCATTAATACTTTCTTAAAGAGTAACGTGCATATATTTTTATCATTCATATCCACTCATCAAATTTGTTAGCTTTCCTCCCCAGCACTGGCTCTCTAGAACTTTGATAAGCAAAGATTCTCTGAACTCAGCTACGTCTTGACCTCAATCTGTTGTCCAAACAGGTGTAAATTTTCTACAAAGCATTATCATTTACTCCATATTTTACTATCCTATCGCGAGTTATTTCGTTAAATGCTTTTATAAATGCGATCCATGACGCCTACTGCATTTCTTTAGTCATTTGATCTCATAAGTATCACATAAGAGGAAAGAGAGTCACGTGGCACAGTTTGCACATTGGGAATCCATGGGAAGCCCGTGAACAACCGAGTTCCTCTCAACCTGCCCCTCCTCCTCCTGCTCCTCCCTGCTGCCCCGGCCGCGGACCCCTGACAGCCCCCTCTCCACCTCAGGATGCTCTTTCCTCCACCTGAACCACTCTCCCATTCTCCAGGACCGGCTCCTGCCCGCCATTCAGGTCTCAGCTGAAATGTCACCACTTTGAAAGGGACTTGACCCGACGTAACCCCCAGCCCCAACTTGCTCTTTCCTGTTGCCCTGTTCTGCTTCCCAGGACTCACTGCCATGCAAAATACATGACCGGCGCTTGGCTCCCTCATCCATCGATTCGAGCACGGGGTAGGATCCACGAGAGGAAAGAGTCGATGGTTCTAGCACTTAGAACAGTGTCTGGAACAGCGAGTTTGTGAACGAAACGGGGGTGAGAATGGAGAGAAGGAAGAAGTGGGGGAACGCAGAGAGGGGCGAAAGCTCTGCGAAGCATCGGTGCCCCTTCTGCTACCCATTTCTATAATCTGGGTTTGCAGAAACTAGGACATCATTTGCCTCTCCCTAAACCTTCTCATCATTATAATAATATGATTCGTCAGGGACAAAGCTAAGTTTGGGGGGATCATCTATCATTTCAGAGACCCCCTTTAAGAAAAAAAAGAATACAAAATTATAAACGTATAAAAAATAGACGTATGAAAGTCTATTTTTTAAAATGAGAAAAGAAATCACAACATATAGTGTCTTAGAAACTCAATCTCTTCCTTCTCAGATTGTTCTACGTAGTTTGCCAGAAACACTCAGAGAGCAATGCTTCCTGACAGTGGCCGGCCTCCACCCACAGGCGGAACACCCCACCACCCCCTGAACCCACGGGGGGCCAGGCACGTGAGAGTCCCGGAGGCTGGCACATAATTCTTCTCTGGTGCTTCCGCCTCCCGTTTAGAAAACACTATGCCCCACTCGTACACGTCTTCACATTGAACCCTCACGGCCATCCCATAACAAAGCCCCACTGATGACACATCCCCACTTCAAGGACAGGGAACCTGCTGTCGAAGTTTGTGCTGATTCTCAACAGTATTTACCCATCACGCCTGGAAGGGCGTTCGGTGTCCAGTGACGTCTCCTACCTCTGTAGGAAAACGTGAACTCATTCGAAAAAGTCCAAGAATGCCTCTGTCTCTCCCTCTAGCTTACACTTGGATCCCATCTTAACAACAGTCTTTATTAATCTAAATCTCCTGACTACCATGCCGACATCTTCACATTTTGCTTTCGTCGTTTCTCTATTTACGGTCGTTCTCAATTGTTTCATCAGCATGCTCTTTGCTCCCCCTTGCAAATCACAAAGGCAGATCCATGCAATGACGTTAAAGTTATGTCTTCACGATGAGAGCGAAACTTCTTCAGCTGGGAGGGAAGAACAGACAATGCAGACACGGCACAGGATAAAACCTGGGCAAGGACCGTTTCACTTCTTCGTGAGAGAAGTGAAAGGAAAAACCACACTGGGCACCATCTCTAACTGAGCACAGCAGCTAGAGTCAGAACGCGGACGATGCCCTGTGCTGGGCGGCTGGGGTGATGGGAGCCCTTCGTGCTCGTGCAGGCAAATTGGCACGGACCTTCTGTGTACGTTTGGCAGTTTCTATCGAAATTACGAGTGTATTTACCTACACTTTGACTCAATAACTACACTTCTAGGAATTTATTTACATATGTAGATATTTACATAAATACACACGTGCAGAGAAATGAATGCCCAAGGTTGTTCATTGAAGTGTTATTTCTAATAACACGTTACAAACAATCTATGTGTCTATCATGAGGGCCTGGTTAACTAAATCATGAAATATCCATACAGTGGAGTGTTATAAAGCTGAAAAAAAGGAATAAATAAGCATTTTATATTCAAATATGAAAGGAACTATACTGAAAGTAGAGGTAGCTGCAGAACCATATACGTGATTAGATGACTTTTTATTTTAAAAGGGGAGAAATACATATTTTTATTTAAATGAATCAAAACCTAACATAAAGGATAAACAAGAAACTACTAACCGTGGTTACAAATTTAAATTCTGAAGGACATGGGAATTAGAACAGGAGAAATATTTTCCACTATTATCTTTTTAGCCTTTTTTAACGTACATAACTGGATTAGCGTGTCAAAAAATTATAATTAAAAATTAAATGGGTCACCACACACCCATTAGGAAGGCTACTAAAAAAAATATGTTGACCAGGATGTGGAGAAATCGGAACTCTCGTGCACTGGTAGTAGAAATGCCGACTAATACAGCCACTGTAGAAAGCAGTAGGCCACTGCCTCAAAAAAGTAAAATAGGATTACTATATAATACAGCAATATATCAATATATCCAATATATGTGGATATATACTCAAAATAATTGAAAGCAGGGTCTCAAAGAGATACTTGTACACCGATGCTCAAAGTGGCATTATCCACAATAGCTAAAATGTGGGAGCAACCCGAGTGTCCATTGATGGATGAATAGATAAGCAAAGTGTGGTAATACTGAATAAGGAGTGCTTGTTTAATGGTTATAGAGTTTTAGTTTTACAAGGTAAAAAGAGTTACGGAGATGGATGGTGGTAACGGTTGCGTAACATTATGAATATGTTCAATATTACTGCACTGTACATCTAAAAATGCATAAGTTGGTAGATTTTATGTTGTATTTTACCACAATAAAAAAAAATTGGTTTGGCATCAAAAACAAAAGCAACGAAAGCAAAAATCAACAAATGGGACTATATCAAACTGAAAAGCTTCTTCACAGCAAAAGAAACCATCAACAAAATGAAAAAGACAGCCTACCGAATGGGAGAAAATGTTTGCAAATCATATAACCAATAAGGCTTTACTATCTAAAATATATGAAGAACTCATATAACTCAATAGCAAAAACAAACAAACAAATAATCTGATTAAAAAATAAGCAGTGGATCTGAACAGACATTCTTCCAAAGAAGACATACGGATGGAGAACGGGTACACGAAATGATGCTCAGCGTCAGTAGTCGTCAGGAAAATGCAAATCCAAACCACAGTGAGTTATCACCTCACACCTGTGGTTAGAACGGCTATTATCGAAAAGACAAGAAATAACAAGTGATGATGTGGAGAAAAGGGACCCCTCGTGCACTGTTGATGGGGATGTAAATTGATGCAACCACTGTGGAAAACAGTATGGAGGGTCCTCGAAAATTAAAAATAGAACCACCATATGATCCAGCGATCCCACTTCTGGGTATTGGCCCAAAGAAAATGAAAACACTAACTTGAAAGGATATCTGCACCCCTCTATTCATCGCGGCATTAGTCACAACGGGCAAAATATGGAAACAACTTAAGTGTCCATCACGGATGAATGGATAAAGAAAATGTGGTGTATGTGACATACATACGCATGACATATTAATCAGCCATCAAAAAGAATGAAACGTTGCCATTTGCGACAAAGTGAATAGAATTTTAGTGCATTACATTAAGTGAAATAAGTCAGAGAGAGAAAGAAAAATACCATATGATCTCACTTATATGTGGAACCTCAAAAAATAAAAATAAAAAATACCAACCTCATAGATACGAGAACAGATGGTGGTTACCAGACGTGGGGGATTGGGGGTCGGTGAAATGGGTGAAGGGAGTCGAAAGCTACAAATGTCCAGCTATAAAATAAATAAGTCATAAGATGTAACGTACAGCATGGTGACTACAGTTAATAATACTGTGTTGCACATTTGCAAGTTGCTAAGGGAGTAAATCTTAAAAGTTCTCGTCACGAGAAAAAAATTATTTAAGTATGTACGGTGACGAATGTTAACTACACTTACTGTGGTGATCGCTTTGTAATACATATGAATATGGAATCACTGTGTCGTACACCCGAAACGAATATAATACTGTACGTCAATCATACCACAAGAAAAAAAAAAAAAGAGGAAGACCTGAAACCTGTAATTTAAAGTGAAAAAATTAAAAAGACACTGAAAAGTCTAGAAGAGAGAAGTTGTGCCCAAATAATACTCTGAAATGTAGAAATGACTGAACTTTCGTGTACTCTTAAAGGAGTGTAGCTTAATACTTATCAGATGTGTGTCGTAGCATAAATCAATGTTAGTAAAGTGTTTTCAGAGACAACACAAACTCATCTTAAGGAACGCATTAGAATTACTCTACAAAACCCCGTTAGCATCTAAAGAAATTTAAGGAGCACTTGAGTCTGATGAGAGGCCGCACATAGGCTCTGTGTTCAATAAGTGCTTCTAGGAAGAGCGACTCAGAAAAATGAAGACAACAACAGAAAAAAAACGATTAAACGGGGAGACTAGAGGCTGACCCATCCGACATCCCGGTCCCCGAAGAATAATATTGCTGACTATTAGTCATCATCCGAGAAATGGCACAGGATCAGAAAATCTTAAAATTCTTTTCTTCGTGCCAAAATGTACCAAGCCAAGAAGGGGAGCCTGTCAGTTATACGCTGGTGAATGGCCCGTCCTTAAAGCAGAATCTGCTGCGGGAGGTGGGGGCGCTATTTTCAACAGATGACTGGTTTTGTCTGCCTAGACTCCTTCACTCCCTCGTCCCTATGGCAAAATCTCCTTATTTTACTTTGATAAACCGCCCTCCATCATCTGGTGGACACAGCTCAGTCACAGGTCCACCACCTCTCACAAAGTGGGCATGTGACTCGGGATGGCCAATAAGAGCCCTCTGATCTCGAACACAGTGATTGGCCCAAAGTAGGGCACATGACCCACATAGGGCCAATCAGAGTCCTTATTCCAGGAAGGAAAAGGCTCTCATTCCCGCTTAGACTATGGGTATTGAAGCCTGGAGCTGCCAGTGACCTCCTCTGATGCCATGTAGATTCAGGAGAGTAAAGACAATTGAGGGTGAAGCAGATACAGAGAAACAAAGAGCCAACAAAGAGAAATGAGGTCCTATAACAGCAGTTTGAATTCATGGATCCAGCTATACCTGAAGGTAGGATCGTTTATTTGAGCCGACAAATTCCCCATATTGCTGAGGCCATTTTGAATCAGTGTCTGTCAGTTGCAAGCAAGAGTCTGGACTTAACGATCAGCAATGCTGAGCCGTTTGTCCAGTAATAAGGATGGCTCATGCTGACCCCCTTACCAGCATCTCCTGAGTCCCTCGTATGACTAAGGACAAAGGATATCAAAGTCACCACAATCTTGCTTTTGTTGGTTTCACACTCTTACCCACGAACTGAATGCCATGAATCGATCCATACTTTACAGGCATTGTTTTAAGAATAGTAAGTGCCGTGAAAAAGAGCAAATCTTCTTTGACCGCGATTGTCCTGGGGGCGAAGATAAAGCACTGGAGCAGACAACAAAGTCGCCCCAATGGAGGCTGCGATGTTATTTCCTCCTGCCTGATTCCTCCTAAGCCCCGCTCACTTCAATGGCTGAGTCGCAGCAGTTTACAAATGACTCAGAGCAGTAAACTATCCGGAATTCCTCCCACTTAAGGAAGCTAGCAAGACTAGGAGTTTGGGCATCAGACAGAATCCAAATGCAAGATCCCGCTCCGCCTCGTACTAGCCGCGTGTCTTGGGCCAGCCGCCTACGCTCTCCGCACCTCAGTTCTACTCCGTAAAGTGAGCACAGTCATTAGTCCTTTATCACAAGATTGCTGTAAGGACATGCTGACATATCATAGGGGAGGAGCTTAGCCCAAGGCCAGACACAGAATGTGCTCAATAAATGTTAGCACTCAGTATCACGTATTCATTCAAACGTTGATGGATCTCTTATCAGCAAAGCCCAGTGACAGACAAAGTGGAGAATATAAAGTTTATCGGACATGGGTCTTCACTTCAGATAACTTCCTGTCTATTAATAAGGGAGCCAGGCCTAGTGTTTACATAACTCCTGATATAATAATACTAGCTAACACTTTCCGTACTAGGCCCTGGAGGTTCAACAATCGATAAGAAAAACCTTCGCCTGCGTGGAGGGTACGTTTTATCGGAGATAGTGGCAATGAAAGATTCAGGATTTGAAGTTCCATTAAGGACCACGGTGTTAGGAGAGCGGGGACGGGGAGTCTGGGGCGGAGCGTCCTGACATGACAGGGACCTATCGAGAAAGCGGCCCCGGGTGACCGGTAAGATGGTGGACGGCAGAAGCAAGAGAAGGAAGGGGAAGAGGCCAAGCAAAGGGGTGACCTCCCGCAATGTCACGAAGGGAACAGCTTCAGGCCGACCCCACAGGGAACTCGGGAGTGCAACTTATAGCTCAGAGTGGTCCCACCCTGAGGCCAGAGAGCCAGACTTCCATATTCCCATGCCCGATGGCTCTCAGCACAAGGCCGCCCTGGCAGACACCAACCCCGGCGGCCCTGGCTCTCTGGCTATGGGCGAGGACACTCCAGTTGCCCAAGCAAAATCGTTTACCGCAGAGGTGCTGGTGCAGGCCGTGGAGGGCGGGAGCCCAGGAAGCCAGGTAGGGGCCCCCAGAGCAGTCAGGGAGGTCCTAGGGTGTCAAGTGGCACTCTCACAGTGTCCACTACTCAGGGGACTTAGGCCCCCTGTAAGGGTAGGGTCGCAGGAAAGGCTCCCCCGAGGAAGTGGCAGTTTAGCTGGGTCGGAGCGTCGCAAGGCAAAGGGCAGGGGTAGATCGCTCTGAGACAAGCAAGACGTTACTCAGATGTAATGTTTGTGTGGCAGGCAGTGAATGTGGGCGTCTTGTGGGCTGCCATTCCCACCTGGGCTCCGTCTGCAGCCACGACACTCTCTGCAGGAGACATTAGCAGCCGTGCCAGGTGGCCGGGTTGATGGCCGCCACTGATGACAAGCACCGTAACTCGAGATCAAGGGCTTTTACCAAAAAGCACTTGACAGCCTCGAAGGTAAACGACTCAGCCTTTCAGTGGCCAATTCATTGTTCACTATAAGTCCTTCCAAACCCAGAGTATGTGTCACACTCCAAGCTGAGACCTGGTGACAACGAAGCTGCCTGTACTCCTGCAGCTCCTTGCCACTGGTCAAGTTTGCCACTGGCACTAACGCTCTAAAAGGTCTTGACTTTCCCCGCTGAGCATGTCCCTGACTCCTACCGGGAAAATGAGACCCAAGAAATCTGTTTAAAAAGAAACCAGATCTGGACCTATCCAAACTAGTGCTTTTCAACATGGGCGTAATCTGGTCCCCCAGGAGACGCTGGCCACGCCTGCAAACATTTTTACTTTTCGCTGGCATGAGGGGCCGGGGAGGGTGCTGTGGGCATCTAGAGGTCAAAGATGCTGCTCAGAGTCCTGCAACACACAGGATGGCCCCACGACAAAGAATGGTCTGGTCCCAAATGGGGACGAATAATAATTTATTCTCTTTTCAATCTGTCAGCTTCACATGGTCGCAAAACGTGATAAGCATGCCCAGCTGCTTATCAAGGGCCTTATCCAGGGCCACGGGGAAATGTGTGCCAGCAGGTGGACCTCCAATCTACGACTTCTCTTCTTTGCCAAGATCGGCGACACAGTCTTTGCAGCGTCAAGCAGCAGGAGCGATGCTGAAACTGTCTTAAGCATAACAGGATTATTGCTCGAATAACTGATCAGCCCAGGCATGGCTGACCCAGGGATTCTCGTGATGTCATCGGCAATCCATCTCTCTCTCCCTTCTTCCCTCCCTCTGTTCTTTCTCCCTCTCTTTTGTCTTGTTCTCAAGCAGCCTCTCTCTGCGTGAAGGCTCCAAGGAGCGCACGCTTACATCCTGCACAACTGACAGCACCCGGGGGCGGGGGAGCCTCTCCTTCCTGAGACTCGCTGTGTCATGATCCAGGAACTGGCTTCATGTTCCGACTGGAGTAACTGGACCATCCCGGAACCAACCGCTATAGCCAGGGCACGCAGAACTCTCAGTGGTTGGGCCCGGTGATAAGTAAACACACCTACACTGGGTCTAAACCTACCGGGACGGGCTCCCCGCGGAAACAGGGTGCTTTAGATGTCATTGTGCACCCAATCCACACATTAGCCTGGGAACCGAGGTGGTGCGTCTCACCCGTGACACACACGTGGAATCCACTGAGGAGGTGACACGGCAGAGTGGCTGTGATCACGGTGGCTGGAGCGGTGGCCGCTCCCAGAGGCTACACTTACAGTTTGCGCTCTGGTTTCCTTGTCTGTAAAGGGAAATGGTTCGTTCGGGGAATTCAATGAATTAACGCATGTAAAGGGACAGACAGATAAGCACTTGATAAAGGCCAGCTGTCGTTTTTGAGAACTAACCCAAGCTACTCGTTTTCCAGAAGGAGAAACTGAGATTCAGAAGGGAAACCCACCTCCTGGGTGGCACAGAGGGTCTGTGACGACCGCAGGACGAAAGGCCCGCTCGCTCTGGGCCCAATGCTCCTTCCTCTATGCCATGGGCCTTTCTGAAGATTCTGGTCCACTCCAACCTCCACCAGCTCCAACACTCAGAAACACACCCTGGAACGAGGCACCCTGGTTTTATCAGTCCTCCACGTACGGTGACATCCCAGCCCCCGAGATGCGAAGCCTTCGCGGCCACCGTGGAGCCTGAGAGCCCAGCCCTCCTCCTCCTCGTGGCCGCGGAGGGCGGGGAGGTCACCGCGTCCGGGGTCCCTCACACGCTGCTCCGGCGTTTCCGGCAGCCTCCCTCTCGCTCCTCAGCCATGCCGGGCTCCCTGGGAATCCATCGGCTTCGCGATATTTATTACTTGCTCCTTCCATTTATGAGTTAGCTATGGAGAAAGAGAAGCTGTGTGCTCCTTTCGGAAAGCAGGATAGGCAGAGAGAAGAAAAGGTTACGGCTGTGTTTGCTTTGCTTAGCGCCCTGTTTTCCTGGCTGCCTCACAATCGACACTCCACGGCGATGCAATAGCGTGTTATTAACCAAAGAGCTTTTCCAGATAAACACCAAACAGCCACTCTAATGACACAAGGCCTAGGTAGAGAGCCAAAGATAAATGCTAATTTCGAAATTAAATTGCTCTCTCCCTGCGTGTCTAAGATAACGGGACAAGGAGAATGGAAGTCAGTGACAGGAAGTTATGATGAAAAATCCCATCACGTCGAGGGAAAACTGGTCCTTTCTACCCATTCATGCTGCAATTAAAGAAAGGCAGAAGTGGTCACGGTAAGAATGAACATCCATCGAGCATGCGCCGTATGCCAGACGTGATGCATTTCATCAACGCCCACGACGACCCCATACAGATACAGATGTCTTCAGGACCCTCACTGCACAAATGAGGAAACTGAGGCTGAGAAAGGTCAGGTAACGGGTATCAAAGCCACACTGGGTACAAACGGAGAGGCCGGGCTTAGAACCCAGGTGCTCAGCCCCGATCCCGCGAGCTTGGGCTTTATGCCAGTCACCTCCTGGACCTGCGCACAGTGACATTTCTCAGATCTGAAGGTACATTTCAAGCTAGCCAGTCACTTGTCTAACAAATATTTACTAGCTGCCGGTTCTTAGCCACTATGAGGTGGCTACTACAAGACCCCCTAGAACCTTCTCTTGCTTCTTGCAAGAACAGGCTTAGACACATGCTGGCAGAAGGAAATCAGGCCAGTTCTAAAGGAAACACTGATATGAGACATGAGCTGGGGGTCCAGCATTTCCCCTCTGTTACTAAGACCAGATCACACACGGAGACCATGCGGCTTCGTGGTTTAACTCCCAGGGTCACCTGTCATGCGCTTGGTGGTTCCGGGGAAAGTAATGTAGTCCCACCAGGCGTTTCTCTTCTTAGTCTAAAATGGAAAAAATAATCATAGCTACCACTGGGCTTCCTGTAAGGATTAAATAAAGATCTTTATCATTCAGCTGAAGCTCCGAGTTTGCCTGCAGGAATTAGCCTGCAGCCCGCTCCCCCACTGCTCTTGACCGTCAGAGTTTTTCCATCGCCCAAGTGTTCTTGGCCTCAAGAATCCCAGGGGCCACACGCTGAAATCTTCTCGCTGCATCCTGTGGCTTCTGGTGGAACCGAAAACCATCTGCACCGACTGCTCAGAAGGGATGGCTCCAAGGAACATGCACGTAAATAAATAATAGATAACGCGCTGTGCACCGTGCTGGTGCTGGCACGTGAGCATCGGCTGATATTATTTTCATCACGAAATCCAAACTGATTTCCTTATTAGGAGCTTGAACAAGCGAGCGTGTAATACAGGCACGTTGATGGAAATTTTCCCTTTCTAAAAATTCCTTACATTAATGGGCTGCGATCACCCATGGACACGTCACTTCTGATTGTCCTCATTCCCCATTAAATGCGGTAGCCGGTGCAAAGCCCGCCCGCGGCTATCACAGCCAACAGCAATGGATAGCACCTCAGCAATGCCAAGCACACAGGCGGGAAGCCCCCCATAAACAGGAGCCCACCTCGGCACATCCTCAGAAAGTAGAAGGCGACCATCGCCATTGCGCATGCAAGGACACTGCGACTCAGAAAAGGTCATTTCTTGTCCTCAAGCCACACTCCCGGAAGGTAATTGAATTGAGCTTCTAACCAAATCGGGTGGTCGCAGAGCCCAAGATCATGGCTATTCTGATGGAGGTCGGAATCTGTCTACACGAGTGAGGGTCCATGGCTGTGTCCTTGGTTGCCTCCCTCCCTTATAAAAAGTGAACTTCACCCCCCAAGAACCCTGGGAGCCAGACCTACAGCCCCCTAGAAATAGTCTGCAGCTCCAAGATACTAAAAGCAGCCCTGCATCCCGCTCGAGAGGCCCACCCAGTCACGTCACCACCTGCCTTTATCATTCACGAAAATCGACACTCTTATATAATTGCTGCATCAGATAGGTTCTTTGAGTTGGAAAGGGCTAAACCCAACCCAATTTGGTAAGAGCAAAAAAATATGCCATAAATATCTCGGCACATACCATCAGAAAGTTCAGGGGCAAAGGCTAATTCGGGCAGAGAAGGATCCGGGCCCTTAAGTGGCTCCCGTGACATGTACCCTCCTTCCCAGGTGTCAGCTTTTCCTTCCCAATGGCAAAAACAGCAACCACGAGGTCTAGGCAGACATCCCAGCAGCTGAGCAATCCCAGTTGAGAGTGAGCTGCTCGTGATCTGTAGCTGCAGCAGAGCTCTCAGATTGTGTTTCATTGGTCCACTGGGGAGGTCACGTGCTAACTCCTGCACCAATGACTTCCTGTGACGAGGAAGTGCAGTGATCTGATTGGACACACTTGGGTCATGTGAGCATCCCTGGAGCCAGAGGATGGGAAAGCCCCACCCAAAGGGTCTCGGACAGAGAGTGCGAGGTATGGCCCCCTAAATGGAAATCGAGGAACTGTTAGCACCAGAAGCAGCAGCAAAAGATGCCAGACGAACAAGAGCCGAAGACGCCCACTACCTAGCTGTATTTTCCTCGCTCTCTCAATCAAAAGGCCCCTCATGGCAGATGCGCATGCCTCTGGCCCATTTTTCCTGACCTTGTTCTGGGACTTGAGAAGCAGCACAAGTTGTGTAACTCCGAGGAAAGCTTAAGAGAGGAAGAGGAAGGGAGGGAAGAGAGCAGAGCTCTCTGTGGCAGCCTGGAGGTCTCTGGTTTACGGTTACACATTAAAGAACCTTTTCATGAGGGCTGTTTTATGCGAGAAAGCCGTTTAAGCAAGGAGGCACTTGGCTGCTCCTTCTAAATGAAAATTTTCAATTAGTCTGAAGAAGTTAATTACACCGTCCTTTAATAACTGCGCTTGTGATTCTGCAAATCCTCTATTAATTGATTCATCCATATGCCCCCAAACCAAGAATCAGCAAACAGGTAGAAAAAGAAGCAGCAGTCGGGGAAAAAGACAAAGATAAAGACATGCTGGGTAGGCAAGGTATGAAAGACAAGTGTGGGAGAGTTATTGAAAATTGTGATTGGCGAGAGATTTGGGAAATTCATCCTACAGATCAAATGAGCGTTCCGAGCCGCTCGCGGCATGCGCGATGCGGACTCCGCCACAGCAGCATCATTTTCCTCGCTCTCTCAATCAAAAGGCCCCTCATGGCAGATGCGCATGCCTCTGGCCCATTTTTCCTGACCTTGTTCTGGGACTTGAGAAGCAGCACAAGTTGTAACTCCGAGGAAAGCTTAAGAGAGGAAGAGGAAGGGAGGGAAGAGAGAAATGATTTGATTCTGTTCCCACAGCAGAGCTCTCTGTGGCAGCCTGGAGGTCTCTGGTTTACGGTTACACATTAAAGAACCTTTTCATGAGGGCTGTTTTATGCGAGAAAGCCGTTTAAGCAAGGAGGCACTTGGCTGCTCCTTCTAAATGAAAATTTTCAATTAGTCTGAAGAAGTTAATTACACCGTCCTTTAATAACTGCGCTTGTGATTCTGCAAATCCTCTATTAATTGATTCATCCATATGCCCCCAAACCAAGAATCAGCAAACAGGTAGAAAAAGAAGCAGCAGTCGGGGAAAAAGACAAAGATAAAGACATGCTGGGTAGGCAAGGTATGAAAGACAAGTGTGGGAGAGTTATTGAAAATTGTGATTGGCGAGAGATTTGGGAAATTCATCCTACAGATCAAATGAGCGTTCCGAGCCGCTCGCGGCATGCGCGATGCGGACTCCGCCACAGCAGCATCTCCACAGGAAAGCGAGTCCGTGAGCTTGATCCAGACGATGCAAAAAGAGCTACTGGATCCACGGTCCCCACCCCGAGGTGGTTTGGGAAGACGCTAAAAATAGCAGCTTTCTCTGGGCTAGAAAAGATCATCCATGCGAAAGTCAGAAACCAGGAAATTCCAGTCCAGGCTGTGGGAATCATGACTGCTCTGTCCTGCTGCAGCTCCCAGGGCCGGGTCCCATGGCACAGGCATCCGCCCTGGACTGACTGGCTGCTCAGCTGCGGTGCAAACCTCTTCGACCCTCGGGTCCCCCATCTATTAACCAGTGGAAATAAACATATCTATATCAAGGAGTCTTACGACAGTTCGATGAGCGAATGTGTATAAAGTGTTTAGCATCAGTTCTGGACCATGCTAAAAACTCAATAAATACTTACATACTTACGCAGTATTAGTCAGCTGCGACCCTAACAGTGTTCCACAACGAACCACTTCCAGAGCTCAGGACGCCCGGCCTTAGGCGTTTACTCCTTGTGCACAGATAAGCGGGTCAGCTGGAATGCGGCCGGCGGGGTGCGGTTTTGGAATGCAGGGCGGGCCCAGGTCTGCTCCGCGTCCTCGTCCTCCTCGTGCAGGTGGCTCCTGCGGCACGTTCTGCTCACGGAGATTTGCGACAGGCTAGGAGGGCAACTCTAACCCCAGGAGCGCGTTTCAAGCCTGTCCACATCGGCCAACTTCCTCTTGGCGAAAGCGCGTCACAGACCCAAAATCAACACCGCGGGCAGAGAAGCGACCGCCACCCATGGGGGCGGCAGGGAGGGAACTGCCTTTGCCAAGCAACTATGTGGTTTAAGCACGAGAGCCTTCGTTACACGTGAGGAGCACACAAATGACCTCAAGGCCAGCTAGGACATGATGAGGGTCAAGCGCGTGTCTATTATGGACTGAATTATAGTCGCCCAAAATTCCCCCAATGTGACTGTTTGGTGATAAGACCTTTGAAGAGGTAATTAAAGTAAAATTAAGCCATAAGGGTAGAGCCCTAACCCAACAGGATTAGTGTCCTTATCAGAAGACGGGACACACGGGATGGGCACACAGAGGAGAGGCCACGTGACGACAGAGCAAGGAGGCGGCTGCCCGCGAGCCACGGACGGCGGTCTCGGGGGAAACCAACCCTGCCGGCACCTTAATCCTGGGCTCCCGGCCTCCGGAACTGCGAGAAATTCATCTCGGTTGCTTAATCTACTCAGTCTATGATATGTCGTTATGGCAGCTGTGGCAGACAAATACAGTGGGAGAGAAAATTCAAGGCTGAAGAAGAAAGAGATTGCTTGTAAAGAGAATGAACTTTCAGGACATTCGGCATCATCCGGTTAAAAGGCAGGTGGCAGTTCGATCGGTGAAGGTGGAAGTGAGTCGGGGGCGGGGGGTGACATCCTAGACGCGGGAGACGGCCTTAGCCATCGCTCTGAAGAGAGGCGGAGAGACGATGGCGAACGTTTTTTTAAACGCTCGGTTGGAGACGTTGCATCAGGCTCTTCACAAGGATGCGCTCGTTTGATCCTCAAAACAACCCTCAAGAGTGGACGCTGTTAGAACCCTGAATTCTGAGGAGGAAGAAACAGCTTTGGGAGGGTGAAGGTCAGCATCCGAGGACGCGACGCAGCAGAACTGAAATGGGTCGGCAAGTCCCACTCGGTGGCCCTGAGCGGAAGTCTAGAAAACAAACTCCGTGGCCTGAGCGTGAAGAAGCAGAGCGCTCGCAAGAGAAACAGACAGATCGTGAAAGAAGGAAGCAAACGTTCCCCTAAGGCAGGAGGAAGGGAGAAAAGCGAGAGAGGCAGCCTCTCCCCGCTTCGTCCATCCAGTGTAACGGAACTGCAGCTACCGGGGGCGTAGCCCGACGCCGTGCAAAGCATCGTGCTCCCTTTTAGATAATCGATTCACTTCATCTGCACAGCGACCCTGCGAGGTCGGCACAGACGGCGTCCCCACTCTGCAGAGGCGAAGACTGAGCCGCGCTGCGCTCGTGGTGAGCGGCGGAGGCCGGCGCTGGAGTCCCGCCGTCCGAACGCGGGGTCTGCGCTCCCAGCTCCTGCGCGTCTTTCAGGAATTAATCTGTTTTGCTGAAGAACTGCTTCGATCTCGCGTCTTCCCTATTTGTAAAGCAGCCGTGGTGCCCACGGCTGTCAGGATGGAGTCCAAATCATTACCTTCATTCGAGGTCCTGTCCGGCCCATCCCCGGTTGACAGGAATGACTTTCGTTTCTGTCAAAGCGATGTGCTCGCCCACACTCATGCCTATACCCCGAAGTCATCCCAACCCCCAAACGGGGTCGGCTTCTCCTCTTCTCTCTCAGGTGTCACTCAGCCACGCCTGCGAGCCTCCTCCACAGTCACCTCCCGTCCGAATGCTTCTCCGATGGCCCAGGTAGAAGGAATCATCTGGAACACGCCATCTCTGGCTCACCTGAGGTTCTTTGCTCCCCTTGCGTCTCATCCCATTCAACTGGTCCTCAATTCTTTGAGTGGATTATAGCGAGTTCTACGCTACCAAGCGGGGAGGAGGAAAGGGCTGCTCCTGTCCTCAGACTTCTCCGTGGGGCAGAGGCGGAGGCCAGCGCGAAGGCTAACAGCAACCACCACAGAGGCCTGCTGGGACCCCCGACCCCCGGACCTCTCCACCCGCGGCGCGTGGGCTGCGGCCTCGCCAGGTCCGAGGATCCCAGCGCTGCGCATCGCTCTGCGTGTGCAAACATTTGGGCGAGGTGACCAAGGAGAACCCTCGGGAGATGCCGTTCTCATCTGATTATCATTCCTTGGTTATCAGGCCTCTTCAGTCCTCCCTTGACCTTAAGAGGTAAGGACAGGGACCCTTCGGGGAACTGACAAGCGTCGGGCGTGGGAGGGGACGATGAGAATTAACTCACGGAGAACTTGAGAAGGAGCCTGTAAGAGGAAGTCTGGACGTAAACGCGATGAATCCTGGGGCGCGTGTGGTTCAGTCTCAGGGCAATGTCAAGTTCAAGGAGCATGGCAGAGCATCCAGATGGAAATAACACGAGTTCCACTCCTCACGTGACATCGAAAGGGATCCAAATACAGTTTAAACCCCCTTTACTCTCCCATCCACCCCAAAGGAAGGCGGTAGGAGCATCTGGGGCCGTGGCCTTGAGGGGCTCTGAGAGAACAGTGACGAACGTGGAGGGAAGGCCGTGCTGGGAGGCTTGTTGTCAGCTGTCAACCAAGACCCCTTTTATCCTCTCTGACATACTAAAGTCTCTTTTCAATTTGGTCTGGAATCCTATCTCTACGTTTCAGCTGAGCCACAGAGACACTCCGGAGGCATCTGGGTTCCATTTTTAATTTCTGGAACCCGAGGAGGACAGACGGTGCGGCAAGTGCCACGTAGTCAGTGACCGCCCTTAAACACCCCGGGAAGGAGAGGAGGAAGCTGCTCGCTTCAGTGCGAGCACGCAGGTGACAAGGGACGCAGGAAGCCAAACCAGGGAGTTTGCGGGCCCAGCTCGGCGTAGCCACTTGTGGTCCAATGACGCATGCACCAAACTGGATCCAAGACTGGGATTCACAGCCTGGAAGGCTATCTCCTCCAAAAAGCCTTCCCTGACTAGCTCAGCCCTTAGAACCAAGCGTCCCCTGATGTCCTGCACGCTGAAATGATAAACCTACTTCCTGTCTGCATTTTTATGGATGTCCTGGATCCCCAGTGACCCCACAGGCTGCCGGAGGGCGGGCTCGCTTCACGTCACACAGCCTGTGCCACTTACTGAAACCCAGCCCCCTCCCTACTCTGCTGAGAGCCCATCAACACGAGCGGTTACTGGCAAGTTCCCACCACCCACCCCCCCATTCTCTCCATACCAGAGCCAAACTCTCCCAAATCAGGTGAGCGCTGGGAAAACCAGTTCCTTCGAAGCTCCGAGAGATGTCCGGGATAATGCCCACCTACAGGTGAATAGCGGTGTCTGTGTCGGTTCAGATGGCACTTTGATTAACATACTAAAACCTCGCCATGATGGGGTGAGTGAGATCCTACAATCCGACCACATAAACCGCAGGCTGGAGTCCTGGAATGCAACGACTCCAGGAGGCTTCAGCGCCAGCCCACCAGGAGCTCCACGGCCAGGGCCAGGGCCAAAGCTATGCTAGCGGCTGGCACAGGGCTCCCCCTGGTGGCAGGTGCCTGCTCGAGTTGAAATAACTCGGGAAGAATTAGGGCCTTGGAGCCCCTTGTTCTGCTAGGAATTAGGAATCTCGCTCTTAGCTGGCATGCCCTTCACCAGCCTGATCCAGGAGAGCAGAGCTGGGGGACTTCCCAGGACACCAGGCCCCTCCTTGGCCTCCCCGCTCCCCCCAGCATGGAGTAGCTTGAGAGAGGGCCGCCCGCCTTCTCCGCAGACTTGCCTTGCCCGCCCCCTCCACATGTACCTCCTCCCCGAAAAAAGTTAAACTCTTTGGCTCAACCCCCACTCCAGATCCGAAAGAAAGGCAGTCAGCAGTTGGGTTATATCACCATTCGCAATATTCTAGAAAACAGCCTCTCGAGGTTCTGTTATGCTCTATTCTTTGAAATTTCATAATAGTCATGGACCTTTTTATAATCAGAATAAAACAGTAATTATGATTTTGAAAATTAAGAAGGAAAGAAAGCACACTGCGTTTCTCGTCTATTTTTTTTACACTAATGTGGCTATATGTAGGGGGACGTTCTTTTTAAAATATATCTTCTACAGAGGTAAATTCATTTTCGTTTTTCCTGAATAGCAGCCCATGAGCTAAAAATGTTTGAAGCCCCAGTGCTTCCTCTTCCCATCTCTGCTTTCTTTTGCAAATACTATATTTTTTTGATTTCTCGACAGCAGAGAATTTAACCCTCACCATCCCCATACTCAATCACCGACTTTAATGAATAGAGTATAATGAATATTATACTCCCACCAGGATGGCTGAGATGAAAAAGACAGAGTCACCCAGTACTGGTGAGGATGTGGAGCACCCGGGACTCTCAGATGCAGACAGTGTCTCATTTGGTGCGAACTACTCTGGAAAGCTGTGCCTGGCAGTATCCACCACCCCCTGGTCAAGCACATGCTACCTCAGGTCCCAGAAATTTCAAATATGTTCCCCAAAAGACGTGTGCGAGGATGTTCATTGCAGTACTATTCACGATATGCAAGAACTAAACACTTTCCACATGCTCATCAGTAACAGCACAGTCACACGATGGAATATTATATTGTAATGAAAAGGTATTACAACGACACTCGACAATATGGATCAACCTCACAAATATAACGTTGAGAGAAAGAAGCCAGTCTCAAACGAAGTCATACAGTGTGAGTCCATTAACACGACAAACGAAGACAGGCCAAATTAGTCTTTAAAGAGAGAGTCTTTAAAGAGTATAGTAGTTGCTCTGGGTGGGACCTGGGGAGGGGTGACTAGAAAGGGGGCTTTGTAGGGGGCTTTGTAGGGGCTGACCACCTTCTGTTTCCTGATACTGGGGCTCTTTACATGGGTGTGTTCAGCATGTGAAAATCTGAGCTATATGCATATGACGTGGGCACTTTTATGTGTGTGTATTATGGTCAAAAAGTTTATAAAAATAGATATCAGCTCCTATAAAGGGTTAGGCTTTCATCAATATAATTCACTTAGTGATCTTTTCTCCAATTAATACCAAAGAAGCAAAAAGCAAAGCCCCTTCAGGTGAAAACGGACAGCTTATAGATGAAAAAAGAAAAATCAGATCACATGTCACGCCCACAATCTTACCAAAAAGCAAATGCGCCTTTTATCATTAACAGGTTTCTGACCAAGAGGAAATATTTCATCCTCCAAAAGGTGAAAGAGTCTTAATCTCTGTGCAGATCTGTTCAAAGGTGTTTAAAACGTGGCTGGTTTTCATTCCTGCGCCTGCTCTAGTTTTAAATAAAAGACATATTTTCTGGAGACTTAAAAGGGCCAAGAGAGGGGCATACTTCCATTTGACCTGATTTTGATCTAAGTTTCATTCAAAAAGAAATTTATGCACAGGAGATTGAATTGCCTATAGAATGAGGTTATCACTTGAACGTCTTATGCCCAAGTAAGTACAAGGAAGGCCTGGTGACCTTCCGCAAAAAATTTTTTTGATTCAAGATTATTGGGGTGACATTGATCAACGAAATCCAATACGTTTCAAGTGTACAACTCAACAGTACGTCATATACACACTGCGTGGTGTGTTCACCGCCCATGGTTTGACCACAGACTTCCTTCCCCAGTTACCCAGGGCTGTCCTTCATTCTTTACACAGGTAGACAGCGCCACCCAGTGGACACAATAAGAACAAGCCATCTTTGGTAACTTACGAAAATTCTGTATGTGGATTTACTTCAAATGACTTGATAGATAAATTTCTTTAAAAAAATAGGGAAGTTACTCATTCAGAAATGAGTAAAGGATATAAGGAAGGAAATAAAAGAATAAAAGTTTCAAGTGTTAAATAAATATGTATTAAAATATGCTCAGTATTACTAGTAATTGGAGAAAAGGAAATTAAAGCACAATTAAATACCATTTTCTCCCACTTGATTGGAAACATTACTAAAGTTTGGTCATCTCAAGAGCCAACATGAGCGAAGAAAGGCCTGGCACTTCACAATGCAGGTGGAATAGTAAATTGGTTCTGTATTTTGAAGAGCGAATTGATGTTACTTTAAAAAAATATTAAATGCACATAATCCAATAATTCTGACTTTCGGAATAATTCAAGACAATTATTTTCATTTTTGCACAAGGAGGTAAGTGCAGTCGAGGACATACTGCTGTTCCGGAAAGCAAAGAAACAGTCAGTGATGAGTTCGAGTCCAAACGATGCACGAGCTAACGTGAAGAGGTGCCCAGTGGCCGAAGTTGAGACAAGTGGAGCATCGAAAATAGAAACAGAGAAATAAACAAAAATCCGTGAGTCCATATTGATACAAGAAGGGTGCCGACAAAACAAAGCTGAAGCTTACCTGCCGTCCCTGGGGATCAGTCTAACGCCATCTCCATACTCTAAAGCTTGGTGGCTAATAAGAAAGAACTAAGCATTTACCCTGCCCTACATTTCTGTCAGGAACTATAATTTAGAGTAACCCAAAACCCCAGGAAATTCAATAAATCTCTTCTTGACAAAAGAATGTCAGCTGCTCTATGTAGAAAATGCGGTAGAATTTGTAAATTAATGTTTGGCAAACACAAATGAAATAGTTGATTGAGACAAGGACCCTAAGTGGGACAAATGATGGAGAACTGGATGCTTACATGGTGCCAACAGATCCGTCCACAGATTAGCTACTATTTGCAAGGCAGGTAACTTCACAATGCAGACACGGGACTGCCCCAGTCTTGAGCCAGTAATCAGGATCAGTACCTCTAATGGCGGGACAGCCAGATGCTATGTTTTCTGCTGTGTACACATTTGGTACAACTACCAGATATCCTCGCCCAAAAATTGATCCTACACCTATTCAAGCCTTTAGATATAACTTCCAGTTTACAGAAAATTTAGGTGATAGAGGGACAAGTTAAGCATCATCATTAGGAAGCAATTCTAAAATCCGAAAGATAAGACATTCTACAGGACGCTGGTCTTATATCTTCAAGATAATGTCGTTGAAAAAAATTAAGTGGGCAGGGGATATTACTATCCTAGATTAAAGAGAACTTTAAGGACAAAATATAATAACCAAATGTAATATACAGTATGAGTCCTTGATTGAATTCTGATTTGAAAACCATTCGGGAGACTATTAGGAAAAATTGAATATGAACAGGATATTAGGTGATATTCAGGAGTTATTAAGGTCGTTTGTTAGGTGTGATAGGGAATTTCGGTCATATAGGAAAACATCTTCATTTTTTAGAGGTGAATACTGAGATATTTAGAGGTAAAATGCTATGATGTCTGATTCACTTTAAATGTGGCCAAAAAAAATGTTAAACGAATATGGCAAAATATTAACAATGATTAAGCATAAGAGATGAGAATATAGGTATTCGTTATAGTACTACACTCTCTACTTTTCTGGGTTTGAAATTTATTAAAATAAAAACTAATAACAGACAGAAAAAAAAGACAAGATGCCTTGTACAAGAACCTTCATTGTAACATTGCTTATCATAGAAAAAAACTGCAATCAACCTAAAGGACTTCAACATCAGAATGGATAAATAACTGAAAACACATAATAAATAGACTTCACCCTATTCTTCTACCAGAATGGCTGATATGAAAAAGACAGACTATCTGGTACTATGAAGTACTAGTAAGCAGTAAAATGACAAATATTTTTCTATTCTCATGTGTGCTCATCTCTAAAGTTTGTTTATAGTTTATTTTACTCCACATCAAATTCTTAGATTTTGCCATCTTACAGATGCACATGTTTATTACGCCTTTAGCAAATAAGGCTATCCGGGATAGTGATTCAAAACTGGTATTTCGAGAACTGGTAACATTTCCAAATTTTACCTACCCCCCTCCTCCCAAAAAAATGGCACAACTGTCCTTGGTGTTTTGGCACCAAAAAAAACGGCACAAGGACAGTTGGAAATGGCATAAATTTTTTATTTTACTACGTAAAAATATAGAACTTTATTTACTAGCATCATCTTTTCACACGAGAAAGAGCATTTTGTCACCAAAAGGTACCAATAGATGGATAGAATTCCAGAATAAAGAACAGTCCCTTGCAAAGAATAAATTTAGATTTGTGGAGATTCTCTGTGTCATCTGAACAACCAGTAGAAACTCAGCACTGGAGAAAACAATGAAACTCTGGCAGACGAGCCAAGAAGTGAGCATTATGAGCCCATAATTCCAAGCCCCCAGCGAACTAGAATGTCCTAAACGAGCTGCATCCAACAGTGCCTCACCCCCGGCCTAGAAAACACCCGAAGTTGATTCAGCGTCCACAGGCTTCTCCACCTCGCCTGCATGCGGGCGAGACCTGTGCGGGGCTCTGGGCTTGGGATCAACCCGACTTGGATGTGAATTGGGTTCTGCCAGTCACTGGTCGTAGCCTCTGATTTTCAGTATCGTAATCTCCACGTGTAAAATCAGAGCGTCTTGACAGAGACGTGGGGATCGAACGAAATAACGCAGGTAAAGTGCCCGGCACAGCGCCTAGCTCATGGGGCAAGCAATAAAAAATGGTCATTGGGACCGTACTTTTATTCCTGAAGCCAAATCCCCGACACTTGTGATTCTTCCCCAAGACGGAGTGGCAGGGCGGAGCAAAGGTCGGCATCGCCGGCATCCAGAAGCCTCTCCTCGCCCAGAATGCGGGGCGCGTGTGACCAGGTCAGGGCTTCTGCACCCAGCTTGGGGGTGACTGCGGGCTGTGGGTTGGGAGGGGAGGGAGGACAGCTGCCAAAGCCAGGCAAGGACGGTTTGGGACGGGCACACAGGACAGAGACAGACCCCTGGCTAAAGCTTGGGCTTCCTCTGCACGCAGACCCCGTCCTTCGCGAGGCCTACCTGCCACCAATCAGCTTTCCCCACCCACTTCTGGTGAGTGCCGCAAACGAACGCCAATCAGACTCTGTTTTTCTCACTCTTGAGTCCAGTGACCCAAGGACACAAAACAGTTTGAGCCAAGGGATCCTGCCACGACTGTCCTCAAGGTCGGTACCTGCTATCTGGACGCCCGAGCTGCCTGGGGCCCCATCCTGTCCAAAGAAAAGGCCCTCCAGTGAGTTCCCTTCATGCATAAATGACACAGGACTGGTCCCCATGGCCTGCAGCCCAGGGATTCTGAACGACAGGATTCTCTTCTCCCTGCCGACTGCGGTGCAGGTCCAGCCACCAGCAACGGCCCCCTTCCTGGTTCTCAGATGTGTCACAGTCAGTGATCTTTTTAATGAACACCGACCAGGTGCCCAGTTCTGTACCAGGCCATGGGGGCAGCAGTGGGCACTGCGGACGCCCCGCAGCCGCCCATGCGGGCAGTGCCCGAAGAGCGTGATGCGTGAGTCCTGGGTGCTAGAGACACGCAGAGCAGAACGCCCGCTTCACTCCTGGCACCCAGGACTGGGGGGTCCCAGTCTCCACGCTTTCCCCGACGGCTGGAATTCTAAGTTGGGATGCAGCGCGTGACCTCGGAAGTGCTGTGGGAATGCCTCCTCCCATGGAGCTGTTCTCAGGTTTTTCCTGAGCCCCTTAAACTACGCTGAGTTTACAAACTCGAATGCCTCCTGGGGACAGATACTTGATTCAGTCGACACAGACGCATTTTGTACATTAAACAGATAGGAATAGTCTCCCTTTTGATAAAAAATAGTCTCACCACCCCATCCAGTGCCCTCCATAGTGAGGGTCGGTGTCAGCTGTCGTGCTTACGCCTGCCCTTCGTTTCCCCCGCAGAATTAAGAGGGCAGTGACGTCATTCTTGTGTCTTTGCAAAGTGTTTGCAAAATAAAGTAGAAGAAGAGGGTGCAGTTTTTCAATAAAAACAAATGCGGAAAGGCACAGCCCTGTCCTGACCTCAAGGGGACCTTTGACACCAGCTAGAGGCATTTAACCTTTGACACCAGCTAGGGGCATTTATCGTCAGGCAGGAAATCAGCTCCCTGAAGTCTCTCGTCTGAGAGAAACCAGGAATCCGGAGTTTTATGGAAATGCGTCTGATGTTTAAATGCTGGCAAACAATCCAAAGCTTCGCGTCTTAGCGCCGTGCAGGCCTGTACTTGGCAGTTTAAACGGACGAGCCAACAAGCGAACACGGACCCACGTGCTGCCTTGGGACACGAGTTTGCGGCCTCTGTGGTCACAGTTCTGACGGGGGTGGCATCTAGTCCACACTGAGCTTTAACGCAAACTAGCGGAAGCTCCCCTTCCCCACACGTTTTATTGCCATTTGCTAGGAAAAAAAAAATTGTTCTCACAAATCTGAGACGGTCACGGCGTGCATGGCACCTCCCAGAGTTGGCGCCACGCAACCTGTACCCCCGAATCTTGTTTCACCCTCTTTGAGCTTTTCAATATAAGCCCCGAAGCCCACTAACAATTAAACATCTTTTTCTTACTCTCCAATTACGATTCTACGGATATTTGACATTATATTCATACCTAAAAGATGAACTGAAGAGCCGATTAAGTGATCCGCTGAGGGCACAACGAATAACTGAGATTAACGGAGATCCCAACGGGGGGTTGGCTCTCTTTGTCACCTTGCAGCCTGTGACAACTTGGGGCACATCTGCCTGCCACGAGATAATCTATGCCAGGTCTCCTGAATCCTCTCACGATCTGGAAAAAGATGGATGTTATTGTTTCCAGCCACAATTTTCACTGTACAAAATCACCTCCTCCCGCTATCAATTATTGTCACGGTCTGCAGCGAGGCCAAGTCCTTTGCAATGTTTTCTGAAACTATCTCGGATCAGTAATCAACTCCCCAGCCAACCGCTCTTGGCTTTCGCGCTTTAACGAGGAGCACGACCGTGAAGCCATTAGAGTGTGGGAAAAACACAAAGTTATCTCCCATTATCCTTCTGCGATACTACAGACCCATTTCCTCTCCTCTACTGATAAAGGATCAAAAACAAAAAAATCTTTTCCATTTTTGCATAGGAAGTGCATCACGGGAAGGTGGTTGATATTTGTCCCTCTGGCAAAACCCCTTCTTAGTTCAGCGAGACTCCTGCCCGATTAAAAAACACAGTTGAGCCAGGGTCTGGCCAAGTGTGCGGCCAAGTGTACAGCCAGCTGTCTCCACTAATTGCCCGAATTCACAGGCACCCCTGCGTCATGCATAACGAAAAGCTGTCCTCTCCCCAGATTCCTCAGAAACAATTCCTAGAGATACAAAGAAGTGGCCGGGCCGGAGAGAGGTACAAATCCTGTCTCGTCTTGATGGCAGACCCCTGAGGAAAGGTGATTTCCTAGACTGGAAGGAAATCTGAAGGTGGAGAAGGGTTTGTCTTGTGGCCAGGCACGAAATTACTCTCCAGGGAAATCTGTCTTTCCTTCATACAGAAGAAAATCTATTATGAATATTTCTATATGGAAGAGGAATCCCAAAGCTCAAAAGGAAACTCAAGTGTTTGGAGCTGCTCTCAATAAAAGAAACTGATGCCTCTCGAAAGCACCTTCTATAAGCCTGAGGTTAGCTTTCCGAGCTGGTCTGCATAGCACGGAAGAGATGGGAGCATGGAGCTCGGCAGGGGAGGGACAGCTGGCGATGGAGCGAGCACTGGACAAGGACTCACAGGACTTGGGTTCGAGGACCGGCTCTCCCATAGGTAGTCAGTCCCAGAACCTCTGATCGTTGGCTCCGCAGAAGTTTGCGTTGGAGCAGCGGCCATACCTGGCAAGGGAGGGGTGCAAACCATAGGGAACAGTGCGCTATGGAGGTCAGCCTCGGGGATCCCTGCTCCGTGGGTTCGAATCCCGCCTCTGACCCTTCCCTGCCATGTGCTGGGGACAAGTCACTTCGACCCTCGATGTGCAGGCAGCTCTACTGCAGCCTCACGGGGTCGCTGCGAAGGTCAGAGACCACTTGCAGAGCGGGCTGTGTATACGTGCTGGTCATCTTTATGAGGGAGCCAAAGGGAGACCCACGAGAAATGAATGTGTTGAGGACACCGTGTCGGGAAGAGAGCAGAGTCGGAACTGTTGTCACGACGCCATCAGACCTCCGCGTGGAGGAGGCCCAGGACGATCAGGTCCGGTCCCCGAACGCTGACAATCACAGAACTCGCTTTGCATTGATGTCCCCATGCATCATCTCATTTAATTTAGAATGCCCCTTAACCCATAATTTCCCTCCTTCAATAACGAGGAAACTCAGGCTTGGAAAGCTTATGCGGCTTCCCCGAGGTCACACATCCCTTTTGTTACCTGAATCCACATGTCGGGTAGACGCATTTTGCAGGCAACAAAAAGTAGAAACGATAATTAGAAATTAGTATCCACATCACGTATCATGGGCTGTCACTTGTCATTTGCTAGCGTTGGGGACATGCCATGTTATTTACTAAAAACAGATTATTACCTAATAAGAGCGGTCGTGATCATGTGATCAGTGTAATATTTTTTAAATATTAAACCCATCTTTTTTGTTTCCTTAAAGGGTCGTGTGGCTCTCCGGCCAGAGAACAAACAAGCCATGGCTTAGCTTTGCATCTGAGATTTGTCCCTCACAGATTTTGAAAGTCGGGCTCTGTTAAATTTTTTTTAGAAAGTACAAAGGTGTTTTAAATGTCCCCCCACGTGGAGCAGAGCCCAGCCTGGCAGTCCCGGAGACCCCTCGAGCAATGCGACGCTGTCTTATTTCTAGCTCGTGGCACAGGGTCCGGGACATAGAAAAAAAATAATAAATGTAGCTAGAATTGAATTGATATTTGTAGTGACTTTTTTTTCACGGAGAAGATGATATGTCACGGTGGGGGAGATCCTTCCAGAACTTTCCAGGAGAAAACAGAAGCCCCTGCAGCAGGGGAAAGAGGATGAGAAGGGAGAAGAGGGAGGAGGACACAGCCAGCACCCCTACCTCTCGGGGTTTTAAAAAGCAGGGAGACCACGGAAAGATAGGGCCCCCCCACCCCAGGTAGAAGGGTCACTGAAAGCTTCAGTGCCTGTGCCCGCTTCTCACCGGAAGCTGGGGGGAGATGCTAACAGGAGCCCCACTCCACCCCCACCCCACCCGCCACCCCGGCCAACAGGGCGCAGCTCCCACAAGGTGAAACGGGAAATGTGACACAGTCAGGTGGAGCCAGAGCCTTGGAGCATTTTGTCAAGATGAAGGGCGAGGGTAGCCCATGACAAAGGCCAGGCATGGACACACCCTCAGGGGTCAGAGAGAAAGCTGAGGAAGGTCAGAGCCAGCGCGGGGGAAGGGAGACGGCGGGGTCCGGGGAGGCCCCGCAGCGCCCAGACGTCTCAGAGACGGATGCTCAGAGACAGAACCACGCGCAGGCAGGGCCCAGGCAAGACGACGCCCCCTCGGCCAGAGGCCGTTTCAGACTCTCCTGTTTATTAACTATGCAATCAGCGAGCATATTTATTACAATTTTAGTTTTGCTCTCGAGTAGATAGTTTTAATATTTTGGAAGGAAAATAACTTTGAGATTCTTAAGTTTCGCTTATTCGAATTTATAATTTTATGAAAACATAGTCTACTTTGCTACCCTTGGGTTTACAAGTTAAAACTGCTTTCCATGATTCTCGAAGTATGGCTGCGGCCAGTCTGCACCGCGCGTGACCAGCGTGGGCAGGAGATGCCACAGGGACAGGGTGAGCATTTATTCCGCTTGCCTCGTATCATCAGCCACGGGAGGGCGTTTAGAGCTGAATCTCTTCCGCTGGGGCCTGGAGTCACACTTTGAACAGCACTGCGTGTCACGACTGTCAGAAAAACATCAGTTACATGAAAATCTTCATGTCAACAACATAAGTCACAGTTCGGCTTTTTAAAAAAGGATAACAATAAATTTCGCGGCATAAATATCATGTACGACTTACATCGATCTTTATTTAATGACTCAATCCCCACACATTGCCGGCCCATGGCGAGAACATCCAGACAAGCGCAGTAGTAATAAAACTTCATCACCTTTGATAACTTGGTCATATAAAACCTGACTGCGAGTTTTTATTATTGATCGTCAGTTTTGTATTTGTCTACAGTTGTTGCTGAGAAGGTACACATGTCACAGGGGCAGGACAGGGCCCCTTCTAGTTAGCAGTCAGCAGATTGATTCCTGCATTTTCAATATTGAGATGTCCAGGACATGGTTCCATGCTGGAGCGGTGAGCACGTCTGCTTTACACGCAGAAGGTCCTGGGTTCGCGCCCAGAGGAGCCACGGTCTATGGTCTACGGCCATGCCACACTGAACAAGCCCAATGTCTGATCTCCTATGGTCTACGGCCATGCCACACTGAACAAGCCCGATGTCTGATCTCGGAAGCTAAGCAAGGTCAGGCCTGGTTAGTACTTGGATGGGAGACCACGTAGGAAGACCAGGTGCTGTGGGAGTAAATAATAATAAATAATTTTAAAAATATTGAGATGTCCAGTGGGTGGGCTTCCATGTGTTCTCATGGCCTGGATCCCACAAGTGTGAGCGCATCTGCACACCAACACGCAGAGGGAGAGTGGACAAAGTCTGCTGTTGGAGGAGCTCCATTCGCGACCTAGATAAGCTCCAAAGACTGCATAAATGTTTAGGCCCTGACCCCTACGCCAGCTCACTGCCCCTCTCCGGTTCATACCTGAACGAGGACACCAGAGCTTTCGATGCCCGAACAGGAAGCACCGAAAACTTGAGAACAGCCAGACAGCACAGGACCCAAACATCAAGGAGGAAAAGCTGGAAGTCTAGAGGGCACATGGGAACCTCTAGGCAGAGCTGAGAAGTCACAGTCAATGCCATGTGCCCCGAGAATCCAAAATATCTGCTATCTGACCCTTAACAGAAAAAGTTTGCCACACCCTGACCTACATCATGGAAGACTTTGTAAACCAGCATTAAGCTTTATCCTGAGAACGGTGGTGAGCGGTCGAATGGGTTTCAACAGAGACCCGGCACTCATCTAAGACTCGAGAACAATCGCTCTGCCTACAATGTAAAGGGTAGAATAAGGAAGGGAAAATGAAGACAGAGGGGCCAGTTGGGGGGTTGTATCAATAATCAGGTAAAAACTAAGGGGAGCCTGGACTAGAGACGCCAGAGTTAAATGAGCTCCATTTTAATCTCAAACGCAGAGGTTTTTGTTCCTGCACTATCTGAAAGAACCACTAGATGGCTCTACAGTACAGAGAAAAATCAGTCCTCTTTCCTGAGGTCTGTTATTCAGTGCACTGAGCTAGGTTTACAGGAATTTAAGAGCTGTAATGCAAGTATTTCCGTGGATTAACTTTTTGAGTAGGTTTCAAGAGGAATCTGCTTCCTACCAAGTTAAGTTTATATCTATATTTTGTGTTTTTTACCAGAGCAATGAGCAAGGGTATCATAAGAGAAACTGAAGGATGAATCAAATCCTCCTCTCCAATTAAATTATGCTGGTGTAGCCAACAGAGAAATGGTCAAAAGACCCAGACAGCCTTATGTACTAAAGTACTAAAGAAGAGATACAAAGATCAATGCACATACAAAAAAAAAAAGTTCTCAGCTTCACTAGTAATCAAATGAGTGTTCATTAAAACAAAAATTAAATATAGTTTAGTCCTAGCAAGAGGCTTCTTTTCCCTAAATGTTGATCCCAACATTGAATAGAATAT
>NW_006442491.1:36104662-36113712 GCF_000325575.1 Pteropus alecto
ATTTTTTAGTAAACGTCCTTAAAATTTTCATCGCGCGTAGTGACTGAGTAAATCCATTTCTCCAGGTATTTAAGGAACTAGCCTAGAGCGTGGACAAGGGCTTCCATCATGGCACCGTTGATAAAGCTGAGAGCGACCTAAGCGGCCACTGGCAGAGAAATCATCCGCCAGTATACGCCTGCCCCTGAGCGAATCCGCAAATAACTCTTGAGCGTCGACCACGTGCCAGGCACCTCTCTGAGTCAGAGACGCGGTGCTGAACGCAGTGGACCTGGTCCCTGCCGGCCGAGAATGGAATTATTATTAAAGGTGTTATTCTCAGGAACCATCTCATGAATTGGACAAATGTTCACGGCATCACAAGTGGAAGGAAAACCGGGTAAAACGTGCAAGCGACAGCTGCAGATTTAGTTAAATGGACATTATACATACGGTGTGAAAAGTTTCGGCCCATGAGTTCATGTCCAGTCGTCCCTCGCCCCCGCCGTGTCCCCAGCAGATACAATCCAAGGCCCCCAGGGGGCGCCCGAAACCGGGGAAGGTACCAAACCCAACATGGGCTGCTTGCACACACCTGTGGTCAGGTTTAATTTATAAATTAGGCACAGTAAGAGATTAACAATAACTGATAATAAAAGTGGAACGATTATCCCATATACTGTGAGTGACGTGATCGCGGCCTCTCGCTCGCTCTCAGAATACCTTGTCCTGTACTCGCCCTTCTTGGTGAGGCGACCCAACGCCTCCGTGATGAGGGCGTCTGCAGTCTGCGGTGTGACGGCAAAACCAGCCCGAATCTCTTTTCCTTTCTTCACGATTTCACGGACAGAAGGTTCGTTCTGACCATAGATCTTAGTAACCTCAACATAGGATTTTTCTTCTTTTCACTCTGAGGGAGCACCCCACGGCTTCTCCTCTGCACATCCGAGTCGCCAGCCGCGCTGACTCCTGCACTTTGGGGTTGTTCTTGGAGTAAAATAAGTGCGTCTTGAACACAAGCACCTCGATAGCCCACAGTCCACCTGGCAACCACGACAGCTGCTGGTGCCTAACGCACGGGGAGCGTCTACGGCATGGCCACACGGGACAGAGGGACGATGCGCATCCCGGATGGGACACCGTGAGCTTTCCTCATGCTACTCAGAACAGCACACAACGTAAACTCAGGAATTGGTTTTTTCTGGAGTTTTCCATTTAATATTTTCGGACCGTGGTTCACTGCAGGTAACTGAAACTGGACAAGGGGGAGGTTGCTGTATGTGAGAAAATGCACACTTCTTTATTTTTCATAAATCAGTTTAATTTTACCTCTAAGCCCCGATCCTGCAAGGTTATTAAGAAATTCATCCTTGAGAGGTGAGGTAGATGGAGGAAAAGGGGTCAAATATGCAGTGTCAGAAATAAATCTAACTATGGAAGATGAACACATCATGCAATATATATATATATTCCTTACTGTTAAATTATACACCTGAAACTTACTGGATTTCATTAACCAATGTCACCATAATAAAAAATGAATAAATAAATAAAACTTAAAAAGAAAGAAAGAAAGAAATTCGTGCTTGGTTAGGCTCAGGTCTTCCTTCCCTTGCCCTCCAGGGTCTCGACAAGTTTCTGGGTGTCACCCAGGACCCAGATGTCCTTGGTTACATGCACAGTGATTATCCCAAAGTGCCCAGTGCCCCAGGCTCTGTGGTTCTGTCACATGTGCTGCCCTGCTCCTTCTGTGCGGACGAGGGAAGGTCACGGGCCCGGGAGAGCATCATGCCAAGGTGCCTAAGAGCAGTCTTGGACCCCGCCCTAGGGTCCACTACTCTGGGTGTGGTCGGGACCAGCAGCATGCACATCACATGCGTAGATGGGTCACTTGGGCAGGTGAATCGACCTAATCCCTAGGTGATTTATATACATATCACAGTTCTGGAAGCATTGCCCTAAGAAGTCTTGCCATATACCTGCCTGGTCCTGCCAGGTGGAGTCCAGGTTGGGGTGATCGGGGTCCTCCAGGCCTGGGCAGTCAGCCGCTAGTCTGAAGAAGCCCTTATTTGCATTAATGAGCTTTGATGCACAAATTAAGATGGGTCTTCTGTACAACTCCCGCTTGCCGTGCTGTCTGTCCCTGCCACAAGCTCGTGTCCCCACTCGGGAAAGCCTCTCTCCCTGCTTTAACGCGGGAAAATCAGGAGAAAAACACGAGGAGGGAGCATCAGTTCTAATCACAAATGTGTTTTCTTTTTCGTCAAATCAAGACAAAAAAGAAAATATAATTAAACTCTATGTAGCAGTGTTGTAAGTTATTTTTGATCTCCTTTTAAAACTTCTCTGCATTATTGTTCTTCTGTAGTGAATATAATTCGATGACGAACAAAAAAAAATTAAACGTTTTTTAATATACTCTTGTGGACAAGAAAGAGATGCAAAAATGAACCCAGAAAGATGAAAAATCGGACCACTCAGAGTAAAACAGAATAACGACTTTTTAGATGGACAGAACAGACTGACCGTATTCACTAAGAGCCTGGCCGGATTGTTCAAAAGGGTTGGTTAGGGTCTCCTCGGTGCGCAAGAATTTATTCATTTCATCCTATTTCCTGTTAGGGTTTTCGGGCTTTTAAAGAATAAAGAAGAGGGCTTACACAGTAACCGGAGGAGGGAGAAATCTGCCAACTCTTGAATGTCTCTCCTTCCAAAAGTAATGCACAAATTACAGGCCATTCCGATAAAATTGAAGGTGTTTTTCAGTGGACTCTTAGCATGAATCACTGAGATAACTGGCTACTTAAAATGAAAACCCCCATTACCAATTACAAGCCTGTGTTGCTTAGACTTTAACAAAACACGCTAATGGCTGGTGTTTCGTTGAGGTCAGCCTAAGGTGCAAACAGGATGTTGGATGAATTTTGCCTATTTCCTGCTGCTTGTCCCAGAGGCAGTGTCCAAGACTCTCTGCCTCAATATTCTGAGAGCCACCACCTCATCTGCATGTCAGCACTCCCCGCTGGGAAGAGCTGGAGGGAGGACATCCGGTGAAAGGGACAAGTGGGTAAGCGGATGTGTACTGGTCTTTGTTTCAAGGGAAAGATGGTGGGGACAAAGCAAGCGGTGGTGCATTTCGGCCAAGCCATCCTTCCTCGTGCAAGTCATGGGTGAGCAGTCAAGTGAGGGCGTCTGGAAGACCTTCGCCAAGCCACCTTCTCCTCAAGACTAGGCGCTGCAGGATCTCAGATTCCGGCCCGGCGCAGTGAATGTGAGGACAGGCATCTCAGAGCCCACAGCAACCTACAGGGTCCCCAGGTGTTAAAGGACCTTTGCTTCATCAAAGGACCTTTCGTGCAAATATAAAATGCATGGGTGCCAAAGATTGTATTTAACTCATTAATTAATGAAGGAACCGGTAAGATATTACCACGATTTCAGATAATTGAGAGAAATGCACATAGATTTTGTGCATATGATCCACAGGAAACACAGTCCTTTGCACCTCGAAGCACAGGTCCCAGCCCGGGCCCTCACCAGCAGCCGGCCCACCGCGGCCTAGGGCTCATGGACTTTCAAAGCAGGATTCAGATGCTGGTCCCTGCATCCTCCAAACTCCTGGAGATGTGTGTCGATCTCCCAAGATGCTCCCCTCGATCTTAGGTGAGATGGGGGCACAACAGCCCTCTCCAAATACGTCCTCGCTACCTGTCATCACCCCAGGATCCTTCATCTCTCCAGAGGGGAGGCGGGAGACGGGATGCTGGAGGGGAACCAGCTTACCATGTCTCAGGCGATCTTAGGAGACACTGTTGGGATGTGATGGACTAGAAAACCACATTTAATATTGTTGCAGAAAGTGCTGTTATGGGCTGAACTGTGTCCTCCCAAAATCCACTTGCTGAAGCCCTAACCCGCAAGGTGACTCCATCTGGAGATGGGGCCTTTAAGGAGGTGATGGAGTTGAAGTGAGGCGTTAAGGTGAGTTCGAACACGATGTGACTGGCGTCCCTGTAAGAAGAGGAAATTAGGACCCACAGAGACACCGGGATGAGCATGCACAGAGGAAAGCCCAGGCGAGGACGCGGCAGGAGGCGGCCATCTGCAAGCCAAGGAGAGACGCCTCAGAAGAAACCGAAGCTGCCAACACCTTGATCTCAGACCTCCAGCTTCCAGAACAGAGAGAAAACTAATTTCCGTCGTTTAGGCCATCGGTCTGTGGCATTTTGTCATGCTGGCCCTAGCAAACTAATACAGGTGTGTATGGGCCCAACCTCCTATCCTTTTGGGGAAAAAAGCTCAGATGCTTTCTACTGCATTGTTCTGCCAACCTCAACACAGCTCTCAACCTGTGGTCCAGGATGGCTTTGGAAGCTCCCATCATCCTTCCCTCATTCCATCCCCAGGAAAGAGGGAGGGGCAGGGGTCCAATATGGTCGTTGGACATAACTTCCACTCTCATCCTATTGGCTAGAATATAGTCATGTGACCTCCTGTAGTTGCCAGGGAGACCAGAAAACATTTTTAGCTGGGAAGCCACGGGTCCGACTGTAAAGTTCACTGTCACGTAATAATAGTGGGACGAAGGGTAGAAAGGACGTTGCAGAAGTCCCGAAGCAGCGACATCACATTAGTGGGAATATAGGAGGGGCAGGAAGTAGAGGAGCTGGGAGGATTTCAAATACCCTAAGCAACCAAAATGTCCATCAAACAATGAATGGATTAAGAAAATGTGTGAGAGAGAGAGAGATAATAGACTATTTCTCAGCCATAAAAAAAAAAGAAGGAAATCCTGCCATTTGCGACAGCATGAATGGACCTCGAGGGCATGATGTTGCATGAAATAAGTCAGACAGAGAAAGACAAATACCGTAGATGATAAATACTTATATGTAGAATCTTGAAAACAAAAGTTCATAGAAACAGAGATCATCAGATTGGTGGCTGTCAGAGGCAGGGAATGGGATTAGGGGCAAATGGGTCATGGTCCTCAAAGCCACAGACTCCAGTTATAAGACAAATAAGTCCTGGGGATGTAATGTGCACCACGGTGACTACAGCTGCCAATGCCGTCATGTATTTGAAAGTTGCGGAGAGAGTGTAGCTTTAAAGTTCTCATCACGAGGAAAAAAATTTTGTAACTATGTGATGGTCGTTAACTAAATATATTGTGGTGATCATTTCACTATATATCATATCACGTTTTACGTCTTATGGAATGTTTACATTAAACTTAGAGAATGTTGTATGTCAATAACGCCTTAATAAAACTGCGGGGAAAGGTTTTGAAGACCCCGCCAGGCCTATCATTCAAACGGCGATCCTTTGCTCACAAGTTCTCTTCCATTGAACTGTGCTCTTAAAGCCATTGGGTTTCTACTTTTGTTCACGGCCACCCCTGCCTGAGCCTAGAGAGTTCCAGATTCACGGCAGATGCTCCACAAATGTTGAGTGTCATCACCCTACGTCATTCTCTGAATTAACACATTTCTTGAGCACCAATTATGCGTAGAGCTTAAAATCTCCCCGTCGTCTGTCATCTCACAGCCACGTTCCTTGGACAGCACTCCTAAGCCCCTTCTAGAACGCACTTCCTACAGTCGGAAGAGTTTTCGTGGAAGAAAACGCAGTCTCGACACAGAAGAAATCAGGATGCGAGCTGCGGCTGTGTTCTCTTGGCCTCCGCATCAGTTAAGATGACATTTTAATGAGGGTGATTGATGGTGGCTTTAAAAAAAATACAATTGTCCTCGCTCCCAGGTAAAAGTCCAGAGGCAGCCAGGCCAGGGCTGGTAACGTGGCTCTGTGCCAATAAGTCCTCAGGGACCCCAGCTCTTTCTGGATTATTACCCTCTGGACTATTATTAGCCCTAGTCCTCATGGTCCAAGATGTTGGCTGGAGCTTCAGCCATCACAGTTATCTTTAAGGAGCAGGATAAAGAAATAACAAAGGGCAGAGGTCAAGACATTCACCAGCTCTCCTTTCGAGTGTTGCTGGAAGCTGCCATACGAAATTTCCATTCCCATGTTATTGGCCAGAATTTAGCCAATGGAAACATCTAGCTGCAAGGAAGGCTGAGAACCAGAGTATTTGCTCTGGGTGGCCACCTGTCATTTTGCTATCATTATGGAATGATAAAGAGAAGCTACTGGAGAAGGCAAACTAACAGTCTCTGCCACCATGTGTCAGTTTGATCTTAGACTGCTGTTGAGAAAGCATCTGATGAATTAAAACGTGCTCAATACTGTATTCCCTGCATTCTGAGCACCCCTTAAAACATTCAAGTGACTTCTCACACTCAGCTTTCCCCCCAACCCCTGGGTATGACTTGTCGCTGACTGGTGTCGTTCAACGGTCACACCTCCAGAAGTTCCCCACAGCCAGAAGGATTCACGAGGCTTTGAGAAGCCTCGCCTACTGCTCTACAGCGATTTAGGAATCCGTGGGAAACAAAGAGGCAAGGACACGGTGAATAAGAGGGGAGAGCAAAGCTTGAGAAAGCAAAAGGAAGAATCACCAACTGTCGACAGTTCATTGGAAAGTGTGAGTCATTCATCTCAGGAGCTTGCTCTCAAAGGGAAAAGGTCCAACCTCCTTGGGTTTTAATCACAGCAAATCCTACGCCTAACGAATATTTGATGCGAGGGGACGTGGAGCCGGTAAATTACCACCAGAGCATCTAGAAAATTAGCAAGTCGAAGAGGAAGCACAGCATCTTCGGGGACTTAGAGGCACCAGCTACCTGCTTTACAGTCTGAGGAACTGCTAGTTACACCAGGAACTTCTGGGTCAGATCACCTCATGCGACACCAGACGATCTGACTGTGCCGTAAGCCCTAAGGGACCAGAGACAATTCTGTGCCTAGACCGGAGTTTCTCGAACTCAGCACCCTAATATCTGAGGTCTCCTGTACATTGTACGATTGCAGAATCCCTGGGCTCTACCCACTAGGTGCCAGTTGCATCCCCAGTTATGACAGCCAAAGATGTCCCTAGACGTTGATATATGTCCCCTGGGAGCAAACTAGACCCCAGTTAAGAACCAGTGGTCTTGAGTTTTGAAAAAGGGACTCAGAGCTGATTACTATGGGTCTGAGTTTTCTTCAGAGAGCACTGTATTATTCTGGTTGAATATTTTCACTCCCTTGTTCATTCATTCATTCATCCACCCATCCATCAATCCATCCATCCATCCATTCAGAGTGACTTTGGGGTTCAGAAGTTACCAAGGCAGAGAAGGTCTCTGCCCTCTTGGAGCTTACATGCCTGGCACTCAGCACACACCGGGTCTCTATCAGCCCTGTATAAGGATTGTCCCATCTCATTCCCACAGATGCCCCCCGAAACCCCTACTACTGTTACCTTCCATCTCGCAGATGAAAATAACCGAGGCTCAGGAGATGGCGTCACTTACCCAAGGACACACAGCGAGGGAACATCTGGATGTAGGACATTCGGTCTGACTCCAGCATGTGCCCTCTCAGCCACGCATTCAGTATCACCAACATGTGAAGCATCGATTCCGTATCTAACATTATTATCTCAAACAACCAGGGATGGAGGGGCCATCGTTCCCGGTTTGTGGGTTTGTGGATAAAAAACCTGGGTTTCTAAGGTGGAGCTTGGGCTCCCCGCCTGCCCCCAGCGTCTGGGTCAGCATCCAGACCTCCTGTGTGGAGAGGAGCCTCGGAAAGGTGGGTGTAGCGAAGTAGCTCTGCACGTACCAGCTTGGAGTCTGTGGTTTAGGGAATTTCAGAGTTCTGATTAACGATAATTTGTCTGCGTTGTCCGAGTTATCAGATAACTTGAGGTAGAATTAACCTAGTACGGAAAATAAATGGGCGAAGATACCCCATGCATCATAGCGGCTTAGTACGGGGACGTACTACACAGAGAGAAATTTAAGAAATACGTAGACAATTTCACTTTACTAAGACATAGTAAACCATAGTTTTTTTACAGAGGGCATCAACATTATGAAGAGGTCAACCCTCCTTAAACTCACCTATAGACTCATCTAAGATGAAAGTTTCCTACCAAAGGCTATATTGCAAGCTATGGACATTCACGGAAACCAGTGAAGCCTGACGAATAATAAGGACCAACATTTCCTGTGAGATTTCTATGTTCCAGGTACCTCAGCTAGGTCCCAGCATTAACCCCATTTTACAGATGATGAAGCTGGGTTCTAAGTACTTGGTCGAGACCCCACAGGTAGTACAGGTGGAGCCAGGACTGGACCCCAGGCAGTCTTCTGTCACAGACCCCTTAAGCATTATACAATACCGACCTCCTCTTTTGTCCCCAA
Source organism: Pteropus alecto (assembly GCF_000325575.1). Classification (NCBI taxonomy): domain Eukaryota; kingdom Metazoa; phylum Chordata; class Mammalia; order Chiroptera; family Pteropodidae; genus Pteropus; species Pteropus alecto. The sequence goes on from NW_006442491.1 coordinate 36,112,951, forward strand.
AGCAGAGTGTGGCCTGTCTATGGCCATACCACCCTGAACAAGCCCGATCCCATCAATCTCGGAAGCTAAGCAGGGTCGGGCCTGGTTAGTACCTGGATGGGAGACCACCTAGGAAGACCAGGTGCTATAGGCGTAAAAAAAAAAAAAGAAAAGAAAAGAAACTAGAATGTGGTCTGTCTTTCTTTGAAAAGAGAATCTTGGTCACCTTAAGTAAGTGACATTAGAGATAAAAATGGCATATCTTTGAATATCACTCCTCGAAAAAGGCTAATAGGTCAAAATAGTCTCTGATTTTATGATGCGATGTGTTTATATACCGTTTTGTATACCCCTCTGTTAAAGCATGCACGGTGTTGTATTGTTGGTATCTAGGAGTCTATTTGCCTTATCAGACTAAATGTTCCTTAAGGGCAAAGGACAGTACCAATAAGAATGCTTTGGGCTGCAAATAAGAGACTAGCCTGCTAGGAGTGGCTAAACAAAATAGCAGCTAATTATGTCACCTAGCACAGGCCTAGAGGCTCAGTGGTTCAGTGACGGTGGATCAGCATTGTCTCTCCTCTCATGATCGCAACATGGCTGCTCTGGCTCCAGACATTGTATCTTCACCAAAACACATCTCAAGCAGGAAGAATGTTAGGAGGGGCGAAAAGTCTTCCTTCCCATGTGCCTTTCTCTTCAAGGAGGAAAATAATTACCAGTCACTACTAGACAAGCTCCCCGAACTCGTAGACTAGAACCGGGCCACATACCCGCACCTCA
>NW_006442491.1:36113737-36127344 GCF_000325575.1 Pteropus alecto
AGGCTTAGATGTCATGATTATCTCCAGGGACGGGGCCCATTGTCACCAATGCAAAGTCTGGGTTCTGCCACCACGAACAAGAGGGGAGAGTTGTTGGTAGGCAGCCAACAAGGAATGTCCCAATGACTACGTCTGTCATTTCTTCTCCCATATCTCACGTGGTACGTGACATGCACTGAGTAAACGTTTGTTGAATGAATGAAAGACGGTATTAGTCAGCGACGGCTCAGGCCGCCACAACAAATACCACAGCCTGGGCGGTTTAAACAACAGGAGTTTATTTTCTCACAGTTCCGGAGGCTGGAAGTCCCAGATCCGGGTGCCAGCGTGGCTGGGTTCTGGCAAGGGCCCTATTTCTGGCGTGCTGCTGGCCATCTTCTTGCTGTGTCTTCACATAGTGGAGAGAGAGAGAGTCAGAGACAGAGATATCTCTTCCTCTTCTCACAACTTGACAGTCCTGTCAAATTAGGGCCTCACTCTTATGACCTCGTTTAACCTTCATCACCTCTCAGAGGCTCTATCCCCAGACACAGTCACTCTGGGGAGCAGGGCTCAACATATGAATGAGAACTATGAGTAAATAAGTGATGGAATGAGTGATGCAGTAAATGACTGAATGATCCAATAAGCGAGTGCATACACAGCCAGAGAAGGAGCTCGCACAACCGGATGAATAAATGAATGAATGCCCAGGTAAATAAACAGAAGCAGAGGTCTAGTTAAATATTTCAGCACACGCGACATCGAGAGTTTGCAACCTAATATAGGGTCAAAATATCCGCTTTATCACCGAGGTTTGACTTCTGGAAAACCTCCTGGAAATATAGTTTCTCCCTTTAGGGCTGTGACTGAATGAACAGTGTTTGGCATTTCATCGCACCCAACTTGGGACATGATGCGTAGCAAAGTCTGCCCCCGATCCCGCCGAGGAGGAAAGCCGGGAAGCGCGGAGGGGCAGGCGTTCTGCAGACGCTGGCCCACCGCGACATCCGAGGGATAGGCCGGCGAGGACCGTGCACTCAGGTACCACACACTGTTCCGTCGCCAGCTGATGCGGACGCAGCAATCTGAACGCTGAATCAAGCTGCTTTCATTACAGCTGCCACGTGACAGACTCACCGCCGGGCAAATCTCAATTCTCAGAAAACTGTGGGCACATTTGAGGCAAAACGTAGACTGCTGATTGCCAACCAGTGGCCCACTCTTTTTTCTTTCTTTGAAAAGAATGTTTTCCATTAAGGCTTTGGCTTTAAAAAAAAAAAAAAAAAAAAAAAAGCCACTCCTAGCCGAGAAAACATCACGTTACCACGGTTCGGATCCTCATGGACAGCCACTTCCTCTCTCTTCAGCGAAGAAGATTCCAGAGGCACAACAGTCGACTGCCTGTCCTTGGGGCGCCTCATGATCTTCTGTCCCACCCTACATTATGTGATGCCAGTATCTATTTTTGTCAGCCGACGTTCCTTTCATTTACGAATCCAGCGAAATGAGACCTGCGTAGTCAACCTCAAGGGCCTCCGATGGGTCCCAGAGGTTGTGGGTTTTGCATCTTACTCAGTGAGAGAAATCCTCAGTGGTGGCTCTGCCTACCATTTACAAAATCTTTCCTCGGAGTAAACTAAACCAAAGAAACGTGGGAACACAGAGGAACTAGGTCAAGTCGTCAAAACTAATTCGTCTGCCCCCGTCTCAGCTGCCACATTTTTATAGCATTTGTCACACTCTGTTACGTTTAGCATGTCCATCTCTCCCGCCACACGCACCGTCGCTCGGCTCCTCGAGAGCAGAGCAAGGATCATCATTTCACAACCAGGAAAGAACGGTGCTAACGAAGGCTCTGGTGTTGTGTCAGAGTCACACAATACGCACATTTAACGTTTGCAAACTCAGCTCCACACGTGCTGCCATGTTCTGCAGAGGGAGGAACAGAGACAGAGAGAGACAGAGACAGAGAGATGGTGAGGGAAACAGAGATGGAGGTTCCACCTTGTCAGCGGTCGGTACGCATAAGCCCTGGTGCCCGTGAGATGAAAGACATGAGTTCACTAGTCCTTCTGGTTTCCACTCCCACCGCTTCCCCCGGCGTGAGCGTCTCCCTGGGGCTGTGAGGGCAGCTTTGACGCCTCACGATTTTCTCTTCACCCGGTTTTAGACCTTGAATGCTCCAAGGGGAGCTGGGCTCTAAGCAGGCGTGACCGAAGGGAACGGATCAAGGCGTGCAGTCTCGTGCACTTGCCTCACTCAGGTGCCACAGACAAGGGCTGCGTGGCCGCTCTGGGGTGCTGCCCAGACGCCCCCTCCAGGACAGAGACGTGCCCCCCAGCTGCGGTGTGTGCCTGCCTTCCACTGAAGAGAGATGTCTTGCCTGAGGCTACACAGGGGGCAGGGGAACCCACGTGAATGACTGCTGGCTGCCGGGGGCGGACACCAGGCCCCCAGGCCCAGGGAAGCCCAACTCTGCAGGGCCTGCCCAGCCAGAGTGGCTGTGGCACTGGCAGAGAGCAGCACCGTGACTCCATGGGCACTCCCCTGGGAATGTCCTGCCTGCCCATCTCCATCCCGGAGGACCCGACCTACAACAGGGCTTCAAATCTAGAGAAGAGGAGAGAAAGAGCAGCAAACTGAAGAGAGCTGCCCTCTCCTCGACCCTGCAGAAGAGGGTACGCCGATGACGGAAAGTTATCCCACGTCCTTAGATGGAATTCATCCAAGGCCGGACACCATTTTCAGCAAGGATTTTCCTTAAAATAGAAGAGAAGCTCCTTCTGGGAAGCACTTCCCAGTCCTAGAGTCTCTTCCCAGAAGCCGAACCCCATGACCTACTGGCCTGATTGTTCGCCCCACCAGAGCCTTTTCCATCCTCCTGACTTTCAGCCTCACCCTGACCTCAGGGGGTGACCACACAGTTTCCGAAGGAATTCTGGCCTGGCACTGGGGAGGGGGCTCCACCCCCGGAGGCTTATCTTTCAGAGATTCTGGCACCTGGCTGGGCAGGCGGCCTCTAGGAGCTGAGACCTTCGAGGAAACCGATGCCTCCTACAGCCTCCAGAAAGAAGACGGCCCTGCTGACCCATTGTGGACTTCTGACCTTCAGAACCATGACAGAATAAATTTCTGTTGTTTTAAGCCACTAAATTTGCATCAATCTGTACAGCCGCTATCAGGTATAACGCAGACTGTGATCCAGGGATGCCAAAAGCACCACGGAGAACTTTCAATGCGTTGTCTCTGGTCCTCCAACCAGACTTGGCGGCATCTAGAAGAACTCGGAGCAACATGGATCATTTTGTCTTCTATACTCAGGAAACTCCTGCCTTTTATCATGAATTTGACTCCGTTGCTATCATTTGTGAATCGGCCATAGGAAAATGAACTCGGGGAAGCAAGTTGGTTTATCACCTTACGTTTCCAAAAGAGGATCCAGCCGAATGCAAAGAAAGAAATGTATTTTAAACACACACGCACGCACAGTACCTTGACCTGTTCCTTGCACTGAATGTTCAGAAAAAATAACTCATTCTCTATTCATAAGTTCTCCTTGAAATTCAAGAGATTAAGAGGAAGAGACCTATGGCTTTCTTATTTTGAACGTTCTTGTCATTTTTACACTGAATTTTAAACAGGAAAATGTACAGTTGTTGAAATTTTATTTGTTTTTGAATTTGAAAAACAAGAAAGTGAGAAAATGGAGGCTTTGGGGATCCAAAGGTTAAACACGGCCCAGACGAGCATATTTGTCACTGTCGCACACAGACGGAGAGTAGACCGGCAGGTGCCCGAGGCCGAGGGAAGCAGTGGCCGGAGAGCGACTGCCACCGGGCATGGGGTGTCTTTTTGGGGCAATGAAAATGTTGTGGAATCAGACAGTGCTGATGGTTTCACAACCTTGGGAATAGACGAAAGACCACTGAATCATCTACTTTAAAATCACGAATGTCCATCTCAATACAAAGCGCAGACAGATAGAGATTTACAGGCATAAAAAATACTAGAAACCTAGGGTATGAGTAAAAACAATCTTAAAATTGCTTGGAAATAAACATCGTTTCAATGCGTAGTATTGAAATACTTGGGCACTGAGCTGAAGTAATAGAGTGAAACTTTCTTCGCCTAGTATCTAAACAAATAAATCGATACGCTTATACGTAAACACAAAGCTTAAAATCTGCAGTTCGCTATCACGGCAGAGCAGGTGTGTTGGCACCTGGCGGTGTTGGGCCCCGTTAGAGAAAGGGTCGGGGAGAGAACATGGGAAAGAGCAGAAGAAAGACTGTTGGAAAACCATGTGGAAACTGCCCTGCCATCCGTATTACAGCTAATTAATATTCATGGGTCACTTTGCTATGTCCCTTCCATGAGTGAAAGCAGGGATTTAAGACCCAGAAAAAAATTCGCATAAAATGTTAAGATCCCTCGGGCCAAACAAATAATCAAAACTCAATTAATACGACGACCCTTAGCAAGCAGCCGAGGCTAACATCCCAGGGACGCCACCTGGGTGTCCCATGCCCCTGATACGATGTGACGACAAGGCACCTCACCTCTGTGGTATTCTTGCCAGAAACTCATGACCCCAGTCTCACCAGAACGGACAGAGCAGACTGAGAGACTTTCTACAAGATACCCGACCAGCACTGCTCAAAACTGTCGATGTCACGAGAAATGAGAAAGCCCGAAACCGTCACACGCTGGAAGAGACTAAGGGAGACGTGACAGTTAATGCAATGTGGTATCTTAGATGGGACTTTGGGACAGAAAGAGGACATCGATGGAAATCTGATGAAATCGGAACAAGACGTGGAGTTTAGCTAGCAGGACGTGCTAATGTTGGTTCCGCGGTTCCAACAAAGGCGCCGTGGTGATAGAACATGCTAACGATGCAGAAATGGGATGAGGGGTACGTGAGAACTCTCTGTACTATATTTCTGTAGCAATTTGGCTGTAAATCTAAAACTATTCCAAAATAAAATACGTAAATATGGTTTTTAAAATCTCAATCCTATAGCAAAGAGGCCGGACACCGTGGGAGTGTCATGACCAGGTATCGGTAAATCCTAGCTTGGATTGAGATCACCATAAAATGTGCCCAACCTTCCCACGACACTCTAGATGAGCCGTCTTTCTGTTCCTCCCCCACAGCTGCCCTGGCTGTCAGCGCGTCCTTGGGCAGTGAGTAACGCTGCCCCCGCTTGTCCTCACCATTCACTGTAATAGCACGAGCTTCCAGGCGAGCACAGACCTGACCTGGCGCCTTAGTCACAGGAAGTGCTGTGGTCAGTGCCCTCACGTAAGCAGCCGTGAGGGGTGCCAGGACCGAAAATGTCCCCTCAACTGCTCTCCCACATCTACCACGCCGTAACCCTCAGTTCCCGGGGTCACACGGCGGGAACACCCATTGTCGACAGTGGCCGGTCGCATCCCTATGTTGGCACATCTTCTCCTCTTGTTTTTGGATGAACAAGGAGCTGCACCGAAGTCCTCTCTTCAAAGGACTTGCTCCCGTGGGCAGCAAGGAGCCTCCAGCTATAGTTCCTTCAGGATTTGCCTCAGCTTCCTAAGTCACAGAAATGGTCTAGTCACTATTAGAGCATGTGACCCAGCTCTAGTCACTGAGGCATAATTATAAGTCTATTGGGAGACAGAGAGACATTTGTAAAGGAAGGTGTTTCTTCATAAAGGGGGACAAAATGGCTTCCGTGGTCTTCCTGTCACAGATGGGACATCTGGAGCTGCTACCGTCTGCTGCCCCTCAGGTGGCATCCATGAGAAAAACGTTAAGAGGTCTGTGGAGACGGTAACCCTGAAACTGTGGAGCCTATAACCGACCGGCCACCACTTACCTCCAGACATCATACCATGGGAGAAAAAGAAACCCCTGCTTCTTATAGGACGATCATTTTCTGTTACCTGCAGTAGAGCACGCCCCTGAGAGAGTGAATGAAACGGAAGTCAGCACCCATGGCGCCTGCAACGTTCCAGCCCACGACCAACCTCGTTGAACCTAACGATAGCATCACAGAAACGCATGTCAGGGGCTCGGCCAGCCCTGCCCGGACCACTGATTTGTCCTTGCCAGAGTGCAGGGCAACCATATGGTACCTGGTCACCCTGTCTTGGACCCTGAACCTGGAAATTGTGGGCTCCGCACTGAGCTGAGGGTTTCAGACCTGTGTCCGTGATAAACACACATGCGAGAGCACCAGCACATGTCCTGCACGTCAGGACAGGAGCGAGGGGACTCTGACCCCAACCCCTGTCCCTATGTCCATCCACTCCTGCCTCATTGCTTTTGAGACGCTGACAGTACTTGTTTAGAAAGAGCTCAAAATACAGAAACGCATTAGGAAAACAGAATGATGCCTCATCACCTGAGCACTTTGAAACAAATTATTGTGCTTGGTTTTCACTTAGGAAAATGGCCACCTAGGTGTTTCTAATTCTGGCTGCCACTTTAGAAAGGCGACCAGGTCCCAAACTACCCATAATGAGTTTTTGTCTAGCCAGGTAAACATTATCCCTTTCCACTCACACACCTGAGACCAAAACAGAAAGCAGCCGGAAACAACTGGGAACCAGTCTGAAGATGCATTACGGTTAGTGGCACACGATCAAACATCCCTTGCGAAGGCTTCACTTAGAGAAACGGATCCCTTCTGAGTTCTACTGATACCAATGCAGGACCAGAACACGCGGCAATTCTTCAAGTCTGCGCTCCCTCTGCTCATTCACTCGCATGCACCCATTCGACGAATGTTTACTGAGTGCCAGACACTCCTCTGAGAATCGGGGATACAAGACATCCTTAGGTCTCCTGAAATGACTTCCCCTCCAGCGCTCACTCCGGCAGCTCATCTGCTAAAACTGACGCGATGCACAGATTAGTCTGGGCCCCGCTCAAGGATGACGTGCAAATTCGTGCAGCTTGTGTGCAAAGTTGTCCACCTGAAGGACAGGAGGCTGGAGTATGTACCCATTGGCGCCAGCTCTCATTAGCTAAGGGTTGGCCCAGGTGGTGTCCACACCCCATCACTTCCAAGCTCAAGTTGATCAGGCTAGGAGGGCCCGCACCCCACCCTCACATCCAAACCCAGGGGCAATTTTTTATTTCAGTGCAAACTTCCCATGGGTGAAACTATTCACAGACACTAGGAGTGTCTTCCCCAATATTCTCTCCTGAATTTGACATCTTTTTAAGTCTTTTCAATCTAACTGGGAAAACGGTATCGAAGTCTTGGTTTGATCTTCATTTCTCTGACTCCCCAGAAAGCTGGACACCTTTTCACGTTGATTAGCCACTCGCATTTCCTCTTCGGTGAATTTCGACTCCTATCTTTTGCCCGATTTTCTAAGAGGTAATTCATCATTTTCTTATTAACGTGAAAGTATTCTTTATATACAGAAGATATATGGCAAACGTTTTTTTCCTGTTTGCCTTTTACTTCGGTAATGGTTTTATTTTTCCACACTAAATTCTGGGTGGCCCGTCTTGTTCAAAAGATCTCTCCACTCCAAATTTTTATAAATATTCTAAATTCTCTTCTATTTCCACGTGCATATTTCTTCTATCTCATGCATACACACAGACACACACACTCACAAACTCGCATACTTAGATAATAATTAAACGTATCGTTAATCCACCTGGAATTCGTGGGTTGGGGGGTAGAGGGGTCTCTGCGTTTCCAGGATTTACATGATCGTTGGGGGCAGCATCAAACCCAACATGAACCAAGCATTAAAGTCAAGTGCCAAAGTCTACTTTTCACATTTTGCAGCTCAAAGGGCATCTCTACCTTCCCTGTTACTTCAGAAGGAGGCGGGGGCGTTCCCTGGTCTTCCTCTGCCACCGTCCCGCGTCCAACCTCCCCTAAATCTCCTCCACATCTCTGTCCAGCCTCCCGCGGCCCCACGCCCCCTGCCCATTGCTTCAGGCCATCGTCATCTCGCCCTGGAGCTTTGAGGCCCTGGCCTCCCTGACTCCTTGCACCTCCTCTTCCAACCCCGTCCCGCCCTGACCCAGAGCGCCTGACCCCCGTCGCCCCTGCCCTGCGGACGAGCCCTCCTTCCACAGCCCCCCACTGCTTTCCAGATGCAGTCCAAACCCCCAAATATGACCATAACCGTCCTTCAGGATCCAGGCCCTTCTGGCCTTTAACACACACGCACACACGCACACACACACACATGCACGCATGCACACGCACCCCTTTGCAGACTCTTTTCTCACATTATGTCCCCCAGCTCCACACTCAGGCCGGAGCAGCCTACTTTCAGTTCTTCAAAAACACCAAGCTTCCTTCTCAGTAGATCGCGACCCTGGCCATGCCCCTGGTCACCTGTCAAAATGAGCACAGCCTTGCCCAGGTCCTCCCCCGGGGAAGCTGACTCCGGAGGCCAGGTGGGGTCTCTGCACCCACATCCTACACACGGTGCCCACGCCAAGGTGGGGGACCACTGCTTTTTGCCTCCATACTGTGGGCACGTTATTCATCTGCCTGGAACCCTCCTCCAAGCCCGGCCCCCACCTCACCACCGGACATCGCCTGCCCCTCCTCAGAGTCAAAGCTTAGACGTGCCTTCCTCCAGGAACTTTCCCTGACTCAATAGTCCCCCAGGCCCTGGCCTTCCCTGACTCAAGCCTTTATCACGCCGAAATACAATTCCCAAATTTCTCGTCTCCCACTCGAGACTCTGAGTTTGGGGGAACAGGGACGGTGCGTCTGTCTTGCTCACCACTACATGATGCACCCAGCAGAGACCTGACACACAGTAGGTGCTCAGTAAGTGCTTGCATTAAAGATGAAGGAATGAACGAATAAACAGATGGATGAATGCCTGTGGCAGTTTCCATGACAAAAGCCTCCCAGCCCGGCCAGCACGCAGATGAGCAGTCTGGCCTGCAGAGGGCGCCAGCCTGCCTTTCCATCTCTCCGGGAACCCGCGCCGGTGGTCAGAGGCACCAGGTGCTCAGTGGTCATTTCGCTGAGCTGAAGATGAAGCAGTCGCTTGCCTCCGGGCGTGTATGGAAACTGAGTGTTCACCTCTCACTTCTAACGACAGGTTCTACATCCCCTGTCTTGCTATGAAAACAGCCGTAACTGTAGCAACAACCAGTGCCAGGTTTTCTGTTCCCAAGTGGGGACGCGAGAGGGGGTGAGAGGTAAGGGAGAGAGAGAAGGAAGACGACAGGGAAGAGAATCTTTAACCGCTCGTCCTGGAGAAGCAGAGGAAAGTTATCCGTATGCCTCCTAGGAATCAATATCTCTCTCTCTCTCTCTCCCTCTGTCTCTCTCTCTCTCTCTCTCTCTCTCTCTCTCTCTCTAACCCTTCCTCTCTTCATCCTCCTTTCATTCTGGGGAGAACAGAATCTAAGTGGTCGGGACTGGACAAGCATCCACAATAAGTACCTGGAAGGAGATCTTTTCCCCCGTAAGCAGCAGCAGCAGCAGCAGCATCCCCCGGCCCCAGCTCAGACCGGCCCGTCTGTCAGCAATGAATGCTTCATGCTGCCTGCTGTCTGCTCACCCGACGCTGCCCAATGGCTCGGAGCGCCTGGCAGCCCCTTCCTCCAGCAACCAGAGTGGCAGTGGGTTCTGCGAGCAGGTCTTCATCAAGCCTGAGGTCTTCCTGGCGCTGGGCATCATCAGCCTGCTGGAAAACATCCTGGTCATCCTGGCTGTGGGCAAGAACAGCAACCTGCACTCCCCCATGTACTTCTTCCTCTGCAGCCTGGCGGTGGCCGACATGCTGGTGAGCGTGTCCAACGCCCTGGAGACCATCATGATCGCCGTCGTCAACAGCGACTACCTGGCCTTCGAGGACCAGTTCGTCCAGCACATGGACAACGTCTTCGACTCCATGATCTGCATCTCCCTGGTGGCCTCCATCTGCAACCTGCTGGCCATCGCCGTGGACAGGTACGTCACCATCTTCTACGCGCTCCGCTACCACAGCATCATGACGGTGAGGAAGGCCCTCGCCTTGATCACGGCCATCTGGGTGTGCTGCGGCGTCTGCGGCGTGGTGTTCATCCTCTACTCCGAGAGCAAGATGGTCATCGTGTGCCTCATCACCATGTTCTTCGCCATGCTGCTGCTCATGGGCACCCTGTACGTCCACATGTTCCTCTTCGCCCGGCTGCACGTCAAGCGCATCGCGGCCCTGCCCCCCGCCGACGGGGCGGCCCCGCAGCATCACTCGTGCATGAAGGGGGCCGTCACCATCACCCTCCTGCTGGGGGTGTTCGTCGTCTGCTGGGCCCCCTTCTTTCTCCACCTCGTCCTCATCATCGCCTGCCCCACCCACCCTTACTGCGTCTGCTACACCGCCCACTTCAACACCTACCTGGTGCTCATCATGTGCAACTCGGTCATCGACCCCCTCATCTACGCCTTCCGCAGCCTGGAGCTGCGCAACACCTTCAAGGAGATCCTGTGCAGCTGCGACGGCTGAGCCCGGGGCCGGCACGGGCCGCGGGAGTGCGGGATGGTCCCGTGGCTTCCGACCCTCCATCCGGCCGAGGTGTTTAGAAAGAAGCGGGGGAGGGGCCGGGGATCGAAGACGAAAAACCGTGCTAACAGCCTTGACCGTGCATGTCCTTTGCTCGGAAGCTTGCAAACCCTTTCGAAAGTAGAAATGGGCACTCACAGGCTCTCTGAGAGGGTTCGGAACAGTCACCGGGAGAAACCCGTGAAGGCCGTGGCGGGCGCTCTCTGCATCCATTCCCACGCACCCGGGTCCGCACCGCCTGCCTGCGCACCTGCTCCCCATCCGCATCTTCGTGCTTCAGGTGAGATCAGACTGAAGGACTCTCACTGACGGGAGGGAGGTTCGAAGCTCTCCAGAGCCACCTGTCACAGCCGTGACCTCCGGCTGTCAGCCGCTCAGATGGCTTGGCACGTCCTTCATTAGAGGCTGTGTTTCTATTCTATTACCCCGTGTACAGGAAAACGGTTTCCCAATGAACTCTTTGCGAAAGAAGCAATGCTGTGCAGTTTGCCCCCTTCCTCCCCCACACCCCCCACCAGTCTCCCCCCCGAAAAAGAGCATCGAAATGTTAGCCGCTTCTGTTTTTGCTGTTGCTGTTATGGTTGGGTTTTATGCACTGCATCTAAGGCAGCTTTCAAATTTCTAATGAAAAAGAAATCGAGTGCTTTGGAAATTTAGAGCATACCTGTGTACAAGATATTCTGAGGTCTAGACTACCTTCAGGTGTAGAGTTCCCTATTGTAAAAGAGCCTTTTTTCCTGTTATTCCTTTTCCATCTTTAAAACGAGAGAGGGACTCGTGGGTGGGAGGGCCTGTGTCTCACTGCTTCCCTGCCGTTCCAGATCGTGGCAGAGGTCGTGGAAACGCCTGTGGTTTTCCTGGAAGCTGTGTCTCTCTCATGTGATTTCCTGACTGTTTCTAGGGAAGAGAATTGTTTTTGGAATTACTGCTCCTTCCTTGAGTGCATCGTGGCGTTCGAGTGGGGTGACCTGTTATCGACCTCTGTACCTTATCGAGTAAAGCAACTCATCCCCTGAGCACAGGGCAAGGTTTGCTGGCTCACACGGTGTCATCGGGGGAGGCCGCTCGGACCGTCAGACCCCGCTGCCCGAGACAGCTTCAGGCTGTGCTTTCTGGCTGCGCTCTCTCTCACACACGCGCACACACACGTGCACACACACGCGCGCACACACACACCATGGACTCTTCTGTGTCGTGCTGTGTCTTTGCTGTACAACTGTGTGTTTTTCTTGTGCTAGAAATATATTGGGGGGGGTGTATTTGTAGATATAATATAAACACTATAAACAAGTACTTTTGGCTGATAGAAACAATACCACTTGTTTCTTGCTTTTGATCGTGACGTTTGAAAATAATAAAAGGCTTTTATGGCTGCTAAACGTGTGACGCCTTAAGATACATCACTTGAAGCATCTTGGTGACCTCTGCACCTGGCCGCTGTATGTTTATACTGCAATTCTGACTATTCTGTAAATGGCATAAACATCCCCATGGCCACATTCTAGTCTTTTCTAGGGCAATGCCTTTGAGCCAGACTACAAAACCCTCCCACTAGTTTCCAAAAATATCAAGCTGTAGTTCTTGGGCCACTGTCTCTCTCCATTATTTTAATTGAGACGCCAAATAATAGGTCTTATCCATTGCCATTTGGCAAGCGAATGTAGAAAATGGAGAACCGGATTCTTTGAAAATTGTCCTAACAGCTATCGGAATGACGATGTCCTTTTTCTACATAAACAAGATAAAAATAACTTACTTTTCACTCTTTGACATCAGCTTTCACATTAGTTCATATTATTTCATTTCTCCTCAATGAACCTCGAAAATAAATGGATCGTTTTTTACAAATGAAGAAACTTAGTCCCAGAAGGGTCTAAGGGTGCCCTGTGAGTCAGGGTCCCCGTATGCTTCGGGTCCTGGTGCTGAGATCTCTTTGCACCGACCGGAGGCTGCCAACAGGTTTCCATAATGAAAACTGATCCAGCTCTCATTCCTATACACATTTTGGCACTTTCAAATAGAATTACCCACAAGAATCACCCGGGACCTTGTTCAAGGGCAAAATCTGATTTAGCAGGTCTGGAGTGGAGCCTAAGATTCTGCGTTTCCAACAATGACAGTCTCGCAAGGGAGGTAGCCGCTGTCTGCGGACCACTTCTGAAACAGAGAAGGCACAGAGGACTTCTTAATGAGCATGACACAGAGTCAAAAGCACATGCCTGCCTGACGCGCCGATGCCCTTCCAGCAGGTGCACTGACTACCTCATGGCATCTGCTTCTTTGACCCTTGCGAGAACCCCATGAGGCATATATTATGGTCATCCTCATTTTACAGATGAGGCATCTGACACTCAGCAGGGTTAGGGAGCTTGCCTGTGAAGACTCAGCTACAGGTGGAAAAGCAGAGATTTGAACTCAGGCTGCCCGACTCACATCCCAAGTCCAGCCCCGACACCGTAGTGCCTCTCTCGGAAGCAGTGGGGACAGTGGAGCTGTGGCCCGTGACGTTGGAGGCACAGGTTGCCACGGAGGAAGACTTCAGGGTGTGATTCTATAGCTCGCGAGTCCAGGCGTTCACACAGAGTTTCCGTAGAGATATCGTAAAACCGAGCAGCTCGATTAATCGTTTGACTTGCTGTGCTTTTCTGAAGTCTGTGGGTACCCCTGGGGGGCACGTCCATGTCTAAAGGCGAGCAGCTCTGAACATTAGGTTGTCACTGTCGCCTCCACAGCCACTTTCCCAGATCTTCACGTGAGAACCCACATTTCAGGCCACAGGACAGACAGTCAGGTTCGAAAATGCTTAATTTTTGAAAATAAAAGCACATCATGGTTTTAATTCACTTGTTAAGTTACATTCACTTTTCACGCCTGATCTCCAAGGCAAGATCGGGGAGGGGTTGACTCTCTGGGACCCTAGAAATCTTTAAATTGAACTGTTGAGCTTAATTGTGATGTTTTCCCATAGGGCTGGGGCCTCCGACACACTCGAGCCTCCTTGGCTGGAAACATATATCCACTTTCACCTCCACTAAAACCATTCTCCACACAGCGGCCTGTTTAAAATCGTTTTTAAAATACAAATCAGATCGTATCAC
>NW_006442491.1:36127402-36156300 GCF_000325575.1 Pteropus alecto
TTCCTGCCCCCGGGCCTGGCCACCTGCCGTTTCCCCAGCCTTCAGCCTCCCTCCCCCCATATCGTCCCATGATGGGCCCCTTCTTATCATTCAAGCTCCAGCTCAGTCCTCAGAGATGACTTCCTCGACTGCTCTTTCTAAAGAAGACCCCAGTCACTCCCACGAAGTATTGCTTGATTACAAATCTCATGGCTATTTTATATGTCCTTGTTAATTCATTGAATGATCATCCATTTCTCCCCCTAGAAAGCAGGGCCTACCATGTCACACTGGCCAATAACAAACACGTGTCGAGTGAATAAGTGACTTCGTTGTGACAAAGAGTCTGTAAGACACCTGATCCTCACAGCTGGTGAATGTCGGTTCCCAACGTGGAGTTTGAGGAAAACGGCTCGTTCTCTGGAAATCCAGTCCATCAGAGGTAAACGCCGGGCATCTGAAATTTTTAAAATCCCCGGGGTGATTATGATGCGCATCAAACGTGGAGAACCACCCCACCCAACACGCACTGCCTGTGTCTCAAGAACAAAAACCAGCACCCCCAGAGTTTCTTTCCCATCACCATTTCCTATCAGGACGTCAAGACTCCACAGTTAACATTGGGCCTTTCGAGAACGAACGCAAATCTAGAAACCAGAAAGAACCAATGACGAAATGGAGAACGAGGCAAAGCTTCCCACCGAAAAGCTAGTTTCTCATCTCAGAACACTCATTTGGGAAGCCAGTCAATAAAAAATAATAAAGACATTATGTGGCGTTATTATGTGCCGGACGTTGAACACATAAACTCACCGAATTCTTGCCAGAACCCTGTGAGATGGGCACTATCGTCGTCTTGTCCTTTGGAAAGGAATCTAGCTCACGGGGCAGGTGAATCATCTTGACCAGGCTACCGGGAGGTGAGAGGCAGAGCCGGGACCCGCAGCATAGTCAGGTCCGTGTCCATCAATCGCATTGTGGCCGGCGGCACAATGGCTAATAGCAGTGCCCCCCAGGGTTGAATGGCCTTCAGCAACACTCTCCAGCCCTGCAGACTTCCCAGCAGAGAACTTACCACATTATTTGATTTTTCTGTTAGCTTCTCTCTCGTTTCTACCAGGCTGCCGGCCAAACCAAACAGAACGAGGCAGATAAGGCACCAGTAAATTAAATGTGAGCGTGGACCTCTGACGCGGGAGCTTGCGAGTAACTGCACAGAGGCCTCAGGAAAGCCTGATTTTTAGCATTCGGCCTGATACTGTTTTCCAGTTTCTGAGGTCAGACAGGCCTGTGTTCAAATCCTGCGTCTTCTACTTGCTGAATGATGAATGTAAATTCTCAAAAACCAAGCAGAAATCTGGCAACCACTAGCCTGGGATTTTCTTTTATAGTTAAATTCTTCTTTTTCGTCATTAGGGGGGGCCCTCGGGGGTGTCGGAAGCATTCCACTTCTCAACCCACTTGTAAAAATTCACTAAGCTTTTTTATTGGTGTATTTTCCAATGGAAGAATAATAAATATACAGAAAAGTTCTTATAAACTCTCCGTTTGCCAGGCCGTTCATCGGGCCACACAGGCGGCACGTCTGGCCCCTGGAGCAAGCAGCTGAGTGGAGGTGGAGAAGCGGCTAATGATGTGAGCTGGTCAAGCCAAAGAAATGCATTTCCCATGAAATACCTGAGTAATTAGCTCATTTCTCTAACTGCTTTAGAAAGCACAGGCTGACCTTCGGAACAGATAGATGTTCGCCCCTGGCAGTGTTTTGTTTGTTTTTCATTGTGGGGAGAGAATCTTTCTGGTGTGCTGTGATGGGCTGGATTTCGAAGGGCTTGGCACATCCCGCTAGGCAGCAGAGGGAACGCAGAATGATGTCACAGTTGGTCCTTCGGGGTGAGTGTCGCGAGAGGGGCTTTGAAGGACTCTGGTTAGCAGGAAAGCAAATGCTCTTTGGCCTACCCTGAAAAGATTGGGGGGGCAGATGGAGGAAACCGATCTGAAATTCAGAAGAGTCTGGGACCCAGCGCAGCTCAAGGCTCGTGTGGTTCTGAGCAAGTCCGTCACCATCTCTGAGCTTCGGCAATGGTTCTATGTGACAGGCAGAGCTGGGCTTGAAGGGTGGTTTTCAACCCTTGTCCCTGTCCAAGTGACTGTTGTCTTAGCCTCGTGGCTCAGAGGACACAGATCTCACCTCAACGTCAGCCACAAGGGAGGCACCTGGCCCACCCTTGATTAACTGGGGTCCTCCATCTCTTGAGCACAGCAGCCATATCTGCGACCTGCAGCAGCCCAGGGAGACTCAACTCCTGTACTTGAACTACTGAGAAAGAAAGGCCTTTTTTCACCTGGACCTCTGGGTACCAAGCTGCCTGGGGATGCGGGATGAGGAACCAGTCTACCCAGAGATGAAGCCAGCATCGAAGAAAGCAGGCGAAAGAAAGAAAATTCCTGCCATTACCGTTTGAGCACCTGCATCCGGCTTTGCCTGAAGCTGGTCTTCAACTTGTACTTTCTGCTACAGCTGGTCATTTGTAAGCAATAGCATCCCAACAAATACAGAGGCCAGTGGGGAAGGGGGAGGGGCGAGAGGAAAAGCCAGGCTGGGGTTTGGGGGGAGGGGCTGAATGCTAGAAGAGAAGAAGCCTCCGGGCTCAGATGAGATGGGCTCTGTTGTGATCTGCATGCATATTGAGCTTACACATAAATTAGATCTGCAAACATAATTAGCTTAAAAAGACACAAAACCAAAACAAACCACTAGAGCCGATGACTCGAGGCAACTTCTAATCTGCTCTCCTTATATACTGCGAGCGAGGCAAGCAGAATTATGCAGAAATAGTTCTAATTAAGGTAGAAAAAGGAAGGTAGGAAACTAGACGACAAAACCAACATTCCCATACAGTGAGACGCTCACCTCTTCCTTGGGGACCGCTGGATCTTTAGCCGGACCTGCACGGAGCACTTCTCGCGTGCCGTGCTAACCACAGACTACAGCCGTGTCAACACAATCCGGGCTTAATCGGACAGCTGAGTCCCGAGGGAAGGACGAGTGTCTGTGGGTCAGACACTCTGAGAAACTGAGCGGCTGCTGGATCAGGGTCTGTGGACCAGCGGGCAGGAAGCTGAGTGTCTGCAGAAGGAACGAGGAGGGTCTAGAAGTCTAGAGGGGACAAAGTCTAACAGCACGTGATCACCAGGGCTTGGGGCATGGCTTTACCCTTTGAGGGAGCAACAGAGTGCTGGGTTCCCCCTCAAGGCTGGCCCAGAGCATAAACTCGGGGCGCCCACAGGGAGCAGGAGAGGGCCATTACTTTTTCACGTCTGCCACTCCCTCCCCCGCCTCAGCGGGAGTATCATGAGGAGGTGGCTTCCACCTTATTCTGCCCCAAGTCACCCCAGTGCCCGTTCAAGGTACTCAGAGGACATCTGAGGGGTGAACGAACCAACCAATGTGAGCAACGTGAGACCTCATCTTTAATTCATTCAAACAGATTGATCGCGCAGCCTGGAGCCCATGCCCGTGAACGCTAGTGGCTGGCAAGACCGGAATTCAGTCTGGGGACCAGCTTCTCACTGCCTCTCACCAACATCAGTCGTCTGTTACCTCACCAAGAAAAATGGGAATAATATTAGCACTTGAGTCAAGCGCTGTTGAGAAGTTTCATTGAAAATGTTGCATAGAAGACCCCTTAGCACAGTGCCTAGGACCTGGTAACATTATTTGTATTGCTAATATTAACATTAGGGAATTTAGTGGGTCACCTTATTACACGCTGGGCACAGCCCATGGGGCTTCTCAAACCAAAACACGTACCCGAAACCCCCTGGGATCTTGTTGAAATGCAGAGTCTGATTCACAAGGTTGGGGTGGGGCCTGGGACTCTGCGTTTCTAACAGGTGCCGAGTTGGTGCCGATGCTGCTGGTGTGAGACGTGGTGAGGCCTCCCCACACCGAGGCATCAAAACAGGACAAGACGATTTTCCACAGCTGAAAGTCACGGTTATGGCGGCTTCTCCAAAATGCAATTGTATTGACTCAGTCACATAAGACCAAGAAAAAGCCTTGGAAATTAAAAGGGGACATAATGAAATGAATCATCTTGAGTTTTTCTTCTTAGGGAACCGTTTTCCATCGCCCCGCTCCTGGCTCAGGCAGCCTCTGCACACAGCAGCCATTCGTTTGGGATAAAATGAAGCGACAGGTGAGTTAGCGGCATTGCAGACGAGGGCATAGATCACCCAGCAGACAGTCCGCCCCCTGAGCCACCCACGATGAGATGATTCCATCAATAAGAAGTCTCACCAGAAAACTCCAAAGAGAGAAAAAGCAGGCTGAGAAGCACGCAAGACGTGAAGCTTCAGGGAGACGGGTTAGTTAGTAAGAGCGACGAAGGCCTCCAAAGCCATCAGCACTGGTTCTAGGCGAAGCATAAGCATTCAGAGCAGGGACTATCAAATTCAAAGGCGACCACACAACTTGTAAAAATTCTGATTCTGGGTCCTACTCTTCAGAGAATGTGACTTAATTGGTAGGGAGGACAGCCCGGGTCCAGGGACATTCTCGTAAGCTCTGACATGATGTTTTGGATGTGCGAAATCAGTCGGGTTGGGGCCAGAATGCCACGAATGCTGGACGATGCTGGCCCCTCCGTCTGTGAAACAGGAATAATAACTCCGGCTCCCGCAGAGTGGCGAGCGTCACGGATGCAGAGGGCAAAGACTCTACTCCGTACGTGGCAGTCACTCCTGTGCATGTTCTCATCGGAATGAGACCTCGTCTTAACTTACATCTCACGATAATCTCAGGCCAGTTTAGCAACTGTCAACCTCGCAATTCCTTGATGATTTTCAGAAGATGGTAGGCTTCGCCTTGACCATTGGGCACATTAAATGTGTACTCTCTTCTGAGCTTACGTGTGCTTCGTCATCAGGTCTGAGCCTTCCCGTCCGTCATCACAAATGTCTGCTGAGTGCTTAATATGGACCAGCTGCCATTCCAGGTGCTGGGGACGTAACACGAATCAGACCGTCCTGTCCCCAGGAAACCCTGTCCTCAGGAGGCCCAGCGCTCAGGTAAAGAGACTATTCTCGGACAAGCAAGATCTGACTCCCTTTCAAGATGAAAGTTTGCGAGCAAAGAAACAGACAGCCCCGGGCCGGTGGACGTCTTCACTGCGACTCAACCCGAACGCTTAGCCTTTCTGTGCCTCAGTTTCCTTATCTGCAACATGAATGGCCTTGTTTTTAACCTGAGTGAGTAAGCAGGCTCTTCACCAAATGGATTTTAAATTTCTCAAGCCTCCTCACCACCCCAATCTGAGATCACTTCCCAAACAGGGGAAGAGAGAAGAAAGCAGGGCCCCACGGCAAAGGCAAACAAACCGTTTTGTCTTTTCTAAAACTCCGCCAGAAACGCATGAACAGGCAAGGGTCCGCAACACTTAGGAACCAGAGACAGCGCACCACTTTCATATTTTTCAATCAAATTCTGATGACCTCGATTTATTCCTGACATGAGTAGAGTCAAGGCTCTCTCTATGGCAGGCAACAAAAACCCATCTCAAACTGGCTCAAGAAAAAACTTGAAAAAGAAGAACAAATTCATTCATGCCCTGCTACAGACCTTTCCTAGGTGCTGAAAAGATGTCATCAGAAACCTCTGTCCCTTGAGATTAACTTCTGCTCCTTCGGCTTCTTTCTCGGGCAGGTTTTTTTCCCACATGGTGGACCTAATAGCATAAGACATCTATCAGCTCACCGACTCCAGAAGAAAACCGGCTTCTCTTTTCCAATGGTCTCCCTACCCATGTCCCATCACCCGAAACAAGAAGAAAGCCAACTTCAGGCCAACTAACAGAAATCAAATGCCAACCTCTGAACCCATCGCTCTGGCCAGCGCGTTTACTCGGGCCTGGATAAAACCCCCACCTTGGAGCTGGGGAGGGGTCACCAGCCACACCCACACCACATGGACCGTGAGAGATGGAGAGGAGGTCCCACGCGGGAGGACTGGGTGCTGCTTCCAAAACAAGGTCGGAGGAATCGGTCCCTGTCTGCCTCTCTCCTCGCTCTACGGCGCTGCCCCAAAGACGTCCAACGTGGCTCTTTTACAGGCTCGCCTTCCAGGATTCCTTTGCTTCTCTAAAAATATGCCTGGTGCTTTTTAGGTAACTCTTCAGTACGTTCATTTCAAACCACTAAAATAAACTTAAAAGATTCTATGCAAAAACACAAATAGACGTGATAGAAAAGATACTTCGTTCTGAACCCGGTGGTCCCCCACGTTTGTTTTTCTAGCTGTTTCTGGCATCCAAGGGCTTTCTCTGATTTCACAATAGCACTCGAGGGAAACTTTGTTTTTTCGGGACCGTAGTACTTCTCAGAGCTAATCAAGTGCTTTGTTTTGTGAATCAGACAGAAACGTAGGTAAACAATATCTTACCTTTTAAAACCATACTGTAAAGTAAAAATGAATGGATCATTTCCTCAAATACCACTTCCGCTTTGAAACTCTCCTCCTCCGTGCCAACTCTCACACACACACACACACACACACACACACACACACACGCTACTGAAAATGAAAATGTTCTTCATGCGAACGTTCTAGCTGCAGGATTCAGAATAGCCAAAAAGTGGAAAAACCCAATGTCCATCAACCGATGAAGGGGTAAACACTACGCGGCCCATCCATGCAGTGCACCCTTACTCAGCCATAGAAGGGAATGAACTACACTAACAACATGGATGGTGCCCAAAACACGGTGCTAAGGGAAAGAAGCTAGACACAAGAGATGGCTTTTGTATGATCCCATCTACACAAAATATAGAAAAGGCAAAGTCATAGAGACAGAAAGTAGATTCGTGGTTGCCTACAGCTGGGGAGGGGTTGAGGATTAACTGTGAACAGGCACAAGAAATCTTATTGGGGGGACAGAAATACCCTACAACTGGATTGTGGTGTGAGCATATGTGATATCAATAAAAGATAAATATTTGCTTTCTGTCCCTGGTTCCGAGTTTTTGGCACAGGGCTCCCCAGGCCCTTGGAATCTGCAGAGCGATGAGAGTGGCATTTGTGTGTTAACGAGATGACTCACGGTGGGAGGGCTGGTGGCCAGAAAGACCAAGGCATGATTAGAGGGTTGCTATGCAGGCCAGGGCAAGTCTCCCAGGTGGGGGTTCGAGTTCCTGCACCGAGAGAGAGTTCTTGACTGAGTTCAGGAAAGAATTCAAATGCACGCCAGAGTCAGAGTCAAAAGGAAAGTTTATTGGAGAAGGGGCAACAAACACTACATAGGCCCAGCGTGGTCTCCCCTCAGAGACAAAGAGCTAAAGAGCCTGAGAGAGACTCAGAGGGACAGAGAGAGAGACAGAGACAGAGACCATGAGAGGGACCGAGACAAAGGGAAGGGTCCCAAGCGTTCAGGGAATTCAGTTTATATTTCGTTATTAGCGTCTATGAATTACAGTTTCAAGACTTTGGTTGCCTATTTTCCTTTGATAGTAAGGGCGTGCAGTGTGAACGGCCGGCTTCGATCCATACTTCCCCATGGTTTTAGCCCTCGGGAATGAATGATCGTGTGTATTCCGTGCAGGGGCAATGTAAACACTGTTTTCCAGTATCCCCTTGATGGCGTGGGGAAACGGTTTGCTAGCAATCCCAGCAGACATCTTCCTTTGTTCCGTGTGTTTCCTCGTGGTGTGGCCATAGGGCTGATGGGCACACCGCAGCCTCTGAATATAGCTTGATTTAACATTTGGTTCTCGTGCCCAATTAGTAACTGGTCAGTCAGAAGTACCGGCGACAGCCTGGCACTGTGGCTGGCATCTGACATGAGGGCGGTCTTCTGGAACCGAGCCCTTAAATCAATGGGGTCTGCACTAACTCCTGGTACTTAGTGTAAGAACCGACTTGTAGGACACCCAGTTGGTGTCCGAAGAGTTGTTAAATTGGTTGGCGTGGGGTAAAAACTGACACATTTGGTGTCAGAAGTGTTGTGAGTAAAAACAAGTCATCACACGACTCCATAAAGTTACTAAAAGTGAATGAGAGTGCGCTGTAAACGGGTGAATTTTACGGTATGTAAATTATATCTCCATAAAGCTGTCTAAAAGGGTAAACCTACCAAAGAAATGACAAATGAGACGAGATGCTGACGCGCCGCCCCAGAATGCAACGCTCCGTGGCCCTGCTGCCTGTGAGGCCAGGAAATCCAGAACAGCCCCTGAAGGTATGCTGACGCCTCACACTTGCATTAGTGTCATCCAGCCTTACTCACCTCCAAGAGCAAACGAGACCAGGGACGACCGCACGTGGAGCCCCACTCCCCCAACACGGCGCCCCCAAAGCCACCCAGACTGCTCGAGCGCTCGTCCCCAGGGCCCAGACCTCCCGCCACTTGGGCTCCTTTTCAGCAGCCTGAACCCCCGCGGCCATCTATCCCAGTCCCGCCGGACCGACCCCGGGTCCTTCCACTTGTCCGCCATAGAGGTTACCAGGTAAAAGAGAGGAGGTCCAGTTCGATTTCAATTGCAGATAAATGATGCATACTTTTTCAATATAAGCATATCCCAAATATCGAATGGAACGTATTTACAACAAAAAGTCATTCGCCTTTAATTTCGTCTTGCAACTCCACGTAGAGAACAAACGAGATGCTTCGAATGAGATATACTTTTATTTGCTGAATCTGACAACCCTACCTCCAGGGTTATTTCATTTCCTGGGACTCTTTCTCTTTCTTGCT
Organism: Pteropus alecto; assembly: GCF_000325575.1. Taxonomy (NCBI): domain Eukaryota; kingdom Metazoa; phylum Chordata; class Mammalia; order Chiroptera; family Pteropodidae; genus Pteropus; species Pteropus alecto. The sequence goes on from NW_006442491.1 coordinate 36,136,129, forward strand.
CCTGGATCTTTGTGGGAGCCCTAACCATACACACGGCAGGTCACCCTGGCTTAAATCCCAGGGAGAGGCAGTTGTGTTAGCAAACGTCTCTTTCCAGAAGGCCCTGGGGCTTCTAACGCAAGCTGACCGCCCCGCCCCACCGCCCAAATTCCACATCGCAAGTCCAACGAAAACACCACTTCTTCGTTCTGTTCTGAGCGAGCACCCTCCACACCCCATGTCGCCATAACTCAGGGACTTCAAAGAACAAAGAGGATCCATAACCTTTCTCCAGGTTAGAGACCCACTGGCCGTTTCTCTTGCCAAAAAGGAAAATTCACATACCCTCCGTCTTTGCACAGGGCCAGCACTTCGCCCCACGCATGCCTGTTAGCACTGAGACTCACAATGTTCGAAGCACCTACACTGTGTCGTGCTGTGAGGTCGCGGCCACGCCACACGGTAACACCAGGGCAAGAAAGAGAACTAACTCTTACTGAGCGTTTCCTGTGCACCAGGCACCATCCCGCGTGCTTTAAGTGTACGACTTTATTTAACTTAATGCTTATTTCATTCCCTTGGACGTAGAAACTGTTTATTGTCCCCCTTTTACAGATAAGAAAACAGAAATGTGTAGTGGGTAGGAACTGTGCCAAAGACAGGACTCCTGGGTGGCCACGCTCTAACGACACAAGTTCTAAGAATCAGCCGCTGATCGGCTGAAAAATGGTCCAGGAAGCACAGGTCGCCCTTATTAAAGAGCTTGTGTTACAGAATTGGACGATGGGGCTTTGGACCTTGAGTCGACCGCCGACTCACGGGATGTCACCCAAAACATCACCCAAAACGGCCACCGCCTACCAGAAACTGACCCGGAGCCAGTCGCTGTGCCAGATGTGTCTGCAGATCTGAACCGATGGTGTTACTTCTCCTTTAATTTTATTTCGTCTGCGAAACCACATAGAAATCATTCGCATCTCATCAGTGTGCACATCGAGGCCCAGAGAGGCAAGCGCCTTAGCCAGAGTCACACAGCCAGACAGCGGCAAAGCCGAGTGCCCGGGTCGGAGCCGGCAGCCCTAGCTGTTCTCACTCTGGTCCAATCATGTGATTCATGAGACGGGGCCGGGAGGAAGATTGTCGATCATGTCATAACAAAAAATAAACTGTTTTAAAAAGAAAAAACTAGCATGAGTTTAAAAAAGGAAAATTACCAAACCTCGAAGTCTAAAATGTTTGCACAATGTCCAAGAGCAATTTTGAAAAAAATGGACGTATCTCTTTAATGCATAAATCTGAACTCTGAAAAGAAAAAGACCCAAATCTGTCTGGCTTTACATTTCTCTGACTGGATAATGATTAGCTGTTCAGTACACCAGAAATAATTAATTTACTTTAATGGGACAAGAAGTGATTGCTGCTGCCTGGGGGCGGTGGCGGGGAGGGAATCTCAATAATTATACACCGTCCTCTAACACGCAAGGTCAGGCTGACCTGCCCAGCGGAACCGTCACATGAACCATTAGCCATTAAGCCAGCGAAGTTCTATCCTCAGCGTTGTGATCGCCTTTGAAGCAGCTCTTAGGCCCGAGAGCCTCCCGCTTCCGTGTCCTGCACACACCGTGCAGGGAACAGACCCACCGAGACAGGCACGAACCCCTGGATCAGGAGAGTCCTTCAAGAGCAAAGACGCCGAATCCGAGACACACTGTTCCTTTGTCATTCGGAACCTGCAGTTCCTCCTCGTCAAGTGCCAAGGACAGCTGTCCGCAGCAAAACTTACCGAGGGAAAGAAAGGGTTAACGCTGCCCTCGGGATGGGCTTGGAGTCGTGTGTGGGACACATGGAGACCCCTGGGCTTTTGTTCCGCAAATCCCCATTTTTGTGCTTTTTCTCTGAAAGCACTTACTAGAATGCTGCATTTCTTAGCGGTGAGGGCTCCTCTCCTGGGATTTATCCACGAGCAAAGCGAGCTGAGTTGAGGGGTGCGGGATGGAGGGAGGCGAGACGCTAAACCAAGAACAGAAGACTGGGTTCTCATCGAGACCAGGCTGTATCGCGCGGTGTGACCTTGGGCAGGTGACCTTCACGCAGTCTCAGTTTCCCTGTCTGCAACATGAAAAGGCTGAACTTGTTCACACCGTCAGCTTTGAAGCTGAGTTCGGAGGTGCTCCAAGGGACCGCGAAGGCGAGCTTCTCAGAACCCCTGTCCCTGTACAGATTCTGCGTTTTACCTGCTCGTCTGAAAAAACACCCAACACCTACAGAGCACCCGCTACCTGCCAGCCCTGTGCTGAGGGCTCTGCGCCTTAACTCACGTCATCCTCACCCCCGTTCAGTACGTAAGTTCTAGCAGCGGCTCCGTTTGACAGATGAGAAAACTGAGGGCCAGAGGGTTTTTAACCAGTGAGTGGACGGACGAGCTAGGACAGGGACCAGCGTCCCAGCTCTAACGCTTGGCTTTCCTGGAACGCCAGGATTCATGTGAAGAAAAGATTACACCCGCTTTAAAAAAAAATTAAGCTGCGAAACGAAGCACCACTAAACACCATTTTCTACCCATCAGATTGGCCGAAATTGAAAAGACGAATTACACCAAATGTTGTCAAGCCTAGGGTCACAGGGACCCTCTGCTGGTGAGAGTGGGGACTGACGAAGCTTCCGGAAAGAGAGCCCGGATCTGTTAAAATTTCACTGTGTCTACCCCCGCCTCCACCCGAGAGGAAAAAGGGACACATAGGAAGAATTCATTCCAGCCATGCTCACAGCAGTGAAAATTTAGGAACAACCTAAATATGAACCACGTATTGAGTGCTTGACGTGAAATACCCCATAGCCACTAATAAGAAATGTAAACTAACATGGAAAAAACTGCAAAATAAGTGAAAAAAGTTAATTCACAAGCTAAGGTCTGTGGTATTATCATATTTATGTTAAAACTAAGTGATCCTGTATGTTTTCGTGAGCACAAAAACTAGTTTTAAAAAGTCTAAAAATTATACGCTATGCTCATTAGAATAATTGCTCCTGAGATGGGCAAGAGAGGACTTGACTTTGCTCATACTGTTTTGAATATCACCTGAAACTGTGCAGATGTGCCCAGGTAGCTTCCAACACCAGCATCCACGGTGTCTCCACGGTGAGGCAATGATTTTCTTGCTGATCCATATTGCATGTTTTTTGAGTTATTAGGACCTCTCTCCAAAGTAAACAAAAAGTCACCAAGGTTGTGTGACTTTTCTGAAGTCACGCAACATACACAACCTGTCAAGAAAAGAATTCTGCACAACCCCAATTAGTGGGTACAGAGTGACGCAGAGTGACCAACGTGCAAGCAGAGTGGGTGCCAGTTCCAGCCCTAAGACTTTAGAAGGCCATCTGGCATCTGCTTCTGTGCTTTGCGGAACCCCGATGCCATTTAAAACTCCCCTGCTGGAGAGAGAAACCACGTGGGATGTCACCGAGGCACCAGACGTGCAAGTAAAGAAGCCATTTGGGACATGCCGATCGAGCCTCTAAATGGCTCCGGCTTCAGCTTCCATCTCACTGTGGCATGAGATCATAGCATGAGACCGTAGTAAGACGAGCACAACATTCACCCTGCTGAGTCCGGCCAACCCAAAACATTCTGAGATGTGATACTAAAGTGCTGTTTTCATTCATTAATAACTGGAGTGTCTTGTTACAGAGCAGTAGATAATCAAAGACAAATTTGGTACCTAGAAGTGGAATGCTTCTATGACAAAACCTGAAGCATGTGGCATTGGCTTTGGGACCAGGTGGCAAGTGAAGGCCAGAAAGCCTTCAGAGAGACAGAGTCCAGATGAACTGTGCAGGATCATCATTGGAGGCCGAAGAGAAGATAAGCCATGATTTCAGTGACAGAGAGTTAAGCGACATCTTCGGCTACAACTAGGGAGCAAAAGAATAGACACACCAGGGCCCCTGCCGTCTGGCATACTGCCGGTGAGCACGGCATGGTGTGTGCACGGGGTGGGCTGCAAAGTGGGCCACGGGAACCCCCTCTGCTGGGCTTAGGGCCTGAAGGGAGTGGTGACCCCAGCCCAGCAGGAAAAACCGTGACTCTTATGAGGTCAGGAGCAGGCGTCTGTCTGGAGAGGAGACCCCTCTGCCCTGAGACCTGCAACAGGCTTCAGGACAGAGCCCAGGCTCCCAAGAAGTAGCTTGAGGTTGGGGTGCCTGGATCTTTCCTCGACCCTTATGCCCAAAGAAAGGACAGCTCCCATGATGCCTCAACTTCTGTGATGTCTCCGCCTCTGAGAGCATAAGAGACTTTGGAACAAGAAAGCGTTTCACCAAAATTTTGGATGAGCCAGCTCCACTGTCTCTGGATTCCGCTCTTTCCCAAGAAGACTCTGAGAGGACCAAGTACCAGGCATCAGTGACATCCACAGAATGGGCTGTGGACTTCTCCTGGGGGCCTGGGAACAGCTCAGAGGGCCCTCCACAGAGGTGCAGTGCTGGAGACTTGCAGGTCCTAATCTCCACGGGACAACAAGACAGCAGCCAGATGTGAACTCTAAGCTGGAACAAGGGGAAACCTACGGATGGGGGACGAAGTCATGCCGAGAAGGTGAAGCCGAAGAGGGGACATTTGCATTTGCGACTTCCGTAATTCTACAGAGCAGCCTAGAGCTAGAGGAGACTAAACATTTTCGAAGGCATGTTTATTCATTACGCAAAGTGGAAATACAAAGAACACGATCGCATTCTATTTTAGGTGATAGAAAGGGGTTGATCCCACAGACTGGCAACGGGAAAACAGGAGAACCTCCTCCCACGAGCGCCATCTGCCGACAGGAAAACGCACACTACGGCGACCCATGATGGATGTACGAAGGTCGACTACCATTCTGGTTCGACCTCTCCACTTCCTTCTCCAAGACACAACATAGTCCTCAGTGAGACTCACTTAGAAAGAATTTGAAACATAATCTGGACTCGGTTAATCACGGGAGAAATCGTACCAGGATGAAGCCACCTGGCTGTAATTTAGCACATTTTCCATCGGTCATCGCTCCTGGAGTGAAACTCCGTGAATGTTGTCACCATGCATTTAAATTTCCAGGAGGGGTGACCACTACGAACGTAATGCAGCCGAGGGGGTTAGAAATCCAGGCCAGCTCATCTCTTACCTGAGGAAAAAATCCATGCCACAGTGAGAAGCCCTGTGAACACAATCCATGTCAAACCTGTAGCAAAAGTGACGTCTCATTAGCTGTTATAAATGCCATGCCAGGGAGAAGCCATGAAGCTATCACTGTAGGAAAACTTTAAAAAAAAATACCTCATTATACATCAAAGAATTCACACTGGAAAAAATCCTTTGGGACGTAATCAAGGTGCAGAAACCCCTGAGCTGTAAATCATTCCTCAACAGACGCCACCATGGATTCCATACAGAAAAGAAACCGATGAATGTTCTGGACGTGGGAAGTTCTGCTCTGGTGCTAGGTGAGTGTTTACTGCGTGCAGCCGATTCAGGACCCTGCAGGTAACGGCCCTCGTGCAGAATTGTGGGGACGTGATGACAGAGACCCTTAAAGCTCCCAACTCCAGCGCCCCGATTCCCTTTCCCCTTTGCCTCTTCCCTTTAAGGTCATTTAAGAAGCATTAAAATCATTCGAATAGGATGTATTCGCCAAGGTATTACATGTTCAAAAGCGCGGAGGGGGGGACCACAGGGATAGTGCAGGCGCCCAAGGCCCTAAACCCAAAGACAATGAAGAGCACATCGTTAAAACTGGAGGACAGAGGAGTTAGAAAAGGCTGATTTAAAAGGAGCTGGGGCTTCTATATTGAGAGGCGGGGCAGTCAAAAAACGTCATCACGCCCGCCCCGGCCTCACTCACAGGCCTCCCTTGTCAGAGGCCCACTGGCTGAGTCCTATCAGACACCAGGGGACAAGGGGGCCTGTGATGTAGGTGGCCGACCGGGACAGCAGGCAGCGGGAGGGGCGGAGACAGCTCTGCAGAGGAATGGAAGATTCTCCGGCCGGAGACTAGGACCTCGAGCTGGCATGGCCCGCTGAGTGCAGCCCTGGCTGCCTTGCTCTCCCCATCCCGGAACCTGGCCTGGAGCCTGGCCCAGAACAGGCACTCGATAAAAGTCGTCGCGTGAATGGAGGGTGAGCGGGACCGGAGACCTGGGGGCAGACTGTGACTACGCCCCGGGAGAAGACTCAGGACCCCTCTGCCTGCCTGTCTTCTTCGGGGCCCTGGGAGCAGAGGGTCACCCAACAAAAACACAGCAAAACACAAGTAACGCAGCAAGAGCCGGCGGCCTTCGAGGGCAGAGGGAAAGGGGAAAGGGCATCGGGGCGCTGGATTCGGGAGCTTTAAGGGTCGTCTCTGCCATCACGTCCCCACCATTCTGCACGAGAGCTGCCATCTCCCACCTTCGGGAGGTGGAACACGGAGATCTGAGAGCCCAGGTAAGCTTCCCAGGGCCACACGGTAACCTGGAGTCGGAGACGAATCCAGACCTATCGGTGCCCTGGGCCTGTGGTTCTCTCACACCCAAGGACACGGCGTAAACTCCACTCCGGTGACAGCGTGAGGACAAGAACAACTTTAAAGCCTCCGCTCTGCTGATGCACCACGACAGCTGTTCACACATTTTCTTTCCTGAGCACTGAGGAAAAATATCTATTAGGCACTGCACTCACGGCTCCAGACCCTGCAAGAAGCAAGGTAATGGCTCACTTCGTAACCCCCGTGGCATCCCTCGACGTTTAAAACGAAATGGACGAAGCGCCCTTATGTACCATGACAGAAAGCGGCAGCTCAATAGGTGCATAAAGGGCCGCATTTTAAAAAGCATTTCTATTTATAATTATTGGCATTTGTGCTTTAATGGAAGATGAAAATCCTACTGCTTAACATTGACCTCCTCTCGAGGGAGCTGGTGAAAAAATCAGCTTTGCCTTGAAAACCTAACCACATTTCCAGACAGTCTGAGTGTTCCAGGAGAACTCAAGTTCGCCTGAAACCTTGGAGGCGACTGTGGGCTGTGAACACCTCCCTTCTCTTCCTTAATTAAGAATCGACTCCGGCTACGGGCCATCCATGCCCCGACTGCCGTTAGCATTTACTACATGCAGCTCAGCTCTTTCATTAAACGACCAACATATACACACGGTGTGGTGTAGTCGTCAAGGATGGGGCCTTTGAAATCACAGAAACCTGGGTTCGAATCCCAGCTAGGTCCCAGCTAGGATGTGTGTGGCCTTAGGCAAATTAAGCCCAACTGTCTTTATCTGAAAAATGGTGATAAAAGTATTATAATGCATAGGGTCACTTCATAATATCACTTTTTTAAAGTGTAAATATATAGGGAGAAAAAAAGTTGGGAATATATCTCTTTAAAAAAATGCTTCTGTGTATTTCCCATGTTGACTATATATCGCTTTAGGAAAAGCACAGTCGTAATCAGTTAAATAAACAGGACAAGCATGTGTTTCCATAGAAAGACCTAGAAGAAGACACACAGAGTTAAGTGGGGTCACATCTACAGGGTGGGAGTGGTGGGGAGGGAGGAGGTTGAAAAACTTGCAATTTTCGCTTTTTGTACGTTTGAATATTTGAATATTCTGACAAATGTGTATATGTTTTTGTTTTTTAATTCCAAAACAAAATGAAGGGGAATAGAAAAGACATGTAATCAGCGTCTCTGTCGTTGGAGCTTCAGTGACTAAGGGCATTTGCAGTAAATAATGGCCTTGAGTATCCTGCCTCTCTTAACTGAATTCTCTGAAAGCCTGCAACATCACTTGGGCATTTTTCTCTCTGAAATGCTCAGCTTTAACAAAATTCTGAGTAGAAGCATGACCATGAGTCACAATTACAGGAAGGTTTCATAAATATTATGTAAAAACCACCTAAGGCAACTTGGCTAAAACTTGCACAAGCAGCCATGATTCACCCAAAATAATTATCGGGCAAGGGAGAGAAGAGCTGAAACCCTCACAAGTCATTTTAAAAAATATTTCCCCACATTGCCTGTATCCAGAATGTGTGGATAAATCTCCACTTTCTGATCAAACACACTGACATTTGTCATCACAGTCGTGCTCAGTTCCGACAGCCGGGCACGTAAGACCCCTCCCGCATTCTGGCACATGGAGGCTGCCATTTTGAAGAACGATTTTTCCCCTGCACCCAAGCACATGTAAAAAAAAAAACTACATCAAGCACAATTTCATGGGGATAATAGAAAAGCCCAGTGGATGACTATCTGGAAGTATTTGCCAAGAGAGTCATACTGATGTCTATGCCCATCCATCCAACCCTTCTCCTCGGTGTGCTCAACAAATCCCCATCACATGAGACGTCTCCTGCAGCTGCTAGTCCTCCTCAGACCTTTTTCTTCCTGGCATTGGTCACACCAACTGCCTCCCAAAAACCCACATCCAGCTTAAGCGCAAGATATAAAAACAAGCCGAAGGCAATTTACATCTCCCCTAAAGCCAAGACTTCTGTGGGCGTTTCGTGCTGTGATACATCAAGCCTGCCTTTCTCAAACTTCAGCTGGTTCTGTCTCACCTTCAGGCAATTACCAGATGGGTTTACAACTTGTCCTAAAATTGACTTGACATTTCTAAGGTGATATCTTTTTAAACCGAAATATTTTAGATGGAAAATGAATATCCATCCCTAAGATGCAAAAACACTACCGCTCGCTATATTAGTCATGACATGCCGAGTTACGTGGCAGAAACGATCCCAAATTCTCAGCAGCATTACACATCGGAAATTCATTTCATGACCAAAGTCCACCGGAGTCCAGGCCACTTCGTCCAATGCAGTGACAGTCCTCTGTGCAGAACTTGAGGCTGCATCCTCCGACCACCCTCCACATCAGTATATGACTCTGCAATCACTAACTGAATGTTTTCGCCTCCGAGTGACAACTATGACTTCTGCTCACATTTCATTGGCCTAAGAAAGTCACGTGACCACATTTAACTTCAGGGGGACAGATGAATGCCATCCTCCTGTAGGTCCAGAAGCAGAGGAGCACCAGACATCGGTGAGTGGTGCCAACACCTGCCCATGTGTGCCGCGAGAGGACAGCCGATCCAAATAAATAAAAGGAGGATGAGCCCTGTCACCAAATTCTAGCCAGACACTGTTGCCCGCGAACCAGAGACAGATGAGTGCTGAAGAAATTCTCCCCAAGACAAGAGACTCAAAAGCTAGTTGTTTAAAACAGGTGGGCAAATGGACGGGAAAATGAGAGCCCCGTAAAAGCCCGTGCTAGACCCAGCAGCACTGCCCACCTGGCTAATTATACGTGGTCCTGCTCCCCGTGCTCCCTTTAAAACCATCATCGTTGAGCTGGCACAGCCCGAACAGGGCCGCACGCTCGTTCTCTCGGGGTAAGTGAACAGAAACGAAGCAAGCCACCTTGTGTACCTCTGCTGAAGACGTTCACAAGAGGATGCTGGGCTCATGAATCAGGGCCCTGGAGCTCTGTCACTGACCGGATGTCCACAAAAGAATGACACATGCTGTGTGCATTGGGAACGGGTTAGTTTGTGCTGGCCAAGCACCTGTGGAGCTCTCACTCAGGGCCAGCGACTGTCCTGAACATTGTGCAAATTCCCAAGACAACTCTAGAAGATGAGAAGCTATTATTACGTCCATCGTACGGATGGGCAGACCGAGGTACAGAGAGATTGATGAACACCTGGCAACACAGCAGGTAGGTGGTCCTCACAAAGGCAACTGCAGTGGTCAAAAAGTTCAAGTTCTAAGAGAATCCGTTGGTCCTGTTTTCCTCACCAAGCATAAGACGACCCCGCCCCAAGAATGTTAAACCTTTACTCAGCTTGTCCGAGCCCACGGCCCAGCCCTGGCTGCACCAAGTAACAGCCCGAGGCCCTGGCCTGGACCAGGCCAGTGAGTCTGAATCTTGGGGGTGGGGCGCAGGCACCAGCATCCCGCACAGCTGCCCCGGTGGCCCTCGCGTGATGTGCCACCCGCTCTTCTTGGCACAGTTGGGAACGATCGGCCACCAAAAAGAGGAGCCACCATCTGGGAACCACTATATTTTAATACAGCCTGACACCTCCTCTTCCTTTTTTTTAAAAGAAAATATTTATTGTGCCAGAAATAGTCCTGACCCTAACATTGGCAGGACGTGGGCAAAGGTCCAAACTGAAGTCCAACATTTGAGTTATTAAGGTAACAAATTGGTAAATAAAATATGTTCTATCATCTTATCTGAACAAATATCCCCACTTAACAACAAAATGGGGGGAAAATGAAAACATGTATAAAGCAACAGTTCATCCAAACAACTGTCAGTGAAACCAATCCGAAATGAATTTACTTTCTGCCGAAGCCTGCGCCTTGCTCTGGAGAAGACAGGGCGCGGAGGGCGGGCAGGAGAACACGTCCCCTCGCCCCGCAGACACCGCTCCCTCTCCTGCTCCTCCTGCTTGGACAGGGCGACAGGACGGTCCTTTGCCTCCCACCGGGCTCCGCTTGGCCTCCCCACTCCCGCCTCCCAGGTGCAGCCAGAGCCGAGGCCACAGGTTTCTCCTGACCTCTTCCTCCCCAGGCCGAGAAACGTCTGCCCTGCCCGCAAAGCGCCCCAGCCCCGAACGGCCACCGATGACACCCCTGGGCCTGGCCCTGCTCCCCCTTCCTCCCTCCCGGACCCCTTCTTGTTCCCTGAGGGCCTTGGCCTCTCCTCAGGCTGACGGGTCACTCCATGAGGGTGCAGACCCTGGGAGAAGGCCGGGGACTTGTGAGCGGGGATTCCTTCCAGGGTCCCGGGCCTGGGGCAGTGCAGAGAGAAGGACGGGGTGAGGGCGGACTCGCCCCCTCCGCCACATGGCCTTTGTGCCCTGATGCAGCCCAAAGGCCCACCTTATGGTGGAAGGATGTTGCTGGGGACAGGGGCCGCCCTCGCTAGGCACTAAGGACCTTGCTAGCCTGAAACCGTGACTTTCATCGTCGCTGTCGGGTCTTGCCAGGAACCTAAGGCCGTAAATACTGTCATGATCGCCACTCTGCACAGGAGAAACAGGGCCGAAGAACCTCCTGAAACGAGCTCCTGAAACGAGGAGGAACAATAAGGCGAGGAGCCCCCAGGCCTCACGCCCACAGGTGGGGCCAGGGTCTGAACTGACCGCTAACTTCTGCACCCACGTTTCCGCCAGGCATCACACCGTCTCCCTCTCCCCACACCCAGGCTGCACCCCTTCCACCCGGGGCTGGCTCAGAGGGCTCTGAGCATCCCGCTCACTCTCCTCTCCTCCCTCCCCTGGCAGTCACCTCGCCTGCCCTACGAAAGAAAAGCCTGCCTGGCTCCGCCCAGAATTTCACCATGGAGCAGCGTCCGGCGTCCAGACACTCCCGTCCAGACACTCCGGGGCCATCACACCAAGAGGTCACTCTAATCCCTGGAGTGAGTGTTGAGGAAACGAAAGACCTTAACGTCCGCAGACATCCTCCCACGAGCCCAGCAGCACCCGGTTCCTCGCTTTCGACAATATTAGTGCAGAACCTAATTGAGTTGTCGGCTCATAGATCATTAAAAACAAATTTTCTGACAAATCACCGTGTGATGTTTGGCATGTAATTCCGAAAGGGTTTATATACTTAAGCGACGTCGCTCTCACAAACCGCTTTCATTTCTATCAGTTTATTCATGTGTGATCAACGTTTCTGAGAACTTACATCTAGAAAAAATTAAAAGAGCAGAATTAATGCTGAACCCTCTGTCATCATAGTAATAAGTAATTTCTTCCTTGAGAACAGCCTTTTTCTAAAAGCCTCATCCATCTTATTAAGAGATGCAGCGTAATAAAATTACTTTTTATGCACAATAATTATTTCCTCATATTTTAGAATGAATTTTGTGTTATGTGGATCAATTACGTTAATACTAATTAAATTGCAAATTCAATTTAGAAAAAAATTTTTAAGCCTTAAACACCTTGAGGAGCCAGAAAACCGCATTTTTGCTTCAACGTCTATCTGAGTTTGCTTGCGGAGAATCACGATAAAACGATCCATAAAAGTCTCTGCAGCATAAAAAATATATTTCATTAAAATAAAACTCCGTGCGGAAATAAAAAAAGAAATCGTAAATGCAAAGAGGAAAAAAGGGACAATGTGAAATATTAAAGAAGAATTTTTTCCTTCACTTTCACATGAATAATGGTTGGTATTGAATCCTTACAATGTTTAGATTCTATGGGACACAATTTTTTAAACATGGAACATTTTTTCTATTTTAAAACATCAATATCTCTAATAGACCAGAAGCAATACTCACTGCAAATACTTAAACTTACAAAGAAAGCTTTGAATATCAACCTCAAAACGTGTGAGGGGAATTCACAGTTTTTCAAAATACTTTTAGGATGATGTGCAAGCAAAACAATGACTAAAGCTGCTGGCCTGTCCCCTCTGTCACCAGTCCCCACCACCCGAGGACGCGCCTCCTTTGCAACAGCTGCTTAGTCGCTATAGTGTTTGCATTTGCTCAGGGCAGCCTGGTCTCGCCAGCTCCACGTGGAGCCGGGTCACACAGCTTGGTGTCCCCACCCCAATGCTGGCGAAGTATAGAGTAAAACTGGATCCAGCGTTTGGGACTGATGCACAAAGATCTGAATTTAAACGTCACGTCTGCTGACTATTGCACGCGCTCCTCAGTCGCTTCTTAAGCATCCTTGGGTCTTAATTTTCTCAACCTTAGAATAAGGTCAAGGCCACACACCTACTACAGCTGTTACGGGATTTTTATGAGGCTCAGAAACAATCGTCCTTCTTCCTAGTTTTAGCTCCAATTTTTCACCTTGCAGCCTGACTGCATGTTCTGGGATAAAAAAAAAAAAAATTAGTGAAACTCTGCACAAAGATCTGAATTTAAACGTCACGTCTGCTGACTATTGCACGCGCTCCTCAGTCGCTTCTTAAGCATCCTTGGGTCTTAATTTTCTCAACCTTAGAATAAGGTCAAGGCCACACACCTACTACAGCTGTTACGGGATTTTTATGAGGCTCAGAAACAATCGTCCTTCTTCCTAGTTTTAGCTCCAATTTTTCACCTTGCAGCCTGACTGCATGTTCTGGGATAAAAAAAAAAAAAATAATTGAACCTCTTTCCCCCCAAAAAATCAATGTCCCTAGCCATCACCACTCCCCAAAACAGCGAACCTCTTCAACCTTTCTTGCCCAGTAAGCCAGATACGGACTAAAATTCCTCCACAAAACCCACAACTCTCTAAGCCACCACTAATTGATCTTCAAGGTCACTTTCCCTCTGACGGGTTTGATTATTGATTACTGAGTGTTGTCGTGTTGATTATTCAGCTTCTGATGACACCTCTCTCTGGGAAATTCAGCAGTCACAAGGCAGAGCCCTCTGTTCCAGAGACCCACACTTCCTCCAGGACTGGCCTGGAGAGTAAGGGACGCATGAGGGGACCAGGGAAGAGTGAACTACGGGGTCAGCACCCCACCTTCCCCAGTCCACAAGAGAAGCTAGGAACTGTCTCCACATGATTGCAGACGCTCTCTGCAGCGTCTCTGTTCCATTTGTAATGTTCCCTACAGAGCCCGTTAGCACTGTCTCAAAGATGCTTTCATTTCGTCTGCTTCAAGGATTCGACTAGGACAGAATCTCCTGCTCTGCCTGCTGCTTCTGTTGTGCAAAAGGCTTGTTTTATTAATGGAAAAATCCTCTCATCCTGGGAAGCCCTGGGAAGGCAGACGAGAGAAGCACAGTGACTCAGTCAATAAGCCAAGGGAAGATTCTCAGCAATTGTTCCAATTCACCCGGAGAATGAAAAAAGACACGCCAACCTGTGTCCCAAGGGGACAAAGTCCCTACAAATCTGGGACTGATCCTCAAGCCCACAGTCATCATCTGCGGGTAAGACTTAAGACGGGTTTGGGCTTAAATGCCAAATCTGCCACATCTCAGTATAACGCCAATTTCTGTCCTGATCGTAAAGAACAGGGCCACACTGTCCCTTCTCAAGTGGTCTTGCTACTTGCAAATACACACGCACAGAGTCCAGAAGGACTTACGCACTGGGCTTTATTGTCATTTGAGTCCTAGTTTGAATCAATACGGAAGCCATAGGACAGAGAGGGGTAAAGGGCGCTCCAGGACCAGCTGCGGAGCTGCCAGTCCTTGTTAGGCCAAAGTGACAGAGCTGGATACACTGCAGCAAGCTGCTTCCGAGACTCAGAGCGTGAGCCTCCCCAGGCCGCAGCTTGAGAGGGGATGGAGGGAACCAGAGGGCTCCCACACTCGAGGGTGTTGGCTCCTCTGTGCCGAACTCTGATCTTGGTGCCAGGGATGGAGAAGCGAACTACAGACAAAAGTCCTAGTAGGGGACACAGGTAATAAACAAGATGAACAAAGCATATTCCACATCCAATAGTTAAAGGAGACAGGGAGAGGAATCGGGAAGAGAAGGGAATGGAGAGGGAGCGTGTGCTGGGCAAGCTGAGATGGTGAGGTCAGGGCAGACCTCTCTGAGAAGCTGACCTGTGAGTTCAGACTTGGAGGAAAAGAGCGAGCGAGCTATGCAGTTACCTGGGAAGGAGCATTTCAGACGGGAAGAATTGTGAGCGTGCAGGCCCCAAAGTAAGACCCTGCAGGCGTATCTTGGTTCCAGATTTAACACAGTACCATCCATTGAGTGATCCTTCTTCTCTTAGGTCTTACAATACATTTGTTTATTCGTTGTTTGCAAGAAGATATGGTATCACAGTCCTCACTCCAATAGCGAGTATTTTTTCACTGCTAAGAAATGTACACCTGCTGCTCTGTGCCCAGGCCTTCAAGTGGATGCTGTCACTTTACATTCCCATGCTAAATTATGGTGGGACTGTTTTCGAAGACATTTTAAATGGCAGCTAAACATGTGGTAACAACAATCGCCGTCACTCAGCTGACAACCGTATGAATAGTTAAGACCAAGTTCACACTCATATTTGGACAACGACAATCGCATCATACCCCACTGCCCGGCTAACAGCATTTCTAAAACACCCGCTCAAAACGGCAAGATACGTCCTCGGAGATTTTGAAATGTGATGTAACTGATTGGCAAGGTGGCTGAATAAAAGATTAATATACAAAAGTCAGCCCCGTTCTCAATGGCAAAAATCTAGCAACAACCCAAACAACGGGCCATCAACTGGAGACTAATAGATTTTGACTTTTGTTTACTATTTTATTGGGCGAATACGCCACAGTTTACTGTAAACAAAAGTCAAAATCTATTCATTACATTCACAAGAATTAAACACACGAAGCAGAGCATAGCTAAGTGAAAGAAGTCCAAAAAACTACGTAAGACTTGTTACCCTTTTCATAAAGTTAAAAACTACCACAATTAAATATACATTCCTTAAAAGTACATATAGATGCAAAAAACTGCATAAAAAGGAGAACAAAAGAGTAACGACAAGTAACGCAAGGTCAAGATCGACTTGGGTGGGAGAGTGACAGAGGGGTAGGTTGCTGGGGAACCATACAGGTAAATAAGTGTCAGATGTAAATACCCTTTTGGATGCTGGGTGTGTGGGTACTTGTTAAATTATTAAAAATAAATAATAAACAAGTAAAAGTGGGCCATGATCGGACCTTATGAGGGTGCTTCATGAACTAGCCCTACGGGGAGTAACTGCCTCCCGTAGGAGCCGTGCTCTTTAGTCGGGGAATACAACCATCCCAGGTCAAACCTACAGGGAATGAGCCAGGAGAACAGACACCCTGACCTCATTCCTCACTCTCATGCCTCCTTCCGGTCTTCCTGTGTGGACTGCCATGGTCCAACGCAACCTGAAGCCAGAGAGAAGGGAGCCCACCGACGCCGGTGTGCATCTAGGGGTAGAAAGCAAGGGGGAGGAGGGGCGAGGAAATCTGAAAGGTCAAACAGAAAATATCAAACAAACACATATATTCATGAATTTATAAAGAAAAACAGTAGCAACGCATACAACGAACACACATGTTAATGCAACTATATCATACAACCTTTATAACAACTTTATAATCCCTCATTCTCATCATCCTTTTACAAATAAGGTAACTGAGATTCAGCAATCTCAGTGTCTAGACACTGATTTCTTAAACACTGCATACCAGTCAATACCTTCCTGTGCCACCCACAGTCAGATCTAGGCAGCTGTCTCCTGAACGAAAGATCTCTTCATCAAGGCAGCCTGTAGGCAGCCATGCTTTATATGACATGACCTCCACAGCCACAGTTGATTGGGCCACTAGCAAACGTTATCCATAAGGACAGCCAATCCGTAAGTTGGCCAGCCGTCTACAGCACAATATGACATATAAGAAAATGAGGTAGACCCACCAAAGATTCCTCTCAAGAATATCGATTATGAATTAGGGAGTGAATGCAGCAATTAATAGACAAAGACAGAGATTAATAAGCCAGGTTCCTTGCTTCTCAATTTCTCCTACTTTTCTGAAAGGTTTTCTAGTGTCAAAGATCCTCTAGGAGGACTATTCGCATCAGCTTTCCTGAATGTGTTTTGTGAAAAGTATTCTTTTTTCCAGAGATGCCACACGGAAATAGGTAACAGAGTCTGTGATCAGATAAATTTGAGCAACATCATATTACATCTTCCTCTAGACTTGCCCTGTCCAGTACGAAAGCACTAACTACATGTGGCAATTTGAATTCAATTAAAATAAAACTAAACTTAAAATTTCAATTATTTGGTCTCACTAGCCATACTTCAAGTGCTCCAACAGCTACACATGGTGAGTGACATCCATACTGGACAGTGCAGAGAACATTTCCATCGTCACAGGAAGATCTACCGGCCCGCGCTACTCAAGAATTCATAAGGCACATTGCCATGTTAAAGGCTCTGAGAAGTCCAGAAGTAAAATAATGTGCTGAAATCTTAAACTGTTTCTCATACTTTTCTTGGTCCAA
This sequence comes from Pteropus alecto, assembly GCF_000325575.1. NCBI lineage: Eukaryota > Metazoa > Chordata > Mammalia > Chiroptera > Pteropodidae > Pteropus > Pteropus alecto. Next base: position 36,153,071 of record NW_006442491.1, read on the forward strand.
TCACCCTGGAACAACCATATTTCTGTAAAACATGATTTTTGGAAGGAAAATTGATCTGCTATTCTTCAGTGCCTGGCCCTCTCGACCCCAGTAAGCATTTCTTTCTTTTTAGCTGACTTCCTATTTGCTCATTTCTTCTGGCTATCAACTCTGCCATTTGAGGAGTGGAATCAAAATCCCAAGAAATAATTTAAGAGAAAATGCACAAAGATTACACTGGAAAGCGTTGTTATATCTGGGGGTGGGGAGATAGGGGACGACTGATCTACGCAGAATAGAGAAAGGAATAATAAAGTCGATTCTTACACATCCGCTTGTTGGAACAGCCTCCCCCTAAAAATAACAGTTCTAAAGTATATGTGATAAGTCGGAAACGTTTATGACCTCCTATAAATGGAAAATAGCCCGTAAATTATGATTCCGTGTGAAAATGATCTATGTATGGAAGGAAATATTCCCAAATTGAGCATGTCTGTGGTGGAATTTGGGGTATTTTTCTGCTTTCCTGTATTTCTCAAATATCTTTTATAAGCACCTAGGACTTTATAACACAACAACAACAACAAATACCGATGGAAAACAGCCGAGGTGTGTTGGGGGCAGGGGGAACGGGGAGCCGATGATTCACTTTGGCCCCTGACTTTTCTGGTGTTGTACCTATTCTAATCAAGCAACTCGGAGCGTGTCACCTCTTGAGGGCATGCTGTGACAATATGAGCACCGCAGCCTCCCCTTTCGCCCCCGTGGCTCTGAGCGATACCCCATCATCCATGGCCCAGCAGCCAGAGAAGGGGTAAGAGACGTTTGTCTCCAGGCTCCCCTGCCAGCTGTCCCGTGTGCCTTCTCTTTTTCCTGTGAAAGCCACTTCCAACACGACGGACCCTGCCCCAGCACTGGGTCCCAACCTAAGAGCCTCTCGAACCCACCTCTGGTCCCTCCTCACTGGAGACCTCGTTCCCGCTCACTCAACCTGTTGAGATTTCACTGTGAGAAAGCAGGTGCCCAAATGCCCAGCCCTGACTCTGGCAGATGGAGAGTAAATTTCCTCTCCTCTCCCATTCTTTTTTAAATCAACAAACACTTGATTTAAAAAAGAAAGAAAGAGAGAGAGAGAGAGAGACAGACAGACAGACAGACAGACAGACAGAGGGAGGGGGAGGGAGGAAGGAAGGGAGGGGAAGGAAGGGGAAGGAAGGAAGGAAGGAAGGAAGGAAGGAAGGAAGGAAGGAAGGAAGGAAGGAAATTTCTTTGCAAATGTCAGCCTGAAAAATATTCTTTGCCTATTTTTTTTGGCCAATTTCTCCCTAATTTGCCCCTGAAATGCTAGCAGTTCACTGTCTCCAACACCCCCTCCCCGCCCCTCAATTTCTATGACTTGGAAGCCTCACCAGGCTGAATTCATTCAGCAGTTGTTAAGCAAAATGCAAAAGTTAGACCAGAGCCCTGTTGGATAACACGGCTGTTTCTACAGTTGAATAGAGAGCAGCTTTGATTAAATTATGCAACTAATGTTTCTTTTATTTCCTCAATGGGAATGCGGTTCATAAATTGTGATGTGGATTACCTTAATGGTTAATTTCAGCAATCTATAGCCTCGAGGCAATTTCAGTGCATTAAGTAGAGTGGGCTGAGCATTTGAGCTTTTGAGAGGGCAGCAATTTGGTTTTTGAGTCCTGACCCTCCCATGGGCCAGGGACCAGGCTGCTTGGGGCGTTGTTGCCTGCTGGGCCCTTGGGAGTCTCTCTCTAACTCATGCTGGATCACTCACGGTGGCCCCTTTGCAGAGTTCTAATTGTGTCTCCTAATTACAAGAGCTTCTTGTGTTTGGAAAAGAAAGAAACAAGCCATAATTCATTTAGCTTCCTGGTTAGACTCAGAATCCGGGGAAAGAGGCTCCAGGAGGGGGCACAGATGCCAGGGGCTTTTGATGGTAGCCGCTTTTCTAGAAAGATTTTACTTGGAACATCATAGGTAGGTGGCTGGGCCGGGTGATCTGACCTGTGAGAAAATTCCTCCAAGGCCAAGAGTGAAGAGTCACCACCTATGCATTCGACAAACATTTCTCGTGGGCCCTGAGTGCGGCAGGGGGTGTAAGGATGGGTGAGACCCGTGCCCGCCCCCAAAGGACTCACAGTCTGCAAGCCACAGTTCCTGACACCAAGCAGGCTCCTATTAGTGACTGAGTACAGAAACCTCGCGATTCAATGAGATGGCAAACGAGGCTAGAAAGATTTCGGCAGAGGCTGGGGGTCTGGCTGCCCTACCCACCAGCCAGCTCTGTGACCCTGGGAAGTTTCCCTTGCCTTCTCTTGGTAAATGGGGGTGATGCTAGTGCCCACCTCGTAAGGAGTAAATGAACTAAGGTTTTCAAAGTGCTTAAACTAGTGTCTGGCTCAGGTTTAATTTTTGCATCCTACTTAATGACTGGGAAATAAATTGAGTCTGGTACTGGCCTCCCAATATTACCCAATCTGGGAGGTGGGGGGGTGGGGGTGGGGGATGAACTGTAGACGGTCCAGGAGAAAATTGCCGAGAAACTGGCTCCCCCAAAACAATCCGTCAAAACTACTTGTGCACGCTGGCATTTGCAAAAAAAAAAAAAAAAAAATCATTTTCCTTTTACTTAATCAATTTTTGAAGCACAATATAGAATAAAGCTTCATCTCATAATTAATAGTTCAATTTAATAAATAAAGTAAAAGTATTAAACGTCACTATTTCCACAGCCGCCAAGAAAAGAATCCTCATCGTTAAGGTGGCTCCCACTTCCAGAAATTCTCATGTCACAATATTAAATCATTCTCATGTCACAATATTATATCATTCTCATGTCACAATATTAAATCATTCTCATGTCACAATATCATATCAAAATATAGATAAGGCACTTGGGAGAAGCAGCAAGCTGGGTGCGGGGGAGGGGTAAGTCCACTGCTTATTGTTTCTTAGTGCCCCATACTTTCCCTTAGTAATTGCCACAGTCATTATTACATAGTTACTTGTGGGATTTTTAGTATCACCTTCCTTTGCCTCAATAGACTATAAGTTCTATGAGAACAAAAACAATGTCACTTTAACTTCCACATCTGTTGCCTAACACAATGATTGCCACATAGAAGGCATTCTGTGGGTATTGCATGGATAGGTGGGTGGATGGATGGATGGATGGATGGGCAGATGGGTGGATGGGTGGGTGGATGGGTGGATGGGTGGATGGGTGGATGGGTGGA
>NW_006442491.1:36156716-36180243 GCF_000325575.1 Pteropus alecto
GGCAGATGGGTGGATGGGTGGGTGGATGGGTGGATGGGTGGATGGATGGATGGATGGATGGGTGGATGGGTGCATGGATAGATGGATGGATGAGTGGATGGGTGCATGGATAGATGGGTGGATGGGTGGATGGGTACATGGGTGCATGGATGGATGGATGGATGGATGGATGGTGGATAGATGGATGGATGGATGGATGGATGGATAGATGGATGGATGGATGATGGATAGAGTGAGTGGATGGATGGATGGATGGATGGATGGATGGATGGATGGATGGACGGACGGACGGATGGGTGCATGGGTGGGTGGAAGAATAAAAATATAAACACATCTCAGGGCCAAAGTTCATAGTTTTTAGGTACACGCATCTAGTGCAGTGCAACAATTCAAAGGTCTCAGTGCTTAAAGCAGGACACACTCATGTGTCTTGATCACCTGTGAGGTAGCTCATAAGAAATAACTCCATAAAATAATATCGAATGTCAACTTTAACTGAAAAATAAAAATTAAAAAAAAGAAAATTTTAAAAAAGAACTCCAAAGTTTGTGACTGACCGATTTACAATTTTTCCCAAATTACATCAGATCAAGATTTTCCTTATAAGAACATCACCCACCCTCGCTTATATTCAAAAATGCTTCCTCAAAAGGGACGAGGAGGAAAGACATTACAGCGAGAGCCCCCAAAACAAAGCATCAACCAGACTCTCTAGATGTAGCAGAGACTTTCATTCCCCACTGAACACACACCCACGTGCTTCTGCACATTCCACAGCCCCACGCAGTAGGTCGGAGCCAAGTGACTAGTTCCGGCCAACAGACTGTGAGCAGAAGTGCCACGCAGCACTCCAAAACCAAAGCGTGTAAGAGCTGGTGTGTGACCCTCCAGATGATGTAGCTACAACATGGTGGAGCCTCTCTCAGCCCGAGTCACTAGTGACAGCAAAAAATCAGAGGCCATCAACCCGTGTTGGACATCCGAGGCTAAAGAAAAGTCAACACTTATGGTATTAATCCACGAAAATTTTGTAGTCGTTTCCCTCAGCATAGCCTTGTCTGTCCCGGCTGATACATGATGTACTCTGGAGAGACCCGTGGGACAGGCTCACGCACAAGCTGACACCATTCACGTACTATAAGACACAACGCTGAGAACCTTTGGTGTGCCAAGGATCTTGGGTTTTAGGAAAGGTTTCTTTGAAACATTTTGTAATATGTTCTGCATGCAGAAAATTAAATAACATAAGGTACTGCCCACACGAATTTGAAAAATTTTTAACATTTTGCCACATTAACTTCAAAGCTGAATGTTTTCACCACACCCACTCAAAAGGAAAATCAATTTCTTGCATAAGGTGTTCTGTGCCCTATTGTAACACTCACTGCCGTTCAGGGGGAAAATAACGGCTCTTACAAAATGGAAACGATTTTTCTTTAAAGAACCTGATGCTCCAAATTTGCAATTCAATATTTGGTTGAATATTTGTCCCTATGCCTGTGTCAAAATCTGGTGGAACTTTCCTATAGAAAGTTTCACTAGATCTTCCCTTGAAAGCAAAGGATTAGTTTTCGAAAACAAAAATACTGATGAAAATCTCAACACTACAAAGCAAAATATTGGCTTGCTATCAATATCATTAATATGGGGGGGGTATTTCTTGTGGTAAATAATTTTGTAACAAGTATATCCAGCGATTTGCATGAGCCTGTGGCAACTCTAGTTATAAAGCTTGAGCAATTTAGAGCGATAAAACCCTGAATGTATAGTGTTGCTTACTCTCTGTTTGCTCCGGGGCAAGCTGCCTGCATCCTCTGCACCGCCATCCGGAACTCGAGCCAGAGCGTCCGCTTCACAGCGTCGCTCTGCCACTTAGTAACGAGATGACCTTGAGCAAATTGCCTCACCTTTCTGGGCCTCAGCTTCGCCGTGTGTAAAATGGAAATACTAATAGCATGTACTTCACGGAGCTGCTGTAAAGATTAAGCGAATTCGCAAACGCAAAGCAAAAACTAAAATAAATAAATAAAATAAATAAATGCAAAGTATTTAGCACAATGCCTGACATTCATTTACTGAGCAAGAGTTTACTGAGCACCCACTATGTCCTAAGTGCTGTTTTAGACACGGGGAATACAGATTAAAACCGCTGGCTTCACTGACCTTACATCAGCTTGAGGAAGACACACTATAAAAATAATAAATAGGCAAACGATAGAGCATGTTCGAGGGCAGTGAATGCGACAGAGAAAACTATAGAATGAGACATGAGGAAGCCAGGCTGCTGGGGTGCCGAGCTGACGATTGTAACGAGATGGACAAGGAAGCTGTCACTGGGGCGACAGTCTAGTGAGGAGCGGAAGGCGATGCTGGAATGAGCCACAGGAATGTCTGCGGTAAGTGTCCCAGGCAGCGAAAACAGCCAGCGCAAAGGTCCTGAGGCAGGAGAACCCCTGACATGTTCAAGAAACAATCGGAGAATGAGAAGTGGTCGATCTCGATATATTTCGAAGGTAAAATCGGCAGGATTCGATGATGGGAAATAGGAGAGAAAGAAGAGTTGGCAGTGCTTTTGGCCTCGAGGGAGTAAAAGGGTGTTGCTGGCCTTTAGTGGGGCAATAAGTCAGCCAGGCTGTTCCTTCCCGTTGACTTTCAGTGGAAAACTCCAGGCCTCGATCTGGACTCTCATCCAATGTCTAAGCTGGTGCATGTTGGTTCTCTACGCCACATTCCCATTCATCGTTCGGCAATTAAACCTCGGTCCCTCGAGGACAGCCGGACACCATGCCTGAGCTAAAGGCTCAGTCGGCAGCGAGGGCTGAGGACCCTTCCCGCTCAGCATTGACTCCTGGACTCGGCGAGAGCGGCGTGAGCGGCCAGCGCTCTGGCATCAAGCTCGGGGCCTCTCACCCGCCTTCGTCTCCAGAGCAGCGGTTCTTAGCCTTCTCGAGCCCTGGGCCGCTCTGAGACTCTGCTGAAAACTATGGATCCCACGCCCTGAACGTGCCCAGCCACACGCAGCTATGCAGACGATTTCCTGGGGTCACAGACACCCCCCTGAAGTGCATCTGTAAACCCACCCAAGGGTCCCTGGGCTGTGAATCCTCGCCCTGGAGGCGAAGTTTAAGATAACTAAACCATTACCAAGATATTTCTATTTATTTTGAATAGGTGATAGATATAAATGAGAAAAATACTAAAATAGAAGAGTATAAAAGAGTGTTAGATGGTCTCCCTCCCTCTTCTGTCTTTTGGCATCCACTCCAGACGGATTCTTCTGTAGACATCCGGAGATGGGTGTGCGTGCATGCGTGTGTGCGTGTGTGCGTGTGTGTGTGTGTGTGTGTGTGTGCGCCCCTTTCTTTTCACACACAAAGTAGCATACTGTGCACACCGTTCTGTTTCTTAGCCGTCCTCACTCGCTACCCCATCTTGGAGGTCACTGCCTGAATGTAAAGATACCTCACACTCTTTAACGTTCCCCGAAGCTCCCACCAGCGTACAGCTGGCTCTGACTGATGAAGACTTAGAGATCTTTTCATCTTTTGCCATGAAGAAAATACTGCAATAAATAACCCTGGGCGCCCCTGCTCGTGCTCGTGCTCGTTTGGGAGTCTGTCTGCAGCAAACGCTCCCGGAGCTGGGCCGCAGGGTCCGAGGACACGTGCATTTTACGTTTATAGATTTTCCAAATTGCCCTCTGAAGGGGTTCTACCAATTTACATTCTCACCAGCAAAATCGCCAAACGTTTTAATAACGCTGCCAAATTTTTCCCAGAACTGTAACTATTAAATGTTTTTTAATTAAAAAAAAAAAAATAGAAATCCATTCTCTGAAACGTTTCCTGGCTTCTCTTGACGAGTCCAAGTTCATTCCACAAATTACCTTCACACACAAAAAAATGACCTAACCCATACATTAACATTTAGCTCAGGCCACAAGGCAAAGGCTGCTGCAGATGAGCCTTCAGAACGCTTATCTGTTCATGAGGCGCTCCTTGATAACAACCCCCCAACCTATAATTAACGGATCCACAGATGCCTTATCAGAACAGAAATTTGTTCTCATTCCAAAGGAGCTTCACATGAACAACCCAGAACAGAGAGGAAACTTTAAAAGATCAAAATCCCCAAGGAAAGGAAAACTGCCAAGGCCAGAATCCATGCTCGTTTCAATTCGTCCAAGCGACGCACTGTTGCTTCGTGGTTCCCAGCGCTGGTAAAGCCGCTGCTCACTAAGGCGCACTGAGACAAGGCTCGACCCGGCCGCTGAGCCCACATGCTGGGCAGAGCATCCCACGCTGTCCGAATCGGACACATGGTGCCAAGTTTGTTTAGAAATAAAAAAGAAATTTTATTAAAGGATATAGGAGAGCAAACTAAATTTGAAACTGGATATATCATCCAAGATTCTGTCCCTGAGTTGCGAGGGACTGAATTTTAAACTAGCTTCAAGGAGAGAGAGACAGACAGACAGACACACACACACACACACACACACACACACACACACACACGGAGGGAGGAAGGGAGAGAAACCAAAATGAAAATGCCCCCACACCAGCCATTAAGGGCCCCTGAAATTGCTTTACTCTCCAACGAGGTTAATGACTCTGTGGCCTACACCTTATGACGCTCCCCCCAACACTTGCCCAGAGTTATTCCCCTGGGATCTGTGGCCCTGGCTGACATCTCAGTGTGATACACACTCAGCTATGTTCCATAGCATTCTCTCGACCACTGGGGAGATGTGCACTGCAGTCCCCCGCCAAGCTAAGCAAGGGTGGGCAGCCGCATCTGCTGGCCCTTCTTCCTGCCCCCTGCAATTCGGAGCTGCTTTAGGCAGTCTCCACGTTCAGGCTCCTCCAGGCCAGAGGCGGGCACCAGTCCACGAGTCCACAAGCCCACATGTCCAGCTCTCCCAAGTCCTCTCTCGTGCTCTGCTCCAGCATTCCAGGGCTGTGAGGAGTGAGGGTGGTCTACAGGACTGAAAGCCCAGCAAGCATCCAGCCAGAGATGAGAGGCTCGGCACTTCCCAGGCACGCACCACGGGGCAGACACTGCTGGTGCCTGGCCCCTCCCCTCAGCTTCACCGTTTCTGTGCTCGCTCCCATCATTTCCGAATGCCCAACACGCAACCTTTCCCTCCGGCCTGCTCAGCCTGAACATGGCAGGCTGGAGATCTTAAGGAATTAATACCCGCAGGGAACACCTTTCAATCAACAGCTGATAGGAGTTGGTGGATAAATGCCCCAGCCCCTCACCCGTGCTGGGGATAACTCTGAGGCACACGTTCTACACTGTCGCCCGTGACTACCCACAGTGGTGACTCGCTTGATGGCACACCCTTGCCGACTGTCTTCTCTTCCCTGTCCCACCTCCCCACTCCCCTACCGATGTTTTCTGAGCTCACTTCTCAAATAAATAACCTGCATTCGAATCTGTGCCTGGGGATCCGCTTCTAGCAGAGCCTATGTTCAGAAATCAGAACTTCCCCAGAAGTCCCAGTGCGATTCGGCTCATGCCCCATTGGCCAGACCTGGGTCACCAGCGGCAAGGGAATCGGAGAGGAAGTCATGTTTTTTTCAGCTGTTCACATTGCGTTACAAACAAAGTCTGCGTTGTCGCTCTGTGTCTAGTTTATTTCATTTAACACGATGTCCTCCAGTTTGGTCTACGTTGTTAGCAATGGCAAGACTCCCTTCTTTTTATGGCTGAATAATATTCCATTTTATGTATTCGTATATGTGTCACATTTCCTTCATGCGTTCATCCATGACGCGCACTCAGGTCGGGTCCGTATCTTGGCTACGGTGACTCGTGCTGCAGTGAACACAGAAGTGCAGAGGTTCCTCTTCGAGGCAGCGATTTCACCCCCTTGGGCTCTCTGCCCAGAAGTGGCGCTGCCGGGTCGCACGGTACTTCTCTTCTTAGTATTTTGAGGACCCGCCGCACCGTTTTCCACAGTGTGCCACGGTTCCTTCTCCCACGTCCTCATCAGCACTCGCTGGGAGGGTGAAATCACCTTCCTTGCGTGGTGAGGACCGCCGCGTTATACGCAGCAGAGTCCAATCCTTGCTGAAACGCGGCTTTTTCAGAGGTTTTTGCTGGAACAAGGACATAAGCTATCAAGATGCTCTACTTGCCTTTCTTTCTGATATAAAATTGATAAACTCTGCTTCGGGAGAAATAAGGGGAGGGGGTCGGTCAGGAAGACTCTGCAGGTCCCCGAGAGGCCATCCTAACTCTAGGCGCCCCTAGAGCTGGTGGGGGGCCTTAGAGCCCAAGTCACATCAATTCCTGAGGAAATTGCCAAGTTTAATTTGCCCAGTGTGTGGCCAGGATATATCTGGATTTAGATTTAATCTGAAATGAGGCTTCACCGTCTTCTCTTACCTTGGGATAAAAAAAAAATTTTTTTTTAGTCTAAATTGGGGTATTTAATAATTAAAATGAGAGATTCTGAAACAAGAGCGAGCTATATCACAAACCACAAAAAGAAGGTGGGAAAAGAATACTTCCTCCATCAGAAAGGCTGCTGAATTAAAGAAAACTAAAGACCAAGATTTCTTCCACTTCGTATGTGCGACATTGTCTAGGATCAAGCCGTGCGGAAAACATGCGTGAATCAAACCTCTTTACAGGAAACCTCTTTACACTCAGCATCTCATTCCCCCGAGAGAATTTCTTTTCTGAATTTTAAAACACACTTGCCTGTCAGAACTGACGCTACCTTCCTAATGAGCGATAAGAAACAGCACGGAATTCGGTGGAGGCCCCGAGTCCAAAACGGTATCTCACACCTGCCCTCCCTTACCTCCTTCAAATGCAAAGGGGAACGAACATGTTTTCATCTTAAATGTCAGGCCTTCCGTGTGGGGGCGGCTCACTCTGCCCCTCAGCCGAGCATCACAGGAAAGATCAACCACAAGAGAATTTTCTATTCCACGTTGGGAAGGAAAGTTCGGGTTAGAGTTCGTGGAGCATTTTGCTTGAAGGGGACCTATTACTTATAGACCAGAGGACCTGCAGGGGTCAGAGTGCTTTGCAGAGTGATTTTTATAACAGGCTTCTAATGCATGGAACATTTTCTCCTGACACAATCTTAAGGAAAATCTCAATAAAAAGCAGACACGAGAGGAGCCTTTTTCAGAGAAATGGAAGGGCCTTACAAGTCCATCCTGGCCAACATTTGCCCCGGCAGCTGCCCCAAAACCTGACCACGTTCTGCCAAAACAATTCGGAGCTCTCTGCTCTGAGAAATTAGGTTTTTTTCTTTGGCATTTGGTTGTTCTGTGGGCTTCCGAGTGACTATGCTTGTATCTGGACCCACTTACTCTGCCCAGCTGCTCCCAGCCGCTTCTCACCTTCCCCGGCCTGCTCTGTGGCCTGGGACTGGCTCGCCCAAGCTCCCTTTGGTTTGGCCAGGAGGATGCACCCACAGGAGATGGAAGGGCAGAGCAGGAGGGAGAGCGGTCGGGGCACATCTTCCCCACACTCCCAATATAAGTCAGCTCAGGCTGTTTTCAAACTGTGGTTATGTAACCCTGATTTCTTTAGTCTGTTTACATTTCAAGCAGGCTGGTTTGCATTTGGGGTGCAGAAATGTGGTCCCTGATACATATGTGCATTAAGTTCAAGCTCTCCCTGAAGAACACTCACTTTTTTTCACCTGGAAGAGGAATCTAGTTGGTTGGTTGCCTGAGAGACAAAATGCACTGCTTTGTACTATTTAAATGTTAAGAGGTCTTGAATGTTTTTCTGCAAAAGGCCTATTTATACTACTCTGAATTCCCCAGGCTCCCAGTTTTACAGGTTAGGAAGTTCCCTTTCATTAGAAAGTTCTTTAGAAAATGAAAACAATGGATTTCATTTATATAAATTTCCAGCTGTGCCTTCGACCAAATTCCAAATGAATCCCAGTGCCAGGTTTAACAGATCGGACCCTCAAGGTCACCGTGACATTGCGCCTGACCACTGGCAACTCTGCCCTAGCCTGTGCTGGGCATGCTCTAGTCATGGTCTCTCACCCATGGTAAGTGGCGTTATTCCCAGTAAAGGAGCTGAGGCTCAGAAATAAGCAAAGTCGCTCAGGAAAGCTAGAATTCCACCCTACCTGTTTCTGGTCCCAAGGCCTGAGCTCTTTCCACTGCAGCCTGCAGCCTCCTACTTTTTACCCTCAAGTTAGCTGAGGTCTGTTTGGCCATGTCCGTATTCTGAAGCTGACATCATCTTCTTGCCCCTAGTTGCTCAGCGTTACAGTGGACTACCAGCAAGCTCCACTCCTCCACACCTAGGTCTGCAGAGAAAAATGCCATTATTGATTTAGCATGGGAACCTCAGGTGTCATTCAGAGTGCTAGGAACAAAGTAGCATGGGTCCTTCATTTGAGATGATACCAGGCACCCATATAGGCACGTCAACAGGCCTTAGAGCTTATCCCCACTGGGACAAGGCTGTTCTCCACAGAAAGAAGCCAAGAGGTCAGGGTGATCGAAGTGATTGTGGGCGCCCCCACTCCAGCTCCTTTGGGGAACTCATGTGAACAGGAACCTCGGCAATTCAGGAAGAGAAAGCATGTTGACAAAGGCAGGTCAAAGAAGAAGAGGCAAAAACGGTACTTCATTTTTTAATTCGATATAATTCACATACCATAAGAGGTACAATTTGTACAATTAATGTGTACAAATTCAATAGATTTTGGAATATTCTCAAACTGTGAAACCATCAGCAAGAACTACCCAATTCTAGAACATTCTTACCACCACCCCCCCACCGAAAACCCATACTCATTAGCAGCAGATCCCCATCCTCCCCTCCCCCAGCTCCTGGCAACCATTAATCTACTTCCTGTCTCTGTACAGTTGCCTATTCTGGACATTGCATGTAAGTGGAATCCTATAATATTTAGCCTTTTGTATCTTTCTGCTTCATTTGCCATAATGTTTTCAAGGTCAGTCCACGTCGTAACGGCTTTGTTCCTTTTATTTGGTGGAAGAGATGCATGTATACGGCACATTCTTCTTTTATCCATTCATCAGTGATGAACATTGGGGTTGTTTTCATCTCTTACCGCTATGAATAACCTGGGTAGGAACATTTCAGGTACACGTTGTTGCGTGGGCATAGTTTTTCGATTCTCTTGGGAATATAGCTAGGTGTGGAATTGCTGGCTCAAATGATAACATTATGCTTAACTTCTGGAGGAACCGCCAAACTGTTTTCCACAGTGACTCCCCCATTTCAAATTCCCACCAGCAACGCACGAGGGCTCCGATTTCTCCACGTCCTTGCCGACGCCTGCTATGGGTCCTCTCTCTTGTTGGAGCCATCTCAGCATGTGCGGCGTGGTAAATGCTTGTGGTTTTGAATGGCAGTCCCCCGAAGACGAACGCTGCTTCGCGTCTCTTCATGTGCCTGTTGGCCATCAGCACGTATCTTCTCTGGAGAACCATCTGTTCAAATCCTTTCCCATTTTAAAAATTAGGTTATTTGCCTTTTTATTGTTTAGCTAAGAGTAGTTTCTAAAATCTGATACGAATCACTTATCAGATATACAATTTACAAAGATTTTCTCCCCTTTTGTGGGCTGTCTTCTTACTTTCCTGAAGGTGTCCTTTGAAGCACAGAGGTTTTTGATTTAGATCAAGTCGACGGAAGAACTGTGTAGAACGTGCCCCAGAATTTTCCTTCTGAAGGAGAGCAAAGTTGGGCATCGCTTTCACAGCTCTTCATACTGGTCACACTGGAACAGCTTCCTGTGGCTTTGGGGAAAGACGGGAAGGATGGAAGCAGAGACGTGAGATGCGCGCCAGCTAGTGCAGTGAACTGTCCGTCACCGCGGTGCTGAAATCAGCGGAACTGAGACGCGGCGTGAGTCACCACGGCCTCTGCCTCAACGTGTGTCCACGTTGAGGGAGACCTCAGAGGGGTTTTGAAAGTGAAGAAAGACTTCACCAGGTGGACAAAAGAGGAGGAGCATTCCAGGTGGTGCAGAGAGCATGTGCGAAAAGGTAGAAGCAGAATGCAGAATGGCACCTGCGATGAACTGCAGTTGGTGGAACCCAGGTGACGGAGGATGATGGCTCATATTAAAGCAGTAGCGACGCTGATGAAAATAAGTGAATAGATGGAGGATGTTTGACTTGAAAAGGGATTGGGTGTAGGGGATGAAAAGAAAGGAGGAATCGAAAGAATCTTCTAACCCTTTCACTTGAGAAACCAAGCAGTTGGGGGTGGCGTTTACAGAGATGGAGAAGAGTATACGAAGTTTAAAACTGGAATGTCAATCAGAAGGTCGATAGGAAAAACCGAGGGTGAGAGAGGAGAGGCCGCAAAACCTCGTGGTTAAATTTTAAAAGAGTATTTGTTTTCTTATTTGCTGACTAATGTTGCTTTTGACCAGATTGAATCTCTCCCCGACCCTGTGGTATGTAAAAACGCTTTCGCTTGTTATCAGTAAATTAATTCTTATTGTGAGTGAATAGTAGTGGTTAAGGTCATGGACTCGGGCCAGATGAGCTGGGTTCAAACCCAAATCCCACCTCCTGTGAACCCTGAGCCCAGTTCCTTCCTCCCCAGGAAGAGATGGATAAGTACAGTTTCTATCTTACCGAGATGTAATGAATATTAAATAAGTAAATATTTTGTACATCTGGGGAATGCCTGTTAATGAGTACGAGGTTTCTTTTCACAGTGATAAAAATGGTAGGAGATTAGATAGTGGTGATGCTATATTTAGTATATTTTCTGAATATACTAAAACCACTGAATTGTATGGTATATGAACTGCATATCAAAAAAATATTTTGAACAGCACTTAAAACCATGCTTGGCTAGGTGCTGAGGAAGTGTTCATTAAATGTATTAAAATAAATTGCAAAAATAAGAAATTATTATTTTAGACTTAAAAACCTTCGGTCGCCCACACGGGAAACTTTTCAGAGTCGACTTCGCTCCTGCAGAGTCTTCATCCTTCTCCCTTTCCGCATATTTTCTCCTACCCCCTCCTCCCTTCTCACTTAGCTCCCTTCCAAGTCCAAACCTCCCTCTTTCTGTTAGTAAAGAAATACCACTCCCCTGAGGCCTTTGCTCCAACTCAGTGCCATGCTCATTTTTGTGTATGCAAATCAAGAAGCAAAACGTTTTCCATTTAACAAGATTCCGCCCTAATTAAAAAAAGAAATTATGGTTTGTGTTTTCATTTTTCATACAGAAGCTGTTGTGATAGAGACAATACATCTTTTTTTAATAATGCAGAGTGGAGAAGGAAAAACTGGGTCAGTAAGCCAGAGACTGAGGACGCATCGATGACTCTGAAAAACTAACTTTTTTCTTCTAGTCTGGCTTTTTTTTCATCCTCGGCGTGACAAATTCCAGTCACATTTTGGCCTCAGGCCTTTGCATTTACTGTTCCTTCTATATGGAATGCTTTTCCTGAAGGTAGCCACATGGCTCGCTCCCATACGCCACTCAGGTCTCTGATCAAGGGTCCCTGCTTTGTGACATTCCCAGCCAGCATTCCCTGACAACCAAATCTTAGACTGCACTCTCATCCTGACACTCACTCTCCCTCTCGTCTGCTTTCTCTCTCTCCATTGCCTGTATTATGACCTTCCAGACTATACCTTCTCTGCCACTAAACTGTCAGCTCCTCCAGGGCAGTGTTCTGTCTTTCTTATTCACCGTGGTACCCCCGGCACCTAGAACAGTGTCTGGTACGCAGAAGATGCTCAGTAAATATTTGTCGGATGAATAAATGAATGAACTAATAAGTGAATGATACAGGAAGCTAATTTTCAGCAGGTGTTCTAGACACGAGGTAATATTTTGCACAGATGGTAGGTATTACTATACCCTGGGTGGTATTCAGGTTCATCTGTATCATTTTCCTGGGTACCATGGAGACCTCTAAGAAACCATTGTTCTGAAATAAAATTACAGGGGAAAATTAGTCACTGCATTCAAAAGTACTTACACTTCTAATAATTCGATGTGAAAAGAAAAGGCATGAAACATAGTCCTATTGTCAGCGCCCTTCCCTCTTTTAAGTTTTCAAAAATCACGTCTGCTCTGTGCTTGTGCCGTTTCTCCATCAGGCTGAGCGCTCCCCGAGGGCAGGGGCTAGGGTGGTAGGGGCTTCAGGACAGGGCTGGGGATCTGGGGAGGGCAGGGTGCGTGTTTCCCTGTGTCCCGTGAGCTGTCCTAGCAAATTATCAAACTCAAACGGGGTGGGAGGAGTCATGGGAACGTTGACTTATAGGCAGTTGGTCAGAAGTACAGGCGACAACCTAGCACTTGCGACTGGCATGTGAAGTAGGGTCGGTCTTGTGGGACAGAGCCCTCAGCCTGTAGGATCTGACGCGAACCCCGGTGCACAGTGTCAGAACCGAACTGAACTGTAGGACACCAGGCTGGTGCTGGAGAAATGGTTGCTGTGGGGAAAATGAAAACCCGCACATGTGGTCACAGGGTGCTCTGGTGCAGGACAAACATGGGGCTCTTCTCTGTCACATCGCCCCAGGGCTCTGGGCAGAAACTCTGGGCACGGGGCCCACCCGTCTGCATTCTAACAAGCCCAACAGGTGATTCTGGGGCAAGTTCAAGTTTGAGACTATTGCCCACTTCTCCTGGGAAGTCACTGAAGTATCTCATCCTCTTTCCATCTCGTCTAGACCCCATGTCTTCTGCCTCGGCACAATCATTCCACCTGGGCCCATAGCACGAATTTCCAACTAACAAACCCCAGTGTTCACCTCCATCTCTCTAAATAGCACGTTTATACAATTATTTTGGATTTGGGTAACGTATATCACCTCTCTACCAAGAGGAGTTAGTTCATACCCTCCCCGCTCCGTCTCGACTTTTGATATTTCTAGCTCGACTCTTTAGTCCTCTGTGACGCTAGAACTTTCGAGGATATGCTCGACCTCCTCCTTCTCGCTCCATGTCTTGGCTCCCTGCCTCTGGTAGATGTTCCTTAGCTCCCTTTCCTTTCTCCTCCCTCCAATACACTTCATAAAATTTGTCCAAAACCCCTTTGCTTGCGCGTTTCTAAACCGTTCTTATTTACAATTCCTTCTGAATGCTGAACTTATAAGCTAAGTCTTTCATGCTTGGCCCGAATCAATTCTAAAGGTTGAAAAACCAATCGACAGCATTTATATGAATGAGATTCTGTGTGTAAAGAGCGCGGTGCAGCTTTCAGCCCATAGTCAGCCCCCCATCAGTAGGAGTTCTTCCTATTTTTGTGACGAGGTGAAGACTGTTCATGTCAGTCAGCCTCCAAAGTGGTCCCCAGTGACCCACACCTCCCGGTACCCGCATTTTTGTGGAATCGCCTCTCGCATTTACCAGGGCTGGCCTCTTTGACTCATAGGACACTGCAGAAGTGACACAGAAATTTCCAAAGCTACGTCACAAATTGCAGAGCCTTGTTCTCTCGGGATTACGTGGTCTGAGAAAAGCCAGGCTCCATGAGGTAAGGACATCAAGCTGCTCTGGGGACAAGAACAGCCAGCATCGACACAAACTGGCCTGCATACAAGTGGACCACTTTAGAAGCGGACTGTACAGCCCAGTCAAACCTGCAGATGACAGCAGCCCCAGCCACCTGTAGACTGCGACCTCAATTGTGAGGCAGAATCACCCAGTTAGGTTGGTTCTGAATTCCTGACCCACAGAAACCGTCAGTGATAATAAAGGTTTACTGTTGTTTTAGGCCACTGACTATTGGGGTGACCTGTGATGCAGCTGCAGAGAACCACCACCGTTTCCACGGCATCAGCCGTCCTGTTGCAGGGCCGTGTTCCACCGTACATGGTGGATGCCAAGACCATTTTCTAAGTCAGATAAAGAGATGGGTGTCCCCCATTCAGAGGCGGTCCACTGAGCCTGTGCGAAGGCACGGTTTAATTATCTGCAAGGTTCTCTCCTGATCCTAGCGGCCAAGATCAAAGTCAACTGTCTACACAGTCTAGGCCACTAGTCAGCATCTCGCCGAAACCTTTCAGCTTAGACATTGCAACAAAGGGCAAGTCTTCCCAGCACTCACCCTCGCACCCCTAAGCAGCCTGTTAAAATCACAGAGCTCCAGGCCCCCTCCCGAGGATTCTGAATAAGTGGCTTTAGTCTGGACGCAGGAATCTGGTTTTTAAAGAAACCATCCCCCAAAAGATGGCGAGTGTTGGCAAGGATGAAGGATGTGGAGGAAAGGAAACCTTTCTACACTAGGGGGGATGTAAATTGGTGCAGCCGCCATGGAAAACAGTATGGTGGTTCCTCAAGGAATTAAAAGATAAACTACCATGTGATCCAGCGATCCTACTCAGTGTGTACCCAAAGGTACTGAAATCAGTATCTCAAAGGGACAGCTGCACCTCCATGCTCGTTGCAGCGTTATTCACAACAGCCGAGACAGCATGGATCGACCTTGAAGGCATTGTGCTAAGCGACATTAGTCAGACAGACAATACCTGAAATCTAAAAAAAAAAGAACTTGTAAAAACAGAGCATAGAATGGTGGTGACCGGGGGAGGAGGGGACCGGTACAAACTGACAACGAGGAGCGCATCAGTGCCAGAGATCCGACGCGCGGCACAGTAATGACAGTCACTGGCATTGGATTATAAACTCTAAAGTTGCTAAGAAACTAAATCTTAACTGTTCTCAACACTAAAAAACAAATGACAAGTATGTGACAGGATAAAGGTGTTCGCTAATGCTACTGTAGTCATCCTAACGCAATGCATAAATGATTCTAACCAACACACGTACACCTTAAATTCCCACAATGTTATATGTCAACTATCTTAATTTTTAAAAAAGGAGCTGCCCCCGCCCCAGGTGATCTTGACGTAGGTAGTCCCCGTCCACACTCAGAGAGAAGGTGCTTCAAAGACTGGTACCTCCTCTGTCCCCGATGCGTTAGCTCGTGATCGCAGCTTGCGATACGGGGAGGTCGCCGGAAGCATTGCGAGCGCGGAGGAGCCAGGCCCTCCCGAGTCGGAAGGCGGAGGACCGGACGCTGAGCTCCACTGTGTGCGATACGTACAGCCACATCCTTTCTCTGTCTCATAAAAGATCCACCAGTGAGTATCTCGGAGGAAAACTCCCCTGAAAGAGTCACCGGCCGGCCGCTCCTACCTCCCTTAGGCTTTTTATTTTCTTTCTCAGTTTTGTAAATTTGAGGGACTTACATTTGTCTCATTATGTCAGGTTTTCAAGACCTAGATTTATTTTTAATGGCTCCTCTAAAGTCTCACGATGCAGGCAAAACAACTGGGAAACCTCAAAAATCTGAAGTGTGAAAGAAGGGTCTAGTTCCACCTTGCAACTGCTTAGCTAGTTCTTCCCAGCACGCTGATTCGAAACACTCGTTTCTTCGACCCAGTTGATACCTGCTGATTATCTGCCACTGAAGTTATGGAAACAAGCTGATGCGCAGAAGCCAGCGCTCTGCTGGTGCCCAGGCTCACTGCGGTGGGGAACAAGAAACAGACTTTGTACATCCTTAAAGCTTAAAGATTCTATTTTTAAACAGGACCAGAGCTCATCTTGAACAAAGAAACCCATAGATAGAAAAGTTGAAACGCCATACCCCAAGAGGACAACCCACGCAGATGAGCATCACTTGAGAGTTGTCACGATAAATCATTCTCTACGCTAACACTCAATTAGTATTTATAAACGCACTAAAATTCACACGTGCCAAGATTGCCATAAGCAGCAAACCAAGATTTGTTCCTATTCCATAGGCTTCATGGCATCGTTTGTGAACTGGTGATTCCTGGGCCCCATCGGGAACTCAGAAATATTTGGTTCAACCTGTAGAGGTGTGAGTGTGTTTTGGTTTTTTAATTCATTGCCAATGTTTAAAAATCAAGAGATTTTACATTCTTTAAGTGGGGCTAGCCAGTCTGGGTCTGTTACCATTTTCTGTGTAACGACCATTTGTTGTCTCATGGTTCTGGGGTTCAGTAATTCGGGCCGGGCTTAGCCACATGGCTCTGCTGATCTGGGCTGGTCTGGCTGATCTCAGCTGAGCTTTTTCACGTGTTTATGGTCAGCTGCCGGATCGGAGGGGACATGCTTGTCTAGGACGGCCTCAGCTGGGATGACTCGCTCTGTTCCATTTGGTCTCCTGCTCCAATAGGCTGGTTCTAAGAGCAAGAACGCAGTGTGCAAGGCCCCTCAAGGCCTGGGCTCGAGACAAACACGCCATCACTTCCACTGCATTATATGGCCCAAGCAAGTCGCTGGCGGCCCAGAATTAAGGGATGGAAAACGGGCTCCACCTCCGGACGGGAGGGGAAGAACTTGTGGCCATCTTTGCAACTGTGCACACAGCTTATCTTAAGAAATAGCAGACATGACCACCTCGGTCACCACGATGTGCTAGAGGCTGGAGGCAGCTGCCCCCATAGACAGATATAGCACAAGCCTTGCCCTCGCTGATTCATTTACACAACCATCTGGCCCTGTGGGTATAGTAAGGGTTGCCTTTCTGATCCCAGAATGACCTCCCACCCCAAACCCCCGCCCCTAGTCACAAACACAACTGCTGTGCAGCTTTCACTTCTCACTTCTTTTCTATGTACTGTTTCCTTCCTTCCAATAAATATCCTATTTTCTGCTGAGAGAATCAGTGGTATGGGGGTGAAAAGGGGGAAGGAGGGTATTTTCCAAGAGCTGGAAGCCTTAGAAAAGGAGCAGGCTTGGAGCCAGACACACCTGGGTTCCCATCCTGGCTCCATCTAAGCCTGAGTCTCTCATCTGTACAATCAAACCTGCTGGATTCGCACACTTCTCCTTGAAGATACTATGTTAGTTGATCCACACCTTTTGCACAAATGTGGACCTATTTCAGTGTAACAAAAAATGCAGGCAAAAATAAAACAAAATCAACAACAACTCCAAAAAAAAGCCCTCGGAGGAGTACGTGGTCAAGGTTATTCCCCAGTTCAGCTCTGAACGTGAGCCGGGCATCATGAAAGGCAGTTCATGACTCGAGTGCAGAAGCCATCTGCTGAAAGAGCCAGAGGCTCCGTTGCCCAGGGGGCTGTCTTCGGTCGTTGCATGTGCAAACTAACTCGCCCCAGACCTCGGAGTCGCCAAGTTGTGCTTCGCCGCGCCAAGGTCGGAGCCTTGGGAGGGCCTGCAGCGCCACGTACTGGGCGAGGACGCCTAGGACAGGGTTATCGGTGCGCAGGGCAGGACAGTGGAGGGTAAACCGCAGACTGTCGCTCACCAAAAACGACCTGCACGCGTCACCCAGCTGCAGCCAGCAGAGCCCGACTCCCCTAATGCCCTCTTCCGAGGCGGAGCTCTGCAGCCCTTGCCATCTTTAGGATTCAGATTGGGAGATGCTGACAGAAATGGCTTCAGACCACCCGCCCTTAAACTCCCTGAGACCCTCATGTGCAAAATGAAAATGACGATAATGCCGTGGAGTTGTTGTTAGGTGCAAATGTAACAACCCACGGGAAGCGCTCAGGGCCTGGCAGCAAACCGTGCAATATGCAGCAGCTGTCAATGTTGGGCCAGAATCTCCTCTGACTAATAGGAATATAATAACAGGAATAATAAATGTGGTCTCTCATCTAACAAGTAAGGAGTATGACAGCAGGTACTTGGGTTTACCATCTGCCAGGCTCTATTCTAAGAGCCTCAAGAATTCCCCTAAGGTTAATAACATCATTGTCCCCATTTCACAGATAAGGAAAACAACTCAGAGAGATTAAATAACTCGGCCAAGGTCAGCTAGCAAGCAAGTAGTGGGACTAAACTTCAAGTGCCAGCAGCCCGGTCCAGAAGTCATAAAAAGTTTCCTTCCTGGGTAGAGATTGGCAGGTCAAGTCTCTCCCCACTTCCCACCCCTTTTCCTTGGTAATCTATTAGGAAGGGGAAAGTAAGTGAATTAAATGGATTTGTTTTCCCCCGAAGACCGTCCATGATGCTTTTATCACCTTTTAAGTTCCTCTCTGGCTTGGTGGCCTCGGGTATTTGTCCCCATCTTACAGAGAGAAAATGGAAAATCTACATTAGGTTAATGATTTGAAATCCCTTGCTTGTCACTCCCAAAAGCCAGTCAGAGAGGGTCCAGGCTGGAACCCTGTGTCTAGGCCACACTGACCCAGGACAAGCCCCAAATGACAGAGCCAGAGGCCTACTGACAAGGCTGATGAGCAATATTCCAAATCATTGGGGCAACATCTTTTTAAAATGTCCCTGCATACTGAAGTCTGAGAGCTAGCCCAGCGAATGGAGAGGCTAGTTAGGATGCGGCCTCACAGACGAATGGCGCTCCGAGTTCGCACGGATGCGACCCGCAGACCCTGGAGTACCACTTTTCCAAAGGCCGCCAGGACTCACCCGCAGGCCGGCCACCCTGGAACCCGGGGTCGCGGGGGCTTCCCGGTGCAACCTGAACCTGGCCGCCCCCGGGCGGAGGGCAGGGACAGACTGAGGCGACAGCCCGCTCCGGGTCAGTGGGTGGCAGTTGCACAAGCAAGGCACTCGGGTCCGCGGACGGGCAGGTCTCCACACTCGCCTCCAGAAGAAGCTGACGGGTTTACGCGGGGGCCGGAAGGGGCTCGGTCACGTGATCAGGCCACGTGCCCCGCCGCACGTGACCGTGAGTCCTCGCTTCACCACGTGGGCGGGTTCTGCGACGCTAAGCACAAGGCCATGCGAGGAAGCCACTTTTACCTCCGGCGTTCCGTTGCTGCAGCATCTTATCAATGTCATAACGAAGGGACGTGGAAGAAACGACGTTATTCGAGGACCCGCCGTGGTCTCTCAAGGCTGCGTCCTTGAAAATGGTTCCGGCTGTGGGACCGGTGAGCGGAACGTACATTCCAAGGACACGGGAGCAGGGAGGACCCTGTGACCGCCGGGCCAGCTCGCCGTCGCCAGGGTCACGGTGTCTCCACGACCTCCAAGTCCTCGTCGCTCCACCTCCGGACCGGACCGTCGCTCTTCTCCTGTCTCTCAGGTCCTCCCACGTGACCCAGTGTCACCAGCAGAGCTGAAGCCACGTCCTCGCTGGCCAGAGTTCCGCAAATCCTCCCAGTGGGGCTCGGGCTTCTCGTCCTGGCGCCTCCATCCCATTCTCCACTCAGCAAGCAGAAGACCTGGTCAGCGTGGCCATGCTTTGTTGCCCCTCAATTAAAACCCTTCGACATGCGCCCACTGCAGCTAAAGTAAAGTTAAAGGATTGGCTCCTGGCACCTTTTCCCAGCCCAGCTCAAGCCCCTCACTCCTTGGGCCCTGGCCACTCTGGCCTCCTCTGACTCCCCTGCCCCATCACGCCATGCTCTCTCCTTCCTTTGGAAAAGCACCCTTGGCCCTCTCCGCTTGCAGCTCTGCCCACTTGAAGCTCCATGTCTGCCCCTAAGCACGGTTCGGATGTCCAATGCCTCCTAGAGGAGGCCTTTCTGATCGCCCAACAGTGGCCACAATTCATGATGCTGTCGTCGCTTGGCTATTTGTCCATTGTCCATCAGCCCACCCCTAAGAGCTCTAAGCTCCATAAAAGCAGGAATCGTGTCTGAGCTGTCCACCTATATAACCCAGTGCCTGGCACAGTATTGGCAGATCTTCGATGCTCAATAAATATTTGAGGGAGGAAGGAAGAAAAGAAGAGAGGAAGGGAAGGAATGAGAAGAAAGACACAGCCCTTATGGGAGAAAAATCAGTAATTATGAATATAATTTATAATAACATTAGCTAACACCAATATAGGCCTGCACTGTGCCAGGTGCTATTCTAAGCACTTCACATGTGTTAACACGATAATCCTCAGAATAAGCCCATCATGTACCTGGTATTACTATCCCCTTTTTGCATATGTGGAAACTGAGGCACAGGTTCAGTAACCTGTCTGGTGTCATACGGGAAGCAAGTGGCAGGGCTCAAACCTGAACGTAGGCTTCATCCCAGGGGTCATGCTCTCAGCCTCCACTGAGAAGACCCTAAATGTCCACAAATAGGGGGGAGGGTAAGCCACTTCGGCACCGCCACCGCGAGAGTACAATGCAGCCATTTAAAGAAAGATTAGGCTAGTGTTCTTGATGCAATAGTGGGTGATAAAAGCAAATGGAAAACACGTGTTATAATCCCATTTAGGGGTTAAAAATTTTAAATAAAGCAACAATGAGATGTGATTGTTTGTACACAGAAACATGCCTGGAAGGACATGCAAAAAAAAAAAAAAAAAACACTGACGCTGGCTACAGCAGACACGGCTTTCCCTGGGTCTCTTGCTCCAGGCTTCAGGGCACATGGAACTCTTTCTGGGCACCCACGGGAGGGCCCTCTCTAAAATCACACCACCAGTTACTCTTCAATCCCTTACTTCGCTTCCACGTGGCACTTACTGCTGCCTGACATCATAGGGTATACAGTACTTAATTGTTTAATGACTGTCTCTGTAAGGTGAAGACAAATTGAAAAAGAAAAAAAATTAATTTTCCCTGGCGCAGAAAGGGAAAAGACGTCTCCCCATTTTTTCTTAGAGCATTTCCTTTAGAAAACTTGTAAACCTTTTAAAAGGCAAAATAAGCCTCTTGTCAACTTTTACAGCCCAAGACTGTTTTTTAAGTCCGAGAGCCATCTCTGTGAAATGTAAACATGAAGATAGTACCCTCATCTCCTAGTCTAGGTGAGGGCTTCTAACTAGCTGTGTTATAATCACATGCTTGTCATAGAGATATGAGAAGTTTTGTATTTCTTTGGGTAAAGACAATTAGCAAACACCAATGGCTGCCCCAATTACCAGTGGATTTAGGATGAACTATGTATGACAAATGGTGCCAGTCAAGTCCACTTGAGAACTAGTGATTGTTTATCTTGAGAACAGGATTTCCTTTTGTCTTTGCAATTTCTTTAATGGATTGCCTGTGATATGCATCTCATTCTGGCTTAATGTTTATTCAATAATAAAACTGTTTTCTTTCTCTTCTCTTTTTGTGAGTTTTTCTGGGTTACCAGGAGATTTTGCTTTTAATTATATTTCCCCAACATCTCTTCCCCAGTAGACAAGCTCTGAGACCTTCTGTGTTCCTGGTTCACGCCTATGTGCCTGGCACTGAGTAGGTGCTCAAAATGTGTTTATTGAATGAATAAATGACCTTACTGGTAGTGTTGTTTGAATTTCATTTTTTACAATGAGCAAATATTACTTACTATAATTTTAAAAAACCAATTGAGCTTTTTAAAAACTCCACAATTGTCACTAGAAAGGCAGGTACTGGTTTGCTTTACGGTTATTGATTTTATTTCCTGCTAATCCCCATGCTTCTCAGACATGCATCAGCAGTCTTTAAATCGTTATTAGTAACTACTTCAGAGATTCTCATTAGCAACCATTTCAGACATCATACGAAAAATCTTCAGATATCAATCTCGGCTAATCCAGATCTTTCCTAAGTTCTGATAAGTGATCCATTTATAATTCGAAGGCAGTAGAGATTTTCAAAATGCCATGTTGGCACCTCCATTCACCAACAGGCTACCACTTTTCTCAGTGGACGCATTAAATGCCCACACTATCCACCCTCTTGTCAGAATAAATGAATGAAGAGAAACAATAATGATCGCTGTGCTCACAGCAATTAACTTTTTAGAGGGCACTGCATGTGCCAAGCCCTATGTCAGTACCCTATGAGCATGAATTCTCTTAATCTTCATAGTAACCCCATAAGGTGGATACCGTTAACATTCTCATTTTACAGATAAGAAAAGTGAGGTTCAGAGGTATTGAGTGACTTGCCCAGTCACATGGTTAGTGCACAGTAAAGTGGGAACACACCCTTAATGCAATCCGATCCCAAAACACCAACTTTTGGCCTCAAGCCATAAAATGCCATTGCTCCCAAAGTGTTGGACCAATTTTCCACCTCATTTGTGGAAACAAAAAAAGAAAACCCAACCAGGTAGGAACCTGGGACTGGAGGAATCAGAATTCCTCATAATAATTCACATTTTCTGAGCTCCTACCTTGTGCCAGGGACTGGGCTAAGCATTCTAAAGCTGTTATCTAATTTAAGCCTCATACCAAACTAAGGTGTTTACTCTTACTGTTCCCATTGCAAAGATGAAGACTGCCTGTGAAGTGTAGAGAGGCGAAGTGACTTGCCAAGGTGCCACAATTAGTAAGTAGCCTAGTCAGAATCAAACCCAGGTCTGTCCGTCTCCATGGCCCACGTTCTTAAAGACACGATTCTTCCCCAAAGCAACAGAAAAAAGCAGATAATGATCTAAAATCAGTCAAGTTCAACAGGGACAGAGCCAGGAGGTGGACCAGGAGGAGAAAGGGGTCACTCTGAAGCGGGTGGCGGCAGATGCCACGGGTGACATTTTCCGCAACAGCCTAAATGATGGGGGGGGGGAGGTCTTGTGTCCTGGGAATGGAAGATCTCAAGGGTCCCTTTTATGTTTGCCTTCTCAAAGACCAGGGCCCTGACCTTTCTTATCCTCCTTTGTGCCTAGCTCAGCATCGAGCTCAACAGGGCTGCTGGGTGAATAGCTGCTGAACAAATGAGCTAATGCACGTGTCAACTTTTACAAGAGACTATAGCTGTTGCTCTCACAGTTCTCAGCTCAGAGGTGGTCTGCAGGGGTCTGCATTATGCCCCACAAGGCCATTTGTGCCGGAGATAGAAGGAAGCCCATGGGGCACTGATAGCACGCCTGTGGTGCACACATGGGATTGCTTCTCATGCTTTCAGGAAGCCATAGGGATACATGCCGTTATTTCCATATTATGGAAAAGAAAGCTAAAGTTCAAGGAGGCTGCATAACCTTCCTAGGTCTGCACCGCTAATTGTCACGATCTCCAGAACTGAACTGTGACCTGCTTGCCTCCAAAGACGCTGCGCTGCCTCACAAAGGGAGAAGAATCAGAAAGTGCTGTGTGATGGCCAGTAAATGAATGGATGAAACAGTTTCAACACGAGGGTTACCATCCGTATCTGTTGCTGCAAGATGTCACGAATGATGGGGACTATACAATTACGTTCAAGTTATAATAGCAAAAAAAGAATCACCTACATATCCATTGTAATCTATATTAATTGCGGTTGCACGAATTCCAAGCCTGTTGGAAAAGGCGCGCGCCTGCAGCCCCGCCCACTACGTACTACGTTCCGGCTCCGGCCCCGCCCACCGCGCGCCCAGCTCTGGCCACGGAGGGGCGGAGACGGTGGGTGGAGCCAAGCGGAGTGCGCGCGTCCCCAGCTCCACCCACTCCGCGAGGGGTTTCGGCACAGGCCCCGCCCACCGCGCGCGGCTCTGGCTTCGGAGGGGCGGAGACGGTGGGTGGAGCCAAGCGGAGTGCGCGCGTCCCCAGCTCCACCCATTCCGAGCGGGTCTTCCGCTCCGGCCCCGCCTCCCCCGCGCGCGCGACCTGGGCCTCGGGGGGCAGGGGCGGGACCCGGGAGGGCGCGCGGTTCCGGCTCCGCCCACGCCGCTCTGGGCTCGGGTTCCCGCGGGGCGTCCTGCAACCGCACTCACTCTCTGGTAGGGG
>NW_006442491.1:36180268-36226072 GCF_000325575.1 Pteropus alecto
CCATGGCCCGGCTGCTGGCGCTGCTGGGCCCGGCGGGCAGGGTGGGCGCCCGGGTCCAGCCTCGCGCCACTTGGCTTCTGAGCGCCACCGCCCCCTGCGCCCCGCCGCCCTCGTTCCTGCCTCTGCTCCGTCCGAGGCCGGACTCCAAGCTGCTGTGCATGGCCCGCGGGCACTGCGGTGGCCGCCTGGTAAGCCTCCCCATCCCCAAACCCCCTCCCCAGGCGCCCCGATCTCGGGTCCCCGGGCTCCCGGATCCCCGGTTCACCTCCGCCGAAGGGGAACTTTGCACGCTCGGCTGCCCGAGACCGAGCACCTTCCGGGTCTGCAGACCCTAAATCTCTACAACCGAGCAAGTGATCCTCCCAGCTGACAGCCGGAGAAACAGACTTGGCGAGATGAGGTGGTCCGCCCAGGGTCACAGCCTCCAGCGGAGGGAGCCCCAGGTTCCCAAAGCGCCCGCCACCGCCGAGGGCATTGTAGATGGGGCCTGCGCTTGGTATTAACGTCCTCGCTGGGCCGTCAGAGTTGTTCCCGTTTGAAGTCCCTTCGGAGCCTCCGCGCGGGGCCAGGGAGAAAGGCTGCGGCGGGGGCTGCTGTCCCTGACAGCCCCCGGCTCTTGCTGCTGCTCCCTATTATCTCACCCAAAGAGCAGGCCTCGCTCTCAGACTTCAGGTGAGACTCGCGCAAAGAATGCAGTGTCATTTCATATGCTAAGTGAAAACAGAGTTCCAGTCAGAATGGTCATCCCGGCTTTTCTTAAAAAAAAAAGAAAAAAAAAATCCATTGCAGTTGTTTTTCCTTTAAGTGCGTCCCCTTAAAGGACCAGAAAGTTGGGACTCGCAGAACCCGGCCTCCTGTCCTGCCAGTGCCTCAAGCTTTGTGCCCTGTAGTCCCTTTGCCTGGGTCCCATCCGGCCCCTCCACTCCCCAGCGGTGGGACTGCACCCCAAGCGCTGAAGGCCTCTGAGCCTCTCCGCTGACCTTTCAGAAGGTTAAAAATAACACCTTCCCATCAAGAGTTTGGGAGACAGTTCCATGAGCTGGTGCAGGCCTGAGCACAGTGCCAACCATGCCAGCCCATCAGACAGACAGTAGATCTTGTCTCTAAATCCTGAGCCCAGGCTGGGGATGCTCGGAGAAGCTCAGGGATGCTCAGGGATCCGGCGCTCCACACACACACCTGGCTGCCTCCTGTGATTCTTCATGGTTCAGCCCAGCTGTCCCTTCCTCCAGGGAGCCTTCCGGAGCCATCACTGATGCCTTAGATGCCTCCACTATCCCCTCAGCCCCATGGGTGCAGATCTCCGCATTCATCATCTGGAATAATCTTACTTGCTTGTCTGTCCCAGAAGCCACATCAACCTTGTCCCCAGTCCAGGCCCTGGCAAGTGTGTGTGTGAGTGTGAGTGTGTATGTGTGTGTGTGATATGTGTGTACAGTGGTATGAGTGTGGTCTCAGATCCTTGCATTCTTTACTCACTAATTCTGTGGTCTTAATCAAAATCCGTCACTGCTCCGTCTGACTCTCCTCATCTGTCACGAAGAAATGAATGTCTGAAAAGTTTCCATTCCTTGCAAGTCACCGCCTCGTAAATTATTTTAGCTTTAGTCTTCTCTAGGGTCAGGAAGAAAAATGCACAGCTCACAATGCTTAAAGATATTTCCTTATACCAAGATGAAAGGAAGAAAATTGTCCAAGTAAGATTCTAACTCTAGAAAGTTAACAACTCACCGTGACACTGGCTAACAGGAAATGGTCCATTGTGTTTGAACTTTGTCTCTTCCATTGTCTCGCAATAGGTGCTGGTTATTCTGTAGCTGGAAATCTGCCTGCCTTTTTATTTCTCTTTTTTTGGCCAAAAGGCCTTTTGCCAAAACAGGGGTTGTAAAGAAAAGGGCCCTCCATAGCTGCACTCAGTACTGGTGAATGGAGATAGGGCCAGGTGTCAAGGGTGGGAAATGAAAGGGGCTTTAACCGTCACCAGCGCCCCTCAGAATGCTGTTTGGCACTTGGAACTGCACACGGTAGATTGTTCGTCCTATCAGGCCCTGCAGTCTGGCAGTTCTCCCATCTGCGGCCTTCCTGGGCTGCCAAAAGCTAGGCGGGGCTTGTTTATCAGATGAGCAGCCTTTCTGGCCAGTGAGCGGCAGGGACCAGCGAAGGCTTAGAGTCAGCAGAGGTCACGTGTGCTGGCCAACCAAAAGGAGATCGAGTATAGTTTTCCTACTCCCCTCCAGCGCCCTGAAGTTCTGGAAGTACCTTCCTTTAGGAGTGTTCAACTCTTGCAGGACCTGAATGGGAGTCTGCTGGTGACTTTAGAAGCCATGTGGCCTCGTGGTGACAAGCGCGGCAACCAGTCCAGGCGCTGCCAGCAGCTCATCGCTTCCACCCAAACCTGTCTGTCTCCTGTCTGTCAAAAGAGGGGGCGACAGGGTAGCCACGTCACAGGATTGTGACGATGCCTGTAAAGCGCCAGGCTCAGTAGAAGGGGCCTGTCCTGAGAACACTGGTGTCTTCCTAAAACCTTTCAAAAGCTGTCATGCCTTACGCCTGTTGGCATTCAGTCCCTGGGACCCCATAACGCCATACTGGATTTCACTGGCCCTCACCTTTTTTTAAAGTGTTTTTTTCCATAAATCCGAAAGTGCTCAAAAGCTAAAGGCAATACTGTTTGTCCCCACCCCTGTCACCTTAGCACGTAATCCCCAGGTCTGTGAGCAGCCTTGAATGAAACCGAGGCTTCATTCCAAAGCCACAGCTACTGCGCATTTTGTTTTTCTCACTTCCAACTACAGTTTGGGAACAAAAGAGATGCTCTTTGAATTGGGGGGTCAAGACCTTTAATAAATTTCAGTTTTGTACAGACTTCTTGGGAAGGAGGGGCAAATGAGTAGCTGTTGTGTGTGATTAAAAGTCAAGGATGATTCTGGGAAAACGGAATCTGAGCCAACTGGGCCTCCCCAGGACTTAAGTGCTCAGCCTTCCTCCTGGAGCAGGTTGAGGCAGGGCTGGGAGGTCCCCTCCAGGCCCAGGTGCACCTCGTGGAGTTTGGAGGCGGCTGCTGTGTGCAGCCCCGCGGTGGGCCCTGCATGATTTCATTTTCGTTCTGGGGGTCCTGGCCCTGCCTGCTGGGGATTCTGGGCTGTCATTGTCCTCCCTCTGGCCTCTGAAGTGTGGCTGGTGGCAGCAAGCTATAAAAACACAAAAGTGAAGCCTTCCTGGGCCTCTGCAAAAGCCAGAACTAGAGCTGACCCAGATACCACCTCTGAGAAGAGCGCTGAGACCTGCCCTTAAATCTTTTGATAAAAACGGCACTCTCCATATTGGGAAGGAGGTTTGGTTTTTGTTGTTGTTCTTTAATCCAGTGTTGTTGGGTTTTTTGTTTCTAACATTCCAGACCCTGTAGTTAACACACCACGTACAATGAACTGATTCTGTATCAACTCCAGCCAGTGCATCTGTGGCCTGGAAATCAGCCTCCCTCTATCTGCTTGGATCCCGGGCTAAATCTCGATTCTGGAAGGAAACACACCGCAGCTTCCGCTCTGCTTTATTTTGCACCCGTGGCGCTTGTTTTGTAGCATCTGGCATGGTTGCCGTGTGCTCAGGCTGTGGACTCAGATGACCTGGGTTCTAGTCTTGTGACTTTGGGCTAGTTCTTCAGCCCCTCTAAGCCTGTGCTGCCCCCCAATAAAGTGGAAAGAACAGAGTATCTACTCCAGATTTTAAAAGGCTGAAAGCAGATGGCAGATGGAGAGACACATCTGAACACTGCCTGGCTCAGAGAAAGTGCTCAACGAAGTGTCGTTATTGTCCCCAAGTGTGAGAACCCTGGGTGCTAGTTTCTCCTGTCGCTGTTAACAGAGCACCACAAACCCGATGGCTTCAACCACACACACTATTTATTATCTTACAGTTCTGGAAGTCAGAAACCTAGACTGGGTCTCACAGGGTCAAAGTCAAGGTGTAAGGCAGGCCTGGCTCCTAGAGGCTCTGGGGGACAACCCATTTCCTGTCTTTTGCAGGTTCTAGAGGCACCGGCATTACTTGACTCCTGGCTTAGCAACTATCGCGCCTTTGACTGTGCCCTTGACTGTGCTTCTGTCCCCACATCTGCTTCTCTGACCCTCCGGCCTCCCTCTCTTCACTTATAAGGACCCCGTGATTACATGGGACCCACTCAGAAGTCCAGGATGATCTGCCCATCTCAAGATCCTTAATCACACCTGCAAAATCCTTTTGCCACATAAGGTGACATAGTCCCAGGTTCTGGGGACTAAGACCTGGACATCCTTGGGGCCAACATTCTGGCAATCACACCCAGTACCCAGCCTTTCACTGTACTTAGTGGCTAAGTGGGCTTTAGCCTCAGCTCTGAGTAAGAAAACAGGTAACTGAGCTCCCACTGGGGGGCGCAGAGGGTAGGACCTGCGTGGGTGTGGAAGCTGGTGGTGACCACCGGCGTCTTGCACCTGCCCTAGAGTCTCCCTTCTTTGGTTTGTGCACAGGACCCCAGCAAAATCCCTGCAGCGACAGGCAGCGACGTCAGCAGTCCAGAGGAGAAAAAGCAAAGCAAGTCACAGCAGCTGAAAAAGATCTTTCAAGAATATGGAGCCGTGGGCGTGGCACTGCACATCGGAATGTCATTGGTCTCCCTGGGCATCTTCTACACGGTAGTTTCAAGGTAAGCTTGTTGCCAGTAACGAGTATTTGGGTTATGTTGTCACATAAGGGTCTCTGTGAATAAGAATTTTCTGTTCTAAGACTTTTTATTCATCTACTACTGGCATCACATTTTTAAAAATACTGTAAATTTCAGAGCCAAGTCGATGTCTTCACTCCTTGCTGTCACAATATTTTTTTTTTTTTTTTTTTTTTTTTTGCCTCCTTCCTCTCCAGTGGCGTGGACATGTCTGCCATTCTGCTTAAGCTTGGATTTAAGGAGTCGCTGGTGCAGTCAAAAGTGGCTGCAGGCACAAGCACCTTCGTGGTGGCCTACGCCATCCACAAGCTGTTTGCACCAGTAAGAATCAGCATCACCTTACTTTCCGTGCCCTTGATCGTGAGATATTTTCGGAAGATGGGATTTTTTAAACCTCCAGCTGCAAAGCCTTGACCAACTCTTCAATTGTGGACTTGAAAACCTATTTCTCTTACATTACACATTTTGGATTGGTGTTAGGGTTGTAGGAGTTTGGGGTTTTTGGGGGGGGGCGGTCAGGGCAAAGCGCAGGAGCTAATTGCTATGTTCTCATCCATAAGTTTTAATTGCCAGCAAAATTCACGTTTTTGAAAAATGGTAAATTTTTTGCTTTAGAAATTTTGTTAGTGCTATTCATTATAGGGTGTGTATACATAATCTAAAATGTCAGCAAAACGTCACAAATGAGCCATCATCTCAAAACTGTTAGCTTATGAAACGTTCCTTCTGGAAGATCACTGGTAAGGGTCTTCCTGCAAAAACCCCAGGGGTTAATCTTTGCTCAAATTCTTAAAGGGCAACGATTTATTAAGCTAATTTAAAATTCTCTTTCCTCCAATATTCGTTGTCAGGCTGCCTGTGGTTTAATATGCAATATTCTACAAAACAGCTGCCAGTGTTACAATTAATGAAGCAGAATTTAAGACTTAACAATATGTAACCAGGATCTAAATTAGAATCAACACCTTCACATTCATTACACTTGTTTGGGGGAAAGAAAAGCAAGTATTTCTGATATGTTTCATTGGTCCCCAACCCCATTCAAATCTGGACAGGATGGGGCTGACAACCTCAGATGGGTTTTCTCAAACCTCCTGAGAGTAGGTCAGGGTCATCTGTCTCTGTTTAGGTAAAATACGGAGACTTA
Source organism: Pteropus alecto (assembly GCF_000325575.1). NCBI lineage: Eukaryota > Metazoa > Chordata > Mammalia > Chiroptera > Pteropodidae > Pteropus > Pteropus alecto. The sequence continues at coordinate 36,186,118 of NW_006442491.1, forward strand.
TCCAATAGTAATAGCATCACTTGGCTCCTGATGCCTGTGTCCTCGGAGGAATGTGGATACCGCTCACGTGGAAAGCTGAGACAGTCTTGGCCTCTGTATCTCAAAGGTCAGACATTCCAGAACTACCATCGCAATGTTGATATTCTGTTACTACTTCTATTTTTCAACTGAGTTAAAATTATGTACAGTAAAATAAGATTCTGAATCACTCTCTAAAAAGGAAAATTAGTGACACTTGCTAGAAATGGAAGACAACTGTGACACAGCACAGGCTGAGGGCGGGAACGCCTTCTCCGTTGCTGGATGCTGGAGTTCCTTCCTTCCTGTGGGCCGGGCATCTTGGCCCCCAGGCCGTCATCAGGCCCGGCACCGCTCCAGCTCCGGGAGCCCCAGCTAAACCAGTTCTGCCCTCTCGCCCTGCTCAAAGGACTGAGTTGCATTTATCTTACTGGCTCCCAGTTTTGTTTTGTTTGCTTGTTTAATTACATTTGGGACAATCAGAAAACTAAAAACTATAAAGTGACAGTCCTGGTTTTACGGTCTGGCTGTTGACAGTTCCCTAGATAGCTCTTAGTAACCCATGTCAATCACTTAAGTTTTTATAAAAATCTTTGTGGGCCGAGTTCTCCACTTGCCAGATCGCTAAAGTGGATCTGTATCTCTTTTTTTCCTTTTAAAACAATTACCCCATTGCTAAAAGGTTCTACCACTTTAAAGTTAGAACTGCCTTTCTGGGACCTAAGTCCAAGGACATCCACACAGCTGAGCGAGGTGCCCGATGCTAGTGCGAGGTCGTCCCTCACGTGGACCAAACCAGCATTTTCATCTCGTCTCACCCTTATTTAAACCTTTGGCCTTGGACTCCACACCTCCTTCTGTACCAGTCGCCCTACTGAGCAGATCCAGGGACCGCCTGTGCAGAACAAGCTGACAGTGACTCCTCCAGGTCTAAGGGCTTAAATCTTAAAACTCTGATTGTGTCGGGAGTAATGGGAGTGGACGAAAGGACAAGCAATAACACTAGTTATCACAGCAAATAGCCATAGCGTTCCCTTCTAAGCCCCAACTCCACTCCTGCGGCCAGTGGTCAGAACAGAATGACCGATGAGGAAATCACAGGATCGGGGACCTAGAGCGGTGTGTCAGTTCACCAGCAGGATGTACGAACTGCTTGTATTTACACTTTTTATGGAACAAGGGGAATAAAACGGATGCTTTTAAAAACCCAAGCCATTGTTCACCTCTAATTTTTTTTATCTGACAAAATGAGCAGCTTGAATTCTGAGAAACAAATATCATCTTTGGAGAGTTTATGAAACTTTTTATTCATCTTCTGGTTACAAAACAGCACCGTGACTGGATTAATAATGTGCCGGTACATTTGTTTGCTTTGCTTTGAGGGACTGTTTGGGAAAATGACAGTTTAGTTGGCATCACTGCTGTGGTGATGTCATGTTAAGTATGGCTGGGGTGGATGGTACTACTTTGGGAAGGTGAGAGTTCAGTCCACTCGAGACTGGGAACCAAAAAGCAGCTCCTCTGTCCCTGGTGGGCTAACAGGACACTGCAGTTTTACCCGTGGCGTTTCGAAGTTTCCGTGACTTCAGCTCTGACATGGAAGTTGGTGATGGCCACTTCTTTATATTTAGGACATTCCTGACATTCAGCCTCTTGCCCTGGAAGCCGCTCATAAAAGCGTTATTTCAGTTCAACACGTGCACTGTTTCCTTCATCCCTGTCAAGTTCGCCATCTTTGGTTGAGGACATTGGCAGCTACAGACAAACATAACTTTACACATCAGGAGCACAGAGGACGAGACCAAAAATGGGACGGACCTGCTCCTCATAGCACCTGCTCGTTTCCAGGCCAACAGCGAACACGTAGTGAAGTCACGCGTGTAGGACAGATGGACATGTCTGTGTATTTACACATTTGCCATAATGCCAAAATAATAAAAATATGCCCTCCAGGTGTCCCATGGAGCCAGGTGACCAGGGAGCAGAGGGAGCAGCCTCTGCCAGATGTGTTGAGGGGCCCCCACGTTCAGAAGCTGCAGTGAGCACAGGTCGTACCCAGACCCCTGGTTCGGGCAGGAGGGAGGGCTTGTGGTGACGCAAACATTCCTTCCCCAGAGAATCAAGACAAAGGCCACACTTGGAGTGTCAGTTTGCAAAGAACTAGGGCACCCCACTCTGGAGCCCCTTGCCATCCTGCTGAGACCATGGTCAGAGCCCAGAGGTAGGCAGGTGGGACGCAGATGGCCAATCACTGCTCCCGTGTCCCGAGCCCTGGAAGCTCTGGTGGACCCCCAGCTCGGCCCCCGTGCCGTCCCAGGAGCCCAACTTCTGTGATCTGACTCGCCCGTCGAGTCCCAAGGATGAGGACCCACTGGGAGCAGCTCTGTGAACTGGGCCGCCATTGGCCACTGCCCTGTCCCTTGCCTAGAACAGGGACTCGCGCTTCGTGGGCACATGGGACGGTCTGCAGGATGCAGGGCGCTGACTCCCAGTGCACCCTCCACCATCCACACCGCCACAGCTCCCCACTTTTCTGCCATGTTTCCTGCTGTCCCCTCCCCCAGGCTGCAGGGACCTCTCGTGTGGCACCAGCCTCCACCCTTTAAATCCTCCCTTGTCCTTCAAGCCTCAGCCACCACTTCCTCTGGACACCTCTCCCGACCCCTAACGGCCACATTACAATTTGCCCCCTCCCTACGACCAGTGGGCGTCCTACCTAACAGGGTCCCCGGCCGTCGCACAGGCCAGGCCGGCTCTGGGGCCTCAGCCCTGACGGCGCTGCACAGGCACCTTGCTGCTTCCCCACCGAGCCCCAGGCTGAGCCCAGCACTTCTAACAGGGACGACCGTGAACTCCCGGGAAATGCATTACAGTTTCAAGGTCACACGTGAGAACTTTAAAGAGTCATCATCTTGTATGTCTTCATGTATTTATAAAAACAATATATAAACCATCAAACCCGGTTTTTAAAAGCCCTTAACGTTTAGAAGCAGCTGAGACACACGTCTCACGTGTCCCAAGCAAGTCCCACGATGGAGGTAGAGCACCCGTCCCTGCTTCACAGAAGTCCCGGGCAGGAGATAAGTGGTCGAGGATGATGAGCTAACGAGGCTTAACGGGTGATGGACAGACGCAGCACTCCTGAGGGACGCCGTGGAAGTCAAGTCTATACACACATCTTTATTTTAACATTTAAAAGAAGCACATTCGCGTTCTGACAGCTCTACCAGGCGTGGCCACCCAATAAGTTACACACGCACTCGGGCACTTGGAAGGTTATTGCACAGCTCCTGGGCGAAGGGGCCACTCAGCCCGGTCGGCTCCAAGTTCACCTTCCGCCAGGACGCCTTACCCCAAACAGGCTGCAGAGCGGCTGCACTTGAACCCTGCCTCCAGTTACAAACCAGAGAAGTTAACACGATTCTCATGGCTACTTTCACTTCAGAGTGTCCTGTTTATTGAAGTGGATCTTTCTGAATGAGGAGGTACGCCCAGTAAAAAAAACCAAAAACACATTTTCTGCAGCGCTCCGGATGGCAGGCAGGCAGGCAGGCAGCTGCTGGCGGTAAGATGTCAGTCAGGAGCCTGATTCTGACCGATTACCCCGGAGCCCTGGCTCACGGGTTCTCCCCTGCAAAAGTCTTAAGACTGCTTGCTGCTTGACTCTTTGTTCTGTTGGCTACTGGATGGCTTTGAGGAATTCGCAGTGATCCAGGGGTGTTCAAGCACTTCCTTCAGGGTCGGCCTCTGGCTGGGATTATGCTTCAACAGTCTTGAAATGAGGTCCCTGGCTCCCTCTGGTACAAAGTCAGGGAATGTGAATTCAACCTGGAGTACAATAAGTGACAAGTAGTCACAAAACACGGTTTAGAGAGAACGGTGTAAGCATTCAGATCGCAGCCAGAAAGGACTCTGACACAAGGGACGGATCCTTCTAGTTAGGCCTTACCCGTGATATTCTTTTATAGGTCTCTTGGTAGGTGCTTGCCTCAAAAGGAGGCTTCCCAACTAAAAATTCATAGCAGAGGACTCCAAGGCTCCAGAGGTCCACCTTCTCGTCGTGCATCCGGCCCTCGATCATCTCGGGGGGCAGGTAATCCAGGGTGCCGCACAGGGTGGTTCTCCTAGAGACAGGGGGGCTCAGGTTGACACGCTTGTTTCTATTATCGCGACAGCTGCTAAGAGTCATTAACAATTACACCGGCACCGACTGAGTTCTCCTGGGCCAGATCCTACACTACGAAGTAGGTACTGTTATAAATCCCCATTTTTAGACAGGAAACTGATTGAGGAAGACGTGCAAGATCACACAGCTAGCAACCAAGCTGCACCCCAAACCTGTCCAACTCCCGAAACTCCTTAAATGATCTAAAAGTAAGAAATTTAAAGTATCACTACAATATAAAAGCAGCCATGCAATGTTCTCTGTAAATACAGTTTAATGGTCTATATGTTTTTACATTACAGATATGCTAAGAAGCTTAAGAGCCAGGTGACGTTAATGACAAGAAACAAAAACTGTCTCACTGTGAAAGGACTAGGTTTGGGGTTATAGATACATGTTGCCTTCTGATACACCACTGGTACGAGAGAGACAGAAATTTGGAGGGTGACCTATGACATATTCTTGCCAAAAATATTCTTCAAGCCCTTAGGCCCAATTCCCAGCTTTCAGGAAAAAAAAAAAAAAACAGAATGAAGGAGCACGTGACACCCAATCAGAAAAATCTATTTTCAACTGTGGGGCAACGGGTCTAAATTTAGACCAACACATCAAATATAATACATGGACCTTGGTTAGATTCTGATTTAAAAGAACCGCTATAAAACTTGGTGGACAACTGGGGAAATGTGAACGTGAACTAAATGTTAGCTGCTACCAAGGCCGTTAACTTTCTTAAGAGTGATAATGGCTGGGATTAGATGGGACAATGTCTGTTTTTAGGAGATGCACAGCAAAGTGCTCAAGAACAAAGCATCATGATGTCTGCAACTCATCTGTGAAGGCTCACCAAAAAAGTGGACCAGCCCATAAGGCAGAATGTTAACTGTTGAATGTTGGCACTGGATGGCCACGTGAGCGACCAACGACCAATCCAGCGTTTCTGTATGTTTGAGTGAGTTTTTATAACAAAGGCCGGAAATAAGCGGCAGGGGGTGGCAGACGAACCAGGAGCGAGACCACGTAGGTTTTTGTTGCTTTACGTCAGTCAGCCTTTGCCATCAGAGCTTGTGCTGGGTCGATGCTGGTGAGGTGTTCACCACGCCTGGTGCCGCGAGCACACGCGTGTTCACTCAACTAAATGGTGAGCTGGCATTAAGGGCCACCTCCCATCTAAGCCCTCACATCACCACTGAGAGGGCAGAGACAGAGTCGGGGGTTCCCCAGCAACGGCACACGATGACCTGGAAGCTCGTATGGTTATCGATGTTTAGTGGCGGAGTGAGTGACCACCAACATTTACAAAAATGTCCCTTTCAGAAAAGGGTAAATGATCTTTCACAATGACACCACCTGGACAGTTAAGGTACAGGTCAGCCTGTGATGTCACAGAGCCGACAATTAATTCTTCATGCTGTTAGCCTCGCCAGGTGCCAACAGCGCCCACTAGTGACAGATGACCAGATTTTAAAAAATAAAACTGCAGAGCAGATTCCATGCTTTGCTAGAAACAATTAGAAGTGGTCTGTAACAAAACAAAGCCACCCCTCACCCCCGCACCCCACCCCCTGACACCTCTTTTAGGCTACACAATTTTTTTAACTGGCTTTATTTTTTTTAAAGTAACCTGGCTATAATTTTTAAGTCCTACCCCGAAGTTGACAAACTTCTCAGTAAATGTATGCTTTTAAACGCCCTAGGTTTCAAAACTTATTTAACCCCAAATTAAATTTGAAAGAGTAAATAATATCTGAGCTCTTGTTTGCAAAGTTCACTTCGTTTTAAACTGTTTCCTTAGGCTGATGCCTCTGCTTTAGCTTTACGAGGGGACAAGAACGGACTATTCTGTTGACAATCGCAGACCAAAGAGAACCTTTAACCACCACCCTGAGAGTTCCATCCAAAGTCGTCTGGTTTTTCAAGTTCCCCGCAGAACCGTGCTCTCAGCCTAGCTCTCCTCGGCTGCCTACTGGACCGTCTGCCTCCTGGTCTCCACCCGCCACCACGTCAGGTGGCCCCCTCCGCTTCTCCGTGGGCTGCACTTCTCTGTCAAACACTTGTCATATCTGCTGACTTATCTGTCCCATTCATTAGCCTCTAAAGACATTAAGCATCTTTAACCCCAAGCCTAAGGTGCAATAAAAACGCCCTTGAAAAACAGTAATTTCACTAGCAGGCCTAAATTACTGCAAAGCACAGTGTCAGCCGCTCGCCCAATTCGGGGCAGCTAATGCCCGACACTGAAGCACCTCGCTTGAGTAGCCCCTGAGGCCTCTGCTAAACCAAACAAGCTCTACCTCTGAAGTCACATACCTGGAGGAAGGGGCATGTACGGACCACCCGAAATCCGCAATCTTCAGCTCTCCTGCCGATCCCAGGAGCAGATTCTCTGGCTTAATGTCTCTATGAATAACTCTCTTTGAATGACAGTAAGACAAGGCATTCGCCAATTCTGTGATATACTATTAAAAAAAAGAAAAAAGTATTGAAAGTCTATGCTTTAGACTCTATATAACAAGTTAATTTTAGACATCTGTTCTGAAAGGAAACCCAGCATAGATTTTTATATTATGTAGATTTAAAGCTAAAGCTAGAATAATTGATGACTCAGGAAAAAAAAAAATCAATCGAACCAAATGTGTTCAGCATAAAGTACAGGTTATTCAGCGCTAGTTACTTATTTGCTAATACGGCAGAAAAACAGGGAAAACACTGATGGGCTATAACTACATCCCCATATGACAACTTGTGGCCAGCAGCACTGAATTAAGACAATACTGAACAACAAGTACAAATTAGGGAGTCGAACGTAAACAATTTTAAAGAAGCACAGTTTTTAAAAAAATCTTTCAAGTACAGTCAATTCCCATTTTTAAAGCCAAGATCAATTTACAACAAAAGGATTTGTTCGAAGCTAAAAATTTACACTAAGACTCTCAAGGGAAAAAAACCAATCCTGAACCATGAACAGAATAGAAGCAGGTATACCAGCACATCAGACAGCGTGTTACGTCTGGGGCATTCTGACTCTCCGCCACCTTGAAGGTACACGGGCCAGCCAGCCCTTGTGTTCAGTTCTGTTTCTCTCAAAGAGCTAGCAAGTCCAGAGTTTGCTTTAACTTATAGATAAGAATCATTATTCACTATCCCAAAAGGATACATTTAGCTCTAGAGTTTGAGAAGCTTTGTTTTCCAAAGTAATTGCTAGACAGGACTGAACATTACACCAAGAAGGTTTACGAAACAAATGCACAGAAACCAAATGTTATTGTCAAAAAGGACATTTTTCACTTTTTCAAGCCAAAGTCAGAGACCAAAATTTAGACCATAATACACGGAAAGTGAAGACAGGAAGCTCTTCCATGACACCAGACTGGAACCGATGCTCTAAGAGCACGCATCGGAATCCCAGAAGGCAATGGGTTCTCCCTGCTCAGATCGACAAGCAGCTTAGTGAGTCAGCACCTCCGACACCTTCCTCCACGCCTCCACGTTGGAGTGCGGGTACGTGCGAAGGTCCCTAACATTTCTCTACGATTAGTTTTACTTAAATTAATCAGAAAAGGAAAACAGGTGTGTGTATATATTCATCTATATTCATCCTAACTACCACAGAATCTTAGAAAGAACCAATCTTTTACTTTCTTTCAAATAGTTATCTGTTACGCCAAAATGAACTCCATCTGGATTGAAGAAAACTGACAAGTAATATAAATATTAATTGCCAAATAAATAAGAAACTAATTTGGTTAGCTAATATTTAAGAAGCAAATAAAGTAGATTTCTACGTATCCAACAGGCAAACATTTAAGATTATTTCAAATAGTTATGTCCTCATGGAAGACACAAGACCAGAGAGTCATTCACCAATAGTACTGTGATTTCAGATAGTAAAAGTAAAACACCTAAATTCAATGCCACTTTAATCAATGCCAAAAAGAAAGAAAATTAGGGTACATAGTACCCAGAGATCTCCAAGAAACAGAACAAATCAAAGTAATCACCATTCAACAGGCCCATCATCTGCTGCTGATTCAATAAAAAAGAGCCCAAATTAAGACTCTCCAACTTCTTCAAATAAGTAATTTCATTTAAAAAAAAAACAAAACAAAAAAACAAACAAGAACAAAAACATGGTGAACTTCTGGCTGTGAAAGACACAGACTGGGAGAAAACATCTGTAAAACACATGGGATAAAGGACTCATATCCGAAATATACAAAAATGCTTAAAACTCAAAAAAATTAAAAAATGGGCAAAATAAATAATCAAATAAAGAATAAAAATAATAAAAACGGGCAAAAGATCTTAACAGACACCTCGAAGATGTTAGACATGGCAAATAAGCACATGAAATTATGGTCAACATCACATGTCACTGGAGAATTGCAGATGAAAGCAGTGAGATGCCATTATACTCCCATTATGATGACTGAAACCCCAAAAAGCTGACAGCACCAATTGCTGGCGAGGGTGAGGAACAAGGGAGCTCTCGTCCGTTCATAGGAAGGCAAAGACGGCACATCCACTTCGGAAGACAACTCGACAGCTTCTTACAAAGCTGGACGTGATCTCAGCGTACGAGCCAACAACTGTACCGCTAGGTATTCACCTGACAGATCTGAAAACGTATGCCCTACAAACTTATGCAAATTTGTTAGCTTTATTCATAATCACCAAAAACTGGAAGCAACCAAGATACCTTTAAGTAGGTGGACATAAGCTGAGGTACATCCTTACAATGAAATATTATTCGGCAATAAAACGAAGTGAGCTCTATTAACCCCTGAAACAACGCAGATGAATCTTAAATGCATGCACTAGCCGTTTCCCGCGGAGTAACCGCTCGACAGTTCCGACGCCACTAGACGCGTCCGCGAGCACTGAATGACACACGGGTGAAGGCGGTGGGGTCCAGGTTTCTCGGTGTTGGAGTGAAAGGTCACAGAAGACCAAGGGGAGGAGCGAGGATCCATGGGGTAACGGGCTCGTGCTGTGCTTAATATAGATACAGAGGATAAACACGGAATGTTGATTCCTGCGTATACACAGATCAGTATGCACACGTTTCCTTGCTGTCAGCTGAGAGCCTGCCAGTAATGACACTCCAGTAGCAATGAGCACATCTAGTGCTCAGATCTTGGTTTCTAACGACATTTTCCAATAAAAGGAACCAGGGTTCCTTGGAGAAATGGCTGATTCTAGGACGGGGATAGGAAATCTGCAAGATAAGGTTGGAGTGTCTTGTAGTATCAGAAAGCAGGGTAGCACTTAAAAACAAAGCCACCACCACACACCCACAAAGATGGGGTGTGTCAAAAAACCACAGGAACAACATAAAAGAGCTCCCCGTGGACAAAGCAAGACAAATAAAGAAGTACTGGACTATAACTCAAACTATCAAACACCGACGAGTCACTGGTAATAAGTGACTGAGTGAACACGCAGGGAGAACGGCCGGATCTCCAGTGCAGAGCCCCCAGGGGAAGCGGATGCCCCACCCTGTGGAGCAGGTCACGACCCCACGGCTCACGCGGGAGTGAGTGCGGCGACTCCTTCCGAGGAGCACGGCACGGAGCGGGAGAGGGAGCAACTCTACAGGGGAGAATCGTGGCCTCGGCCGTGATCACAGCCAGGACCCACGGCTAAGTCCGTGTGCACCCTCCACGTGGGACGAGAATGCACCTGACCTCTGCGAGCTCCCTCTCAAAATCCCACTGACCCTGGTCTAATCATGAGAAAAGCTAAGGAAATCTGAATAAAGTATGGGCTTTAGCTGTGTATCAGTATTTGTCCATTAGTCATGACAAATGTACCATACTAATGTAATATGTTAACAGGAAAAGTATGTAGTAATAGCAGAAAATAGATCTGTACTATCTTCACAATTACTCTGTAAATCTAAAACTATTCTAAAGTAATTATTCTTCTTAAAAAAGAGGGCAACTACTTATACACGTTTCCACAGAAAAACAGCTGTGAAAACAAACCAGCCACGATATCCCACCTGGTACTGGTCTTATCCATGCATAGGGCACAACACAGCTGTTTTGATTTCTCCACTTTGAATCTCGCACCCTACTAAACTATCTCTGCATAAAACAAAACCCATCTATGTCACGAAAGGGACACCACCAGGTAAGAGAGGTACAGAGGAAACGGAATTAGTCTCACGGTAAATGAAAACTCACAGTGGCAGTTCTCTGCTCGTCGAACCTGGACAGTTTCTGAAGTTCCCTATAGACAGCTCCAAGGGGTGCGTATTCTAGAATGAGGTAAACGCGGGTGGCGTCATGGAAATAACCATACAGCCTGAGAATATTTGGATGCCTGCAACAGAGAATAAACACTCTACCACCTGGTTTTAAAGCAAATACAAGAATATGCTGTAAATACCGAACAAGCCCCTCGTGTGAAACCAGTAGTAAAAACTGGTTCTGCTCCCAGGCCCCGCCCTCCCACTTAAGAATCTGAAACCACAGACCCAGTCCAAGCAAAATGCACAGATCCGCATATCAGTTTACACACATTTCAAGGTATTCATAGACCTCGGGTTTAGTTAAGACTATTTTTTCCCTCTTCTAGGGCAACTTTATTCTTTGGGGGAAAAATTCAGCTGAACATTAATTCCCTGCGAATTAGAGAGACATGGCGTTCCCACAGTAGCCTGATTCCCCGCGCTGGAGACGGAACCCGAAAGCAGCATTCCAGGATGGTGCTGGATGTTTGCTGCGGGGACTGACTTCCGGCAGCTGAGGGCACAGCCCACCTGAGCTGAGCCATCGGCCGGCCCTTCTCGACTCAGGCTTGTTGCCAAGTAAGGGGACAGGCACGACACAGATGGATATTTAAGTATTAGCAACTGATTCAAGTTTGAAAAAACGAGACGGGAAGAAGGAAGGAAGGAAGGAAAGGAAAGGAAAGAGAGAGCGAGAGAGAGAAAGGCCCACTGGCCAAAGTCACCTGCAGGCTGCCCATAATCTCTGCTCAAAACCCAGAACAGGAGGTATCAGTCCCCTTAAAAAAAATATGCTCAAAACAAAAAACAAACAAACAATTTTTGCTCATGTAAATTACTCCATTAACATAAACCTTAAAGTGATTGTTCAGGCCCGCAGCACCTAAGTCTAGATAAATCTTTGAAAAATGACAAATTTATTCACTCTTTGCAGGACTCTGAAGCAAGTCTTCTCATTTACCTCTTAACTTAAATTCTGTGCACCGCGCTTCTGAGTATCAGCCCGAAGACTCACCTAAGGTGAGACTGGATCTCCACTTCCCTTCTCAGCTGATGCTCAACTCCTGCCTTCTCCAGCTGGGCTTTGAACAAGACCTTCAGAGCCAGGATGAACTTGCTTTGCTTTTCTCTCGCCAAGTAAACATTACCGAACTTCCCTTTACCCAGCGGGCGACCAATTTCAAAATCTTCCAGAGCCCACTGCCTTCTAGAAAGGAATTGGATCGTTTTACAATGAAAACAAATCTCTTCTAACAATTGAGTAGTAGACACACACTCTATGTAATTTTACGTTTGCCGCATTTGGTATGTACCCTCTGCAAGAACCAAGCCAATAACCACACTGAGTCGTCACAGACATTAAACCCCCCAGCACCCCACCTGCCTGCCAGGCTGTGGGTCAGTGACAAGGGACATTCTGGACTTTCAGAGCTGAAACACTCATTGGAGTGTGTCCCAAGACGGTGCAATGCTTGGGGGTACAGACCTATTAACAACGCTCGAGATCATAGAAAGAATTAGGAAGTAAATGGAAGAGGAAGAATGCTCCAGAACCACCGTGGGCCTCTGCAAACTGACCACAGCCTCCCCTCCTCCAACCCTGCGATGCCAACGCTCTGGGCTGGAGGACCACGCTGGCAGAGCAGACGGACGGATCCCGAGGGAGAAGGGGCGAGAACCACTGGGTTTAGATGCTCAGCAAGTCTCCACTAGGCAGTGAAAGCAGAAGTCTGTGGGCTCATTCCTGGCTCCTCCTAGCACGTTCTAGAATCCAGACAGTTCAGAGACTGACGGCAAGCTTTTAGGAAATACTGTCATACATGTGCATACAGTTCTGGGACATGACCGCATTTTCTGACAAACCTGCACTTTTACATAAGACAAAGTATAGAAATACATAAACCACATGTAGTGGTTACTTTCGGGGGTAGAGAAAAACTTTTATTTTACACATTTCTGTAACAGTCACCCGAGCTTTTTCTAAAGTTGAAAAGCAATTTAAAAAAAAAAAAAAAACGAGTCCCTAAGTAAACATCCATCATTAAAATTCTTTTTGAATAAAGATTAGAAATTTGGAAACTTTTGTATTTTCAAAGATCTTTTTTTTTTAAGAGTTCCCAAAATTAAATTTGCAATGAAATGGTACATTCTAATCGAATGACAGTACAGAAGCTGGTAAATAAAATAAAGCTTACTTTTTTGATTCTTCGTTTTTCTGTTTTGATGCCAGTTCCTTTTCAGAATTATTTCCTACATACAACAAAAAATCAGTTTTAGAATAACTATCTTTAATTTAGAATAACTATACAGAATAAGTTAAAAACCTGTGAATAGAAATGAATCACAGAATGGTCACCAAAATATCAATGGTATTCTCAGCACTGTAGATCTGGGCCATTTTCAGTTTTCTCTATATATAGAAAGCCCACAGCTTACCCTGACTGCAGCCTGTGACGTCCACAGATTCTAGAGTGAAGATGAGCAGATACCCAGTTAGCCCTTCCAATAATGTGAAGACTCGAGACCGTGCAGATTCTCCCTAAAGCCTATTTCCAAGTGAAGAGCTTCCACGGCAGAATCACCAGTCTTCCCACCCACGATGACCTCCCACCTCGTCACCTTTTCCCCACGGGCAGGCCAGCCAACTGTCCATATGCCAAATACAAATACGATCAACAATATGCAACGAAACCTAAGCCGGCCACCTTCCTTCCACTACACTCATGGTCAAGGGTAAAGAGAAGCCACCAATTCAGCAAAATGTACAGCAAACCAATCGTACACCAGGGTGCTCAAGTCACCACTTCATGAGCTGGAGTCCTTACGGGACCTCTCCTTCTGTCCTTCTCTGGCACATCAAGCTCCAACTGCAGCCCGGCACGGTCTCCTCAGATGGCTGAATGCAGGGCCGAACTGCTTTTCCTTCTATGGGTCACTCCCTCAGTTACTGCCATCAACATACCGCCATCCCTATGTCCAGTTCACTGGCCAGTTCCACCCAGTGTGCGCCTACGTGAGCACTCAGTTTGTCTGCAGCTCTCCATCCTGGCTGGTTGTGGATAAGTAAATGCTTCCGAGTCTCAGCTTCCTCCCTGTAATAACTACCTCCACTGAGCGGTTACAAGGATCAAATGAAGACAGCACCACCTGAAAGCCTACTGTGTGAGCACTCCACAAATGCAAAGCAGTGACTGTTAACATCCACTCTGCCCACCCGGTTCAGGCCACTACCAAAACCACAACAGCCTGTCTGGTACCCCTGGGCCCAACATTGCTTCTCTCCTACTCATCCCTCACATCAAGAAGAAAGCTTTCCAAAAGGCAGGTCAGTTGCTCTGCTCAAAAGCCTTTGGCAACTTCCCATCACACAGGGGATGAAACCCGCTCCCCAGCACAGCCGGCAGTGCCCACCGTGGCCTCACCCCCACCCGCCTCGATCTACCCACTTTGCCCGATTTTCTTCCATGCTGCAGAACCTCGGAACTTTTCAGTTCTTCAAACATGCCATGAGGGTAGGAATCAGGTCTGTCTGTATTCTTAGCACCGGCCTGGCCCACAAGACAGATCGTTGCTTCAACCTGACATCGAATTTTTCTCCTCGTCCTTGGCAGAAATGATGTAAAAGCTAGGGCCCCAAACGATACTAAACACGAGCCTGTACCCCCCCCCTTTTTTTTTTGGCAACTAGGAAGAATGATGACTGTCTGATGAGTCTCAAAAAGCTGATTTACCAGGGGCTGGTGGCTGCGGCTGGTCACTCTTTTGAGCATTATTCGGTGGCCTGCAGACAGGACGAGGGACGCTGGTCGCCTGCGACTGCTTCTGCTTCAGATTCTGAGCCGGTCTGTGGCCAGAGACGAGCTTTTGCGCTTGCGTAGGACCTCGCTGGGCGGGATTTGAAGGACACAAGACCCGCTGAGCCTGGCCGCTCTTTGCAGATAAGGGATGCTGAGCCATCGGAACACGCTTTGGGCCATCTCCAGGTGGGACCGAAGTCTAGGTTGGGAGGGAGACGAAAAAAACTTCAGGATCTTCACGAACAAAAGCTGAATATTCTGGGAATTTCACAAAGTTTATTTCCTAGTACAACAAAATGACTGTCACTGAGAACAGATGAAATGGGAAACCTACTTCAATCAGCACTTCCGGGGAATATGCTTCTCACCTGGCAGAAAGAACACCTGAACAGCACTTCCTAAGCCCTCCCCAACACCCCACCCTAAAAACCAGGTTCCCATGAACAAATGATCATTAACTAAACTTCCACTTAAATGAGGAGGCAAACACTAAGAATTCACAAGGACTTGGAAATTATCATTTAGCAAAAAGCTTCAATATAGAAACTGAATACCAAAACCCCAATTACACTGAAATTTCTTTGATAATACATGTTTGAAAAAAAGCATGAAAGAAATACATCAAAATGTTCAACAGTGGTTATCTTCGAGACAGAACTTTTGAAAGGCAGTCTGAATTTTTGTATTTGCCAGATTTTCCACAAAAAGCATCTATTATTTACTGTTTCATTTCCCATGTACTAGTGACAAAATTAATCTGAGCCAAAACAACTTTGGCAAAAAAAGGAAACAAACATAGGTTCTTCAAAGAGTTATCACCAAAATACATGATTTACACGCCTGTAAGTAGGATATCATAACTTGAAAAAGTTAATTTGTCTATGGCCACGCCACCCTGAACACACCCCATCCCGTCGGGGAGGTGGACGACTTTCTCCAGCTTCCACGGAGGAGTCTTCCTAATACATGATGAAACAGCGCTGAGAAAGGAAGCGCCAGGCCCCACCAGCCCCTTGGCACAAGTGTTTTACGAGAGGCTTTCTAAGTAAAAAATCAATTACTTCTAAAATTAGCAGCACTACAACACAGGCATTCAGGTGGCAAATAAAGAAGTACTTTAAATATAGCAATTTTCTCAAATGATCTTTATCAAAGGAACTGAGAATCAAAACAGTGACTCGGGTTAACTTTTTTCTAACTGGCCATTTTATACCTTCAGCCAGTAAAAAAGGGTCAGTATCCATTTATTGAAGTTAAAGACTTCTAAAAACCCCGAGCCCCACCCCACAAAGAAAACTCAAGCAATATTATTCTTACGCTGATTTCTTAGAAGGAAACCTCGCTGGGGATCACTTATATTAAAGGATCTTTATACGAGAGACTCATTCACTCAGTTGCTTCGCAAATACTCATTAAACGCTAAGAGCCCCAGGGACCTTGCCTCCGTGAAGCCTTCCTGGATTCCAACCTGCCCCACCCTGAACCAAGCGCCCTCCTCAAAATTACTCCAGGCCTACAGATATGTAATAAGGTGTGGTATTGGCTCCCACATCTCCCCAACAGGGCTCTAAATTCCTCAAGGTCAAAGACCATGTGCCCTCGCCACCATCATCCCTGTATCTGGCCCAGAACCCAGCTCCAAGTGGGGTCCCAGGAGAAATTCCCTAACATGCCACCTGGCATCCCTCCGTGCTTACTGCTCCCTGAATCGAGATCAGAACGAACTGTGGCAAAGAAGTTAATTTCTAGCAAGCAAGTATTAGGCGCCTATTGTGTACATTATTATCCTGCATACAGTGGAGAATACAGATACTCAAACAGTTAACTATAAGATAAAGGAGAACAAAAAAAAGATACGGTAAGAGAATCGACAAAATGTTACTGCTGAAGCAGAGAGGAGTGATGAATTCACGTCCAGGAATGTGGGGAGGGGTCTAAAGTTACAAACCCAAAGGGAAGGTGAAAGAAATTCCAGGTAGACAAGCGACCTCCTCTGGGTGTCAGAGACAGGACTGAGACTGCGGATTATTCGATTTACCTTAACAGGCCCTGGGATGCAGTTTTCTTTAGATTTGTCCATGATGCCTGAAAAGAAAAAAAGAACCTTGATTTATACAAACCCACCTGCTACAAAGTAGTTATGCTAGACCAGGTTATAGCTCTTGACCAAAAAGCCTCAACAAGAGACTTTCATTTTTTCTATGTCCAAATGAAGCTGATACGGAGCAATATTTTCTCATGTGATATAATGTACAGGTGTGGGGCTTAGATAATGTTCAAGTGTGGGCGTTTTCCCCATAACGCCCCCCCACACACGCGATACACTGCATCCCCTCCCCTCCCTGGTACTCAAAATCCACTCCTGAAATGACTCCTTCTGCTCCATCATCTCCTACTAGATCACTTCCACGAGTACACAAGCCTGTTGCCATGCCTGCAGCTCAATAAAAAAAAACCTCTTTACCCATTAACTGACTCGAGCTATGACATCTCTGGCCTCCCCTTTCAACAGCAAAGCTCTGGAACAGTTGTCCACTGGTCATCTCTACTACCTGCTACTTACTTCTCTCACCCTCAAGCCCACTCCCATTGGGGCCTTTATCCCCAGCAAGGAGGGAGTTGGAGCGGGTGCAGTCAACCTTATTATGACTGACCCCTACTGTCCAAATCCAAATGTCAATTCTCCGCCTCCATCTTACTTGCATTCTAGGCAGCATGACCGGCTCGATCACTAATTTTCTACTTTCTTCACTTTGCTTAGACTTAAGCCTATGAAGTCTCAGGAGGTGGACAGTGGCCACTCTCAGACCTTATCTCCTCATCATTGCACACCGGCCATACAGGGTTCCTTTCTTTCCTCAAAGAGGTCCCCTGCCACAGGGCCTTTGCACTTCCTGTTCCCTCTATAAGGCTATTCCTCATAATAGAAATGCAGCTTCCTCCTTCATTTCATTCAGTCTCTGCTCAGATGTCCCCTTTTGGACCATCTTTCCTTTACTATTTCTTCATAGCCTTTATTTAACTTCTTATTATTTGTACTTCTTTACTGTCTGTCTCCCCAGACTCAGAAGTCCAGCTATCTGCTCAGGATCTCCAAAGTAGGCTCCAAGAGACCAAGGGCTTAGTCCCATTTTGTTCACTGCCTCCCCCAGAAACCAGAACATGCCTGGCACATGGCCTGGATGCCAATGTCTGGGGAATAAATTAATCCATTAACATATGCAAATCGACCATAATAGTTTATAATACTTAGTAAGCCAATACTGTGAGTCAGGCACCAACCTGTCAAGTAAGTAGACCATAAACAAGAAAGCAGAAACCTTTCTGTATTTCCTACCCAGGTGCTCTCTGAATTCTAGAATCTAATCAGAAAGCACTCCCTACTCCCAGGTTTTCACATCCATTTCATGCATATGCAAATCACTCCACCTTGAAGATGAGACGGTGGCTAAAGAGCCTAGAGTCCTTACATCAAACAGTGGGTTAGTAGAAACAATAAACAAAAAGAAGGATACATGCCGGTGGTATGCAAACGTTAACTTCTCACACGCCCTACTGCTTTCTCCACTTTTCCTATCAATTATAAGCAACAAACTAATGAGATCACATAGCCCTAAGGACATGTAGTCAACATTCTTCCACAGAAACTACAGACATTTCCTCCAATTTAATATTATTATCCTTCTCAGGAACATTAATAATAATAAGCAGAATGGAATAAGATTTTGATCCAGAAATTCTGGAGATCGCCCAGGAAGACTGCTTCTCAGGTGATTCTGGTTTACAGCCAGGTTCAGGAGTCACGTGACCAGATGACCTTCACAAGGTTCCCGCAGTTCAAACCAGAGATCCTGCTATTTTACACAGAGAAACGGATAGATCTAATAGCACTGTGGGTTTAGACTTTTCCCTCCTTCAAGGAACCCACTAATATCTGCATAAATGAAGAAGAGTAGAGAGGAAATGAAATGAGTATGTTGCTGAAAAGCATTTAATTCAGATGAGAAAAGTTGAGGAAGAGGAGACATTAAAAGTCAAGGGCAGTAGCTACATCTACATCACAAGGATGGCTGGTAGAGACTTTCAGGCCCAACCCCAGACCTAACAGATCAGATCCTAGATGATTACTAGTTCTCAATGAAACATCAGAATCACCTGGAGAGCATGATAAAACTAAACACCGGAATCCTACAGCCAAGACCTTCAGATTCAGTTGGTGGGTCTATATGTTTAACAAAGACCCTCAAGTAATCTCGACAAGAGAGGCCTAAGGTTTAAAAGGCGCTAGCCCAGGAAGACCTCTACGAGATCATCATCGATTCACCCACTCATCCGTCTAGCAGGACAACGGCCTCTCCCGGCTATCCTATCCAAAGCAGCCTCCGGTAAGCCACACACATTACTGTTTTGTTTCTTTTGTAACTCTCGTCCCTATCGGAAGTTATCTTGCTAGTTCGTCTAATTCTCCCCACCCCCACTAGAACGTAGATTCCAAAACAGCAATGGGATTCTCATTCAGTGAGCACCTGGGTACGTAGTTTTCCTTCCTACCCAGGTGCTCACTGAATACGAGAATCCTATCAGAAGGCACCCCCGCCCCCACCCCAACAACCCCATTCATTCCAGGTGTTTAATGAACACCAAGAGGCCTTTTACAGGGAGCCTTGGTGCCCAGGAACAGATGGGAGAGCGCCTACAAAGCACAGGAGGGACGGAGGACGGGGAGGGGCGGGGGACAGAGGGACAGGCGTAGGACGGAGGGGGACCGAGGGAGGCCTTCTCACCCCGACTCTTCCATCCCCGGCCTGGCAGCCCCGCCGGCCGCTAACAGGCCGCCCAGGCCGGCTGTCTTTGCCCGCCCGCCCGCCTCACAGAGCCGCTCCATGGACCGGGCACCTGTTAGCTCCTACCTCCGACCCACGGCCACCGAGTCCTCCCGAGAGCCCAGCCGTTAGGATTCAAAGAGTCATTTTAAATAGGAGTTAAACTCTCTGCTCCGAAAGCTGATTGGCCTGGGCTGGAGAGGCGCTGCCTTTTCATTGGCTCACGGCGAGTCGCGTTCCGGGCCGGCGCCCACGGCGCGCAGGCGCACTTGTTCCGCAGGGCCCCGGAAGTGGCGGAGCCAACGGCCCCGCAGACCCCTGGCCGTTCTGGTGCCCGCCGTGCTCTCCGGGACGCGGCATTTGCTCTGTGAGACAGAAGCCCCTCTGCGTCAGGACTGCCACGTAGGGGATAAAGTCGGAGGAAGTGAACGGACTCCTCGAAGGCGCCAGTAAGATGGCGAGACGGGGCCGGCGAGAGTGGGCCGATCGATAGCACGGCGCTCGGCGCGGCGCCCTGGGCGCGTGCGCAGTGGCTGTGCGCTCGGAGCGATCGATCCGGCAGGGCTTGGGCGTCCATTTTTCTGGGAGAGAGCAGGAGGCCGAGAGCCGGATTAGCGGGTACCGGGGGCCGGGGTGCGGGGGGAATGGCCGAGGCGGTCGGCTGCGGCCCCTAAGGGGCCACGGGAAGAGCTGGGGTGAGCGGGGAAGGGGCGATAGCGCGGGGCGTGCGCCCCGAGTTGCCGGGCTGGGCCTGCACACCCCTGCTCTTTCTCAGAGGCCTCGCTCTGTCCTTAGTGCGCCTCTGTGCTGTCATAGTGGCGGAGCACACGGTGACGGCCGGTCTGTGTTCTCACCCTGGCCCCTCTTCCAGTTCCGGGAAGATCCAGTCCTGGGTTGGATCCTTCTGGCCCCCGGCGTCCTCACGTGCAAATTGGGGGTGGTAATTAGGCGCTTACTAGCCCAGCCAGAGAGCGTCCTATGGGAGTTGAGAAGCGGGGCTCATCCTCCCTTTCCATTTTTTAAATCTCTGTAAACCTCTCGATGCTCCTGGCGTGAATGAATAGACAGGGTAGAACAGCGGTCAAGTTCTGGGCTCTGGTGTGGACAATCCTGGCGGCCACTTTCACGTCGGACGAGTTACTTGGCCACATTTTACTTTCAGTGGGTTTCTTAATCTCATCGATCCAGCATCATCTCTGTTGTTTCCTCGTTTTGTCTACACAAGCATAGATTTGTGTCCATATGCTTCTACATGTACTTAAAAATACACGATTATTTTATGCAGTGAGCTAATGCTTATAAAGTGCTTAGCATGGTGCCTGGCAAGGGCTTAATAAATGTTAGCTGTTGTTATTAACGCCCATCAGTACAGCACAGTAAGAACACAGGCTCCAGGGTCAGATAGCCTGCGTTAGGATCCAGGCTCTGCCATTTGCAGACTGTTCGATCCCGGGTGAGTTCATCTCTCTAGGCCTCAGGTTGCCCATCTCTAAAATAGGATTAAATGAGGATTGAATGAAGTAATGCCTATTAGTTTTTTATGTGATGTGTTAGTACTGTACTGAGTGTCAGTAAATTTTAGCTAGTTTATCATTAAGTTATTAAAGAGCACTAGAGAAAGTGTTCAGGAACAACGGTCCCTATAGAGGCAAGCCGCCTAAGTTCTAGTAGCCTCAGTAATTCTCCAGAGGGAGTTCTGTAGTTAGAAAACATGGTTTCCCACCGCTTTCCTGTAACAACCCCTGTAAAGTAAAGCAATACCGGGAGGTTCTGGTGTTCCTGCTCGCTCACTCCCTTTCTTTCTCTTATTCACCTCTTTCCCATGCTCTCCTTCCAGTTTCTTCTCTGCCATAACTATCTTTCTGCATGTAATATAACAAACAACCTCAGTTGCTTTAAAACATGTTTTAAGAATGAATATAACTGACATTACTAAACATACAGCTCGGCTGGTAGAAACAGTAGTGTCTAGACGTCCAACAACAGCAGCTATCAGTTGCAAACACTGGTCAACATTAAGAGGAAGTGGTAGATTCTGGGTTAGCAAGAAAGAATAAAAATTGCTGTTGCGTAGTTTGGCAGAGAAAAACTCTACTGTAAATATCAGTTAACATGATTTGAATAATTTCTGTGTGCCACTCTGCTCAGTGCTTTACATGCACTGTCTTGTTTAACCTTCACTAACTTATTTAACAGCCGAGGAACCTGATCTCAGAAACAAGGTCGCTGATCAAAGATGATGCAGGTAGCAGAGCTGAGATTTAAGCCCTACAAGTCTGATCCAGTTTCTTTGTTGCTTCTGCGATTCACTAGAACTTTGTTGCATCTCCCCTTCACCGTCCACCTGTTTTCTCTTGCAGCTGGTGAGAAGTTGGGTTCCTCTTCTCCAAGATGTACAGGACCAAAGTGGGCTTGAAGGACCGCCAGCAGCTCTACAAGCTGATCATTAGCCAGCTGCTCTACGACGGCTACATCAGCATTGCTAACGGCCTCATCAATGAGATCAAGCCTCAGTCTGTCTGTGCACCCTCAGAGCAGCTCCTGCATCTCATCAAACTAGGTAGCTTGGGAATGCAGATTCGTTGATCCCATGACAAGGTTTCAGATGTTTTTACACATCAGAGTCTTTCAAGATATTTCCATTTAGTTTTAATGCCTAATATGTGTCAAGTACAGTGCTAGAGACTGAAGAAGTAAACATAGTCCCGATTATGAAGACTTCAAGCTGGTCCTAGCCTCAAGATCTTTATACGAATTATCTGGAGCATTCTGTCGTTGTATTATTGAATTTCTTCAAATCTTGGCTCAAATTGTCATCTCAGAGTCCTCTTTACCTCTTCTAAAATAACCCCACTATCTTCCCTAGTTACTCTAAAACAAGCAGCCCATTTCCTTCCTAATAGTCACTGTCTCCAAATTTCTTTATTCTGTATCATTTCCCACGTAATCCTCACCTCCCCCCGCAAAAAAACTACAACCTCAGTAAAGATCAGGACCTTGTCTTGTTTGACAGTATTTGCTGATATTTGCCTGGGTCATGGAAGACACTCAATAAAACATACAATTGCCAGACGTGCTTATACTCTTTGATTTGGCAGTGCCGACTGTGAGAATTTGTCCTGAGGAAATAAAATGAATACAACTGAAATGCACAAAAATGTGTCATTAGTCATAAATGTTCTTATATTCATAAAATTGGATCCAACAACATGACGTAAATGAATATTTACTACACTGGCCAGATGTTTTATTCTGTGTGAATAAATGAACAAGTAAATCACAACATGCTATATAGTGTGGTTCTGTTTTTGTTTTAAGACATCAAACAA
The DNA here is from genome assembly GCF_000325575.1 of Pteropus alecto. Classification (NCBI taxonomy): domain Eukaryota; kingdom Metazoa; phylum Chordata; class Mammalia; order Chiroptera; family Pteropodidae; genus Pteropus; species Pteropus alecto. The sequence goes on from NW_006442491.1 coordinate 36,208,485, forward strand.
CTTCGTGCACAGAGAAAGACCCAGAAGAATTCCTACCACCATGTTAATATCCAGGTGATATACGGTCATTTTTATTGTTCATCTGGATTTCTGATTTTTCTGTGATAATAAACATACTGTTTATATGATATGTGAAGTTATTTTAAAATTTAAAACGCATAGTCTTGATAAGCTTCACCTTACTTAAATATCAGCATTCCTTCAGATACGATTCACTAGTGTTAACGCTAACAATGCATCTGACTTAATGAGCTTCAGAGCTGCTGCTGACATCTCAGCGCTGAAAATACTAGAACTCGGAATAGGAAATAAATGGACGATTTAACTACAGAACTATATTTTCAGTTTCTGTAGTTGTATTTAAAGTGGAGAATTTCAGAAGCAAAAAGCATGGGGAGGTGACTTTACCTATTGGAGCGTGGCCTTCCACAGTGTCACCGGGCATGTACCCTTGTCAGTATACCTGGTTCTGTAAAGTATCAGGTGTCACGTACCTCCAAGAAATAGTAAGGTGACATTGGCAAACCTGTGATTTAGACTCGGAACTTTGTCTTGGCCTTTTAAAATACCATTTTTCATGCCCTTAATTTTTATGCCTTTCAGGAATGGAAAATGACGACACTGCAGTTCAGTACGCGATTGGCCGCTCAGATACGGTGGCCCCAGGCACAGGAATTGACCTGGAATTTGATGCAGATGTCCAGACTATGTCCCCAGAGGCTTCAGAGTATGAAACCTGCTATGTCACATCCCATAAAGGACCATGCCGTGTAGCCACCTACAGTAGAGATGGACAGTTAATAGCTACTGGATCTGCTGATGCCTCCATAAAGATACTCGACACAGAAAGAATGTTGGCCAAAAGTGCCATGCCAATAGAGGTAAAAATTCCTGCACCGTACTTAGCTTTTGCCTTTTGTTCATTCACGGGACAATGAAAGAATAGTTTAAACCAGCTTTAACTTAGCATAGTTGTAGATTGTGTACTTTGAGTCAGATTTTATACTTTGCACATTTCTTGTTGGTCTAGGTCATGATGAATGAGACTGCACAGCAGAATATGGAAAACCACCCAGTGATTCGGACTCTCTATGACCACGTGGATGAAGTCACATGTCTCGCTTTCCACCCAACAGAACAGATCCTTGCCTCTGGTTCGAGGGATTATACTCTCAAATTATTTGATTATTCCAAACCATCTGCGAAAAGAGCCTTCAAATACATTCAGGTCAGGAATTTTTGGAAAGAAGCTTTACGTTTTCTCTAAATACAGTGAGCTAGTGTATGACTGTTCTCTTTAGTCTCAGTGATCAGCCTATAAAACAAGAGTCCAGCAAAAAGGACATGTGCCACATGTGGCACATGAGTCAGATTTCATTGGTATATAATTTACATGCTGTCATGCGCCTGCTTCTTCTGGCCAGTCAGGACTGCTGCTGGTCACAGTTCATGCAGCCAAGAGTTCAGAATCCTTATCACTCTTTAAAGGTTGCAGATCCTTGTTTAAAAATGGAACACGACCAGCTTCACCAGATTGTAACATGGGAATAAAATATTGCTCAGTATTTGAAACTATCGGGTGTTTGGTGGAAAAGTGACCTTTGGTACCTTGTTTTGAAAATGCAGTTCAGAAATATGTTTCAGTAGTGGCTTCCACCTTTTAATAACTTAATTTTTTACTCAATATTTGGAGCCCTGGGACAAATTAACGAAGCTATCCTTACATACAAGTTACGTTTATCTTCATTAATCGTGTGTGTACATATCGTAGATTGATGATATTCCATTCTGAGCACTCAGCGCTCATTTGCAAATAAACTCGTCCCACAGCTTTTGGCATAATCTCACCAGTACGCAGTTTTGGAAATCTGTTCAAATGATACGTTCATGTATTCCAGAAAGAACTTTGTCCCTTCTCCTATCTGTGTAATATCTGACCGTTGTTTTATGGATTCTTGGCATCAGCCAAATATTTTCCACATTTCCTCTGGATATAATTGTTCACCGGTTGATCATTTAATGTTAACGTTTCTGCCCTAACAGGAAGCCGAAATGTTACGCTCCATCTCCTTTCACCCTTCCGGAGACTTTATACTCGTTGGGACACAGCATCCTACGCTTCGGCTCTATGATATCAACACGTTTCAGTGTTTCGTCTCTTGCAATCCTCAAGATCAGCACACCGACGCCATATGTTCCGTTAATTACAATCCTAGTGCCAATATGTATGTGACTGGTAGCAAGGACGGCTGCATCAAGTTATGGGACGGTGTTTCGAATCGGTGCATCACGACTTTTGAGAAAGCACATGACGGTGCTGAAGTTTGTTCTGCCATTTTTTCCAAAAATTCCAAATACATTCTTTCAAGTGGAAAAGACTCTGTAGCTAAACTTTGGGAAATATCAACAGGACGAACGCTGGTCAGATACACAGGTATGTGAGGAATTGATACTAGTTAACATTTCTATAGCCTTTTACAGTTTCCAGAACTCTTAGGAGGAGAACAAGCCTGAGGTTAAATATTTTAGCCAAGGCCACAGTTACTAAGAGGCAGAACTGGAAATAGAGCCACAGTTTCTTACCTTTGATCTTCTCACTGCATTACAGCTTAAACTAGATCTGATTCCTTAGAAGTAACATTTCAGAACCTGGTGGTCCATTTGTAGACTGATGGCCTCCCCTTTTCCCATAAAAACACGAAACCAGAGAAAAGCAGCGATAAGTGTACACATTAGGGAGAGAAGGGCTGGGAGGGAAAATGCAGACCCATTCCTAGGCGAGCAGAGGTGGCCCCCAAAGAAGACCACAGGTCTTACAGATCTAGGCATCAAGGGGGCCCTTCAGACAGGACAGCAAAATGAAGTTCATCTGGTTCTCATTCATTCACGTAGGGCTTTAATTTGTAACAGTTGTCCCTGTGAGCTCTTTATGACGAGATTTGAATTTATCCTGTCACTACTAGTCTGTTCAAGTCTAGTTAGTTCTAGTGAACGTTAAAAGATCGTGTCTCCTCCTGCTTGGTAGAAACCAAGGCTGTTATGTTGTAGAAAACTTCAGCTAGTTTCCTCTGTTGTGAGGTGTTTGTGTCATGATAAAATGGCCATGATTATAACTCGGAAAGTCACAAACTATTCAAAGGGACTCTGCCATGGTGGTCTTAGTTAGCATTTTGGGGAAGAAAATGGAGGAGTCGGTGACATCCGAACCACTAGGGTGCAGCATAACCTACCTTAGGTTTAGCTCGTTGAAACTGAAGTTTGCTTCCTGCTCTGAGTTCTGGTGCAGACGGTAGGTGCAACTAGCAAGTTATTTTTACCGTAATTCTTGGTGACTTAATTGAAACACTTACTTTTGTACGAAGCCATTTTGAAAAATATCTGATGATTACTATGAAAAGACTGCTTGTTGCAAAAACAAGATAAAAAGTGATCAAAGGGAAAATGCGAAGGCCTCCTCTTTAGAAGTAACAGCGTCAGTTTGAGTGTGGTGAGTGCGGAGGGGGAGCCGGGCCGCTGACTATGCTTGGTTTGCTTTCGTTAGGAATGTTTGGGATGTTTCATGGTTGTATGTGGTTTGGTTTCAGTGGAGAATTGGGATTTTATTTATTTATTTTATTTTTTTATATGTGAATTTGGGATTTGATTTTAAAATGAGATTACACTAAATGTGTATGCAAAATCCAGTTTTTCCAATTCACAGGTTAAGACCCCTTGGTGTCGGCACATTTGGATCTGTGTTTCCACTGTTAACGTTTAGTTTGAATTCAAACTAAATGAAATAATGAAGGAAAAGGAAAAACTACCAAGTAAACGTTACAAATTTTGATGTTAAAAATTAGTCAACACTATAAACAAAATTAGAATGCCGAAGTAGGGGGAAAATACCCATAGCATAGGTAATAGACATATGTCAGATATTAATGAACACAAGGAAAGGTAAATAATCAACCTCACTGTAAACCTAAGACATTAAAAGGTATTTTGTCCTCATCAGATTTCAGGAATTCACAAGGTTGTTATCTATTATTGATAAACGTTTCAGGAAATCAGGAATGACAGTTAGTAACATATTTCTGAAGGGCAGTTTGGTGTCACATATCAAAATTTTAAGTATACGTATTTTTGTCTGGCTAAATCCACTCTTAGAAATTCAATCTAGAAGGATTCTTGGCCAGCGTGCACATGCACACACAGAAAGGTGTCCCTCCCAGCATTATCTGGGGTAGTGGAAAGTTAGACACGTAAATGTCCACCAAGAAGCAGTGAGTACATTGTTGTTACGCATCTTTTTGTGGCTCGCAGCCTTTAAAAGTATTCATAGTAGCATTTGTTGAGCATTTACACCGCAGAGCTGGATGTGCGTTCCATCTCCTTTAACCCACAGCAATCTTGTGCGTGGGTGTCGTGCCAGATCTGACACCAAGTTTGTATTTTTACCCATTAAGCTGTATTCTCTATTCATAGATCTCCACTACATACTACTGAATAAAAACTGCATATGGTGTGTGCTCTGATTAATATAATTTACAAGTGACTGTATAACACAGAGATATTTGGGAAAGATAATCATCAACGTAGTGACTGGGAGTAAAACTATTAGGCAGGATTTTTTCATGCTTTATATAGTACTTTAAGCATATCTTTTTTTCACGGTCATAAAAGAAACGTAAAGCTTCCTTTTGGACAGCGGATGCTCATATGTTCCAGTAATTCTGTTCCTAGAGATTTAACCCTGAGGAACTAATGTGTTCTGTACAAAAAAAATGTTATCGTAACATCACTTACAGTTCGATACAAACTAAACGCCTAGCAGAAGTAAGAAGATGGGAACTCGAACCCAACAGAAAGTTGATTTAACTATGATAGAAAAGACACGTATGTGACACAACTTTTGTATTTTAAGGTTTTTATGCCTAGAAGCGAGTCAGGACGTTAACAGTGTTGCTGGGGGTAGCTGGCCCAGAGGTGATTTTTTTATATATATACTTTAATTTCCGAGTTTCCAAACTCGCACCATAAACGTGTGCTACTTCCACACTTTTTAAATGCTGTCTTCCCAGCGACAGACTTAATCACAGAAGCGGAGCAGCCCGGGGGGCCTGGGTGTGGACCGGGGGAGCGTTTTGGGGAGCGGGCGGCGCCCGGGGTAACCTCTCGTCTCTGCGCAGGTGCGGGCCTGAGCGGCCGGCAGGTGCACCGGACGCAGGCGGTCTTCAACCACACGGAGGACTACGTGCTGCTGCCGGACGAGCGGACCATCAGCCTGTGCTGCTGGGACTCGCGGACGGCCGAGCGCCGTAACCTGCTGTCGCTGGGCCACAACAACATCGTGCGCTGCATCGTGCACTCGCCCACCAACCCTGGCTTCATGACGTGCAGCGACGACTTCAGAGCCAGGTTCTGGTACCGGAGGTCCACCACCGACTAGGCCGCGTCCTGCCGCAGGCTTCTCTCCGCGAGCCGGCCCCTCCCTCCCCGTGTCCCGTCAGCCACCAGCCTCAGTAGTAAGTCGTTGCACCATCTCTGGCAGTGGGGCTGCCACCTCTACGGCCTTCTTGGATTTGGACAAAAGAATCTTTTTTTACCTTGATGTAGAATCATGGTGGAAAAAGTGGGAAACGCAGATCTGTGCGGTTCTGCATTCACTGATTATTACAGTGTGATTTTCATCGCTTTTGTAAATACAGGACTTGCCATTTCTCTCGAATCTCCTGATCATTTGAAGAAGGATAGAGTATTAAAGTGCTTTCTAGATCTCAAGTGGCTCTGTCGTGAGGAATCTCCACCGGGTTCTCTTGTCTCTCGTGCCTGGTCCACACCCTCTGTATATTCCCTTTCAGAATACATTTTGGCAGATGAATAGGCATACTGCTCTGAGAATCAAGAGTTTTGTGCCATATTAAAACCATTTTAGAGACTCTATCAATTCTTTTCTAAAGTGACATCATTCTGATGATAAAGCTCAATAAAATTAATGGCCAGTTTTCCTGAAAATGTGTAGGTGACATCTTTCGTCAGACCTCCCACGTTACCCTTTTATTACCTGCAGTGCTTTTGTTCACTAAATGTATTTGTCATAAGGTTATTACCGTTTGATGGGAAACGTAATTTTGGAAATTACCTTCAATCTAATCAAAATTAGGTGAGCCCGCTACTGCTCAGAGGTGCTGCTTATCTTCACGAATTATTAAAACAATTGACTTTGTTCTTACGTCATTTTAAATCTTATCTTCCAGCATGAACCAAAACTACTCATCGTGGATGTACACGGCAACTGTGTTCTCAGAAGATTTTTTTTTTTTTTTTTTTTGGCAATTAACTAACTGATTCGAGTTTTCTTTTTCTTGAAACTTTTTAGAAGGCGACAATATTCCTCTGGATTCATCTCCAACTGGGTCAGAGAACCTGGAACTCCCTCCCCCCACCACACACACACACACACACACACACACACACACACACACAACTTTGGTTTATATTTACCCTCAAATACACATACCTCATGACCTGGGTAGGAGTGCCTAGAAATATCATTTGGGATCATTTAGTAAAAATATTAACCAGATTAAAGTAATTGTCTTATGCTCTAGGAATTATAAAGTCTTCTGTAGTTTATTGCATAAAAATTCTGCTTTAGTCATCCTTAAGGATCATTTTAACTCTTTGAACCATTCGACGCATTCTTAACATGTTAAATCACAGAGTTTGAGTTCAGATTTACAAAGAGCTACATTTTTTGGTCCATAGTGAGTAAATTTATTTTGATTTCGTATCCCGATCCCCTTGTATCTGAACTTGGCCATCTGTGGGTACTGCTTTTGTAAGATTAAAGGAAAGCTACTGAATAGGAACAAAGATAACCAGTTCTATCAAAAAAATTACCAAATTTCCCACTTGTTTTTCTGACTTCTCTTTTGCTTTCAACCTGTCGAACTGTGCAGGAGCGATTGACCGTTTCTGTTTTTCCTGCTCTTGGCACGTGCACTGGAGACCACTCAGCACTCCTCAGATGAGTTCCACTGGGACTTTTGAGCTGTTGATGAATTAAAGTGATAATACCGACTTCTTCCAGTTTGGGGAATAGTCTCAGCAATGGATCTGTAGGTTCAGGACTTCTCTTTACAAGATCAAGATACTTTTGTGTGTTTCCAAAATGGACTTTTAACATTCTTTTTCCCTTTTAAAAGTTACAGTAAGGTCTCGAACGAGCGTAAATGCCAGGAATGTTACATGGACTTGGTATCCGCACATCGTTAACTGCACCACGTAAACCCCAGCACTCAGATGGTGAATAATATCTGTTATTTTTTAAAGATATGTGATTTCTAAAATAAATTTTTTATATATAATGCTTTAATGCTAGTTCATTTTTTTTGGAGTTTGCTGTGGCTGTTTCCATATTTGCACGTAAGTTCTCAAACAGCAGTTATGACTTTGAACTGGTCTGAAAACTTTACAGTTTCTTTAGTGCTTTGTTTTATAGTTTAATCACCTTTAGCTGTGCAGCTTTGCCCTCTACTCTCTACAAACTTAAAGACTCGCGTGTAATTTCATTATTTTAGATCATTCCGGCTTAAGCTCTGGTTTCCTTTAGGAAGGGCGATGCTGGGGGCGGGTGGGGGGCATCAGCATCAGCCCCACTCCTGACTTGTCTATGCTGAGGCAAGGCGTCCCTCTCTGGCCTGCAGCTTCCTTTTCTGTGATAAAAAGCTTACTCAAAATCATCCCCAACGTGCACTTCAGGCAATGAAGCTTTTTTTAAAAACACATCATGACATAAATAGATTTGGGAGAGGAGGGGGCATTTACCTAGAGGGGGGAGACTTCTGTTCCTAAAAATATGGCAGACCAGATACTCTCAAGAACACTTGTAGTACAAACCTGGATAGAATTTGTATTTAAGCTCTAAACAGATAGCTGAGCTAGCAGGAAAGCAAGGAGGAAATCCCTGAGGCCAAACCAGAAAGTGTTGGGGGGGGCGAGGAGGGCTGTCAGCTGGTTACACCCTGCTGGTTTCTTAAGCCCTCTTGCCCCAATTTCTGAGCTGAGTCTTTACAGGGCGGGAACTTTGATCAGGATGCAAAAAGAAAGCCAGAACCCAGAAAGAGTCTGCCTCTGAAAGGAAGAACTTGACAAAAAGCCTGCAAAAGCTTGCTCAGGTTTGCGGACGGGGCCGGGGTGCTGGCAGGGGGAGGGTCTTCTCTGAGAATCGCATCGGTGAGCTTTCTCCAAGCAAGGCTGGAACGATTCACAGCGCCTGTGAGGCCAGAAGCGCAAGCAGAGAGTTGAAGGCAGCTCCAGTGGGTTGTGGCCACGAGTGCCTTACAGAAGCCGGCACAAGTTCTCCGTGGAAGGACACGTCCTGACTCCAGGCCTCGTATTTCCCAGACAAAGCTCTAAGAATCATGGGTCCAAAATCGAATAGATGCGGAACAGCCACCGTGATGAGAATCAAATTAGAAACGAGTCAGACTTGGAAAGCCAGTTCCCGCCGACAGCCTTTTCCTCCAGCTTTATGCCCCCTCTACCCCGTAGCACGTCCTTGCCATTCATTTTCACGTCTTCCTCTGAGTCCTTTACCTTCTCAATCTCGGGGTCAAAATTCAGGGAATCAAACTGAATTATCGCTACTAATTATGTAGAATCCAGCCCTCCCTTTATGATCTATGCATCAGGGTGTATAGATGTGTTCGTTGGCAATTTATGAAATTCCACTTTGACCAAAAGAGCTATCTGTGAGTTACCTTCACAAGGTTAAAATCTGCCTGATAAATCAGATGATTTGAAAGCAGTGCCGCCTGGAATTTCCTCCAAGCCTTTCATGCTTTGGACATTCTAAGTGAGCGGTCCCCAACCTTGTTGGCACCAGGGACCGGTGCTCCCATGAGAATCCAGTGCCCGATGAGCTGAGGTGGGGCTGAGGCGGCGATGCCGGTGCTGGGGAGTGGTTGCCGACACAGATGATGGTTCACTTGTTTTTCTGTAGTTCACCTCCTGCTGTGGGCCCCGGTTCTAACAGGCCACAGACTGGTACCGGTTCTCAGTCTGGGGATCGGGGACCTCTATTCTAAGTCACGTTTAGCTGTACTTTTGTAAGTCAGGTATTGAGTACCCAGTGTTTGAATACTGCCACTCCAGGAGCTTGAGAGCTGAAAATCCACATGAAAACAGCAAAGCACATAAAAACCAGCTCAGTACACAAAAGCTCCTCCTGCACATTTATTACAAGCTATCAAAGTACAGCGATCAGACTCACTAGATTCAGAAAAAAATTAATCCAAATTACTTTTCTCAGTAGCATATTTGTCAAGAGGGGAAATAGTTACCTCAATAGAGTCTCCGGAACTTGGTTCTCTCGAACTCTAGCTGTTTCAACCTTCGGTCAGCGAGATATTATGAAAGCCAGCCAGTTCCCTAGAATCATCAATTCTTGCAATATTTGTGCACGTAACAGACTCATTTGCCTTAAGAACATGAATGAATGACAGGAAAATGTCTAAAGGCTTTTATTCAGAAAAAATGGTAGCAAGACCAAATAACCAGACTGAGAAGTCAGGCTCCTGATTCACAGAAACTACACTCATTTCTATGCAGGAGCGAGTCTGTGTAATTCCAGGGCCAAATCATCACTTTTGTGCCTTGGTTCTGTTCTGGTTTTGGTCGAGGCTGTTTTTCCTCAGAAAAGGCATGCAAATGACAGCATTCTAATCTGAGCTGTGAGCGTGGGGGTCAGCCCTTCACGACTGGCAAGAATCACTGTCGGGAGCTTGCCGATGTGATGGGAAACATCTAAACTTGAGTTGGTTGAAGTCTGTCTTCTATTTTTTCCAAGAGACCTGGGTTCAGATCCTGTCTCTGTCACTTCACTATGTGACCTTGAGCGAGTTTGTCTCTCCTTTTAACTTTTTTCAAATGTATTCAAAAGTCAAGAATACAATAAAAACAATAGTTGCCAGGGGGTGGGGGCAGTGGAAGTGACTGCTAATGGATATGGGGTTTCTTTTGGGGGTGATTTTCTGAAAATGGATAGTGGTGATGGCGGCACAACTCTGAATATACTAAAAAAATAATGGATTGTATTTTTTTAAAGGGTGAATTTTGTGGTATGTAAATTATATTTAAAGCTGTTGTTTAATTGAACGTCAACAATACAGAGCAGTGAATCTCCAAGTGCCTATCACTCAGACGCCCCAATTTTAAGCTCACAGCCAATCTTGCTTCACCTCTATCTCTATCCACTTCCCCTTTCTTGAATCATTTTGAAGCGAATTTCAGATATATTTTATCTGTATCTCAATATATATCTCAGATAAGGACTTTTTAAAAACAATCCTAACATTATACCTTCAAATAGTGACATCAATTAATATCACATCTTCATACCTAGTCAGTTTTCAAATTTCTTTATAAGTGATTGGTTTTGAATTAGACTCCAAATAAGGCCGATCCATTGTGGCTTGTTGTCTTTTAAGTCTCTTTTAATCTTTAGAGTCCACCTCTGCCTTTTTTTTTTCCCCTTTGCAGTTTATTTATTGAAGAAACTAGTTTGGTCGTTTGGCCAAATTCTCTCTCTCTCTCTCCCTAAGTGTTAGGAGTATGTGATTTTTGTTTTAGAAAGTAATCTATTTCATAGATTGTCACCCTGGAACTGTGAGAAAGGCAGCCTTACCTTGATGAGCGGTTGCATCCTCCTCATCTGAGATGCGACAGGCCCCATGCCCCACAGGCACAGGAACTGGTAGAGCCAAAAAAAAGGCTCCCAGAAACCATCTGCTATTTGTAGTGCCCTTTGCCTTACAAATGTCACGGTGCTGTTGCGGCAGCCCATTTTAATGATGACTTATTGTTTAAGACTAATACGATAAAATACTTCCTAAAATACTTCTGCTAGTCCAGGCCGCCATTTATAACCTCAGGCTTATGACTCATGGCTCTTTCCTATGAATCTTCTTGTTTTCCTTAAATGGAACTTGCTCATTCCACCTGTTTTCTCCCCTCTTCTCCCATCTCTGCTGTCTGTGCTTTGTGGGTCTCCACTTTGAACTCGTTACGAAGTCAGTCTTGTTCATTCTGTGGGGTCACTGTTCTCTCCGTCACCTGCTCCCATGAGCAGCACAGCGGTCACTCGGACCCAGAAGTTAACTTCCCACAATGATAACAGTTTAAAATCTAGATCGTCTCGGCCGGAAGTTGGTCAGCCATTTCCATCTCCAGGTCCTTCCAGGTGCTGACTTTAGGGAACTACACACGAGATGACCAGCAGACAAGTGACGTCTTCACAGGAAGGAAGGGAGCTTGCTGGAGATGGAACGTGAGCCAGGCTGGGCACCAGTTGGTCTAAATGAGATAAAAATGCAAACGTGGCTGGCGAGGAGGCGTCTGCTCCCCTGTGGATTCTCTCTGGATGCCGGGTCTGAATTTAGGGAAAGTAAAAAAGACAGCCAAGTAATGCTGAACATCGCATGACCTAGTACTGTGGTTTCCAGTGCGGATGGCGGGTTGGCAAGGTTTAAGAGATAACATAATGGCATTGATACGTGCTCAGCCGAGCCCCGGTGCGGTGTCAGCACTCAGCAAACGCTCACCCTTAAGTGCTGTGAGCAACGCCCCAGAGGTGGGCATGGAGGGCAGAGCAGGCAGCCCTGCAGCCCTGAGCGGGAGAGGCTTGGCGGGACAGGGTCATTTAAGGCAGTCAGTCCCTTTGATCAGTTTTCCCCTGGCTGTCGCAGGGCCAGCGTTGGGGGGCAGGAAGGATGGAACACTGAAATTCGGTCCGGTGACCTCTGCGAGGAAAATGAGCTGGGTCTGGGGGTGGGAGTTGCTCCGGGGCGGGAATGTTGTGTGATCACACACTCAGCTCTCAGAGTAGGAACTGAAAGCTCGAAAGCAGAAGAGGGGGTGTTTTTTGTTTCTCTTCTTTTGTGGTTTCACACAGCAAATGTATGACAGTCTCTGCTTCTAAGCGAACGGAGCCGCCGGTCATGCACTGAGTAAGTGTGTCCTGGATTTCTCGTGTCCCTTCCTTGAGCCCTTTCATTTTACTCCTCTCCTGCTTTCCGGAAAGTTGGCCAGCTGGGAGGATCTTCTTGACAATTTCCCATGTTGTCCATAGAATTCGGTTTCTGAGAACCGGCCAGACGTATACAGTGACATTGCATAACCTGCCTGCGAAGCCAGAGATATCAGGCGAGGAGCGCCGTGGGGCTGATTCTACCCAACATGAGAGGGTCGAGTGCCATGGACAGGGCGTCCAAGGTAAGTGGCGGGGCTTCTGAATGGGCAGGGGGCCAAACATCTGTTAGGGTTAACGACAGTGACAGATTTTCATTCCGAGTTTCTAATGAAGTCAAAGGGTGAATACTAGTAAGATCCGGGTTTGAAATGGGCAGGTTTAACGTAAGCGTGGAAAAGGCGTGTACTGTAAACCAGTTGGATTCAGAGGTGGATGGAAATTACTTTCTAGCTTCTGGGGCTGCTAACACAATCTATCACTTTGCGTCCGTTCGCCTTCTAACTTGAGCAAGACCTCAGCCCTCCCTGACCTCCCCTTTCCCTGGACCCCGAGGATCCTCGGTGTCACTCCCAAGTGTCCTGAGGAGAGCTATGCTCCCTCTCCAGCGCAGAGCCCCGTTGTGGGCCTCAGCCTCCTGCGCCGAGTCCACGGTGGGCATCACCCTTCTGTCTTCCCGTTAACTCTTGTATTGACAAGTGTGAGTGGAGCTCAAGTCTGTGACGTGAATCAAAAAAGATTCACTATTTAGAAAATCGAGATGGCTACGAAAAAAATGGCTCAGACACAAGGAAAGTGAAGCTCAAGGGTGCTCTTGCTATACCTTTTAAAAATGTCAGTAGCACAGGAAAAATAGAAATGAAGCAATGACTAAATGGCGAGCCTACTTACATGAGTTCAATGCATGACTTATTTGTACAATAATAGTACAGGTTTTATTAGTGGAATTTGTAGCTGAGTGACTCATGACATCCTCTCTTATAGAGACGGTATGTAAATACCTTAGAATATCGTACCCGACTATTTTCTTTGAAATTTTTTTAACCATTGGGAAAATGGAAAAAAAATAATTCAGTAAATCCCTACATTTATATCCTCTATCGAGATTCACCAGCTCCTGACACTTTGTCGCATGTGTCTGCATTTATTTGTATATCTTGAGAAACAGCACGTACTCTGTGGTTATCGTTCTCGTCCGATCGTTTGAAAACAAACATGGCGGATACAATGACACGTCTTCTAAAAACAAGGACATCGTCCTGCAGAACTCCAATGTCATTGTCACACCCAAGAAAAATTACCAATGAATCGATAATGCCATTCTAATAATATTCAGCTCACATCCACATTTGCCAAAAATATCCTGTCTAGCTTTTTTGGCTGTTGTGATTGGTTTGTGCTTGTTTACTTTCCAACCCAGGATTCATTCCAAGACGTTGCACTGTCTGTCAGTTCTCTGTCATCCTTAATCTGGAACAATCTACTACTACTGATTGTTTTTCATAACATTGGCATCTTTTCTGAATTTCCCAGCTTTTTTAGGTCTTAGACTTCTTTTTATTTACACGTCACTCTTTCTGCCTAATTTCTATGGCACTTTACCATTTGTAATTAACATGTATATGTGCATATAACTTCGAGCTGGCATTTCCGGCATCCCCATGAAGTCCTGTTATCAATAAATACTATACAGATAGCCGTAGCTGACACGTACTGACTGTCCGTCTGCCAGGCCCTTGCTGCTTGCATTTTCCATCACATCCTCACACCTCCGTGAGGTCAAGGTGCTTCTCTTATCCCCACTTTACAGATGAGGAAAGTGAGGATTCATTGACTTGCCAGATCGCACGCCAGTGAGCCACCAAACTCTTTTCCTATAGACCCAGATAGTATTTTATGCCTCGAGGGCAACCTACGATCTCTGTTGCATATTCTTTGTTTTTACAACTCTTTAAACATACAAAATCATTCTTGACTCTTGGCTCGATCATCTGGATTTGGTCCACTAGTCATGGAGCAGGCCATCCCGTGTCCTAACGTCCTAGAAGGCCACCTCAGCTCATTCATGTCACTTCCTCCCAGGCATGGCACACCAGGGCAAGAACCCCAGTCTTCAACTCCCGGCCCGGAGGCTCCTGTAGGGTATCCCTGCAGAAATGTCAGAGCACGTAGAAGGCGATGTTCTTCCTAAAGGCTTGACACAGACAGGACCCGTCCCTGAGCCGCGGCCGAGCGTCTTGCCTGTTATGGTGAAAAGTACATACCACAGTTCCGTTCATTTTGGCGCCGTCTTACGTTTAAAGCCTACCTTGTCGTTTGGTCGCTTTTTAAATGGTCACGCCGTGCTTTAAAGGGGTCATACCGTGTACGCGGGTCTCAGCTTTGGTGCCTCTGACTTTAAAGCAACCCCCACTTTCTTCGGGCACCCCAGGTCACCTTTCACACCCTGCTGCTGACCCATGACAGGGGCCGTTGCACGCTGACCGCCCTTTCAGCCGTTCGCCGTCAGAGCTTTCGCCTCTGTGCATAGAAGATTCTGTGTAATTGTCTGACTTTCACTTGGTTTTTCCCTAACGGTTTTATAAAACAAGGTGAAACTGATAAATAAGCATCACGGCATTAGCGATAGGAAACGCTAGCCTCAAATAGAACGATTGCGACAAAGGACGAATCATGATGCGTGGCAAAGTGGTGAATCCGACATCTGGTGTGTGGGCCTATCGCACTGGAGCTGACTGACTCCGAGTTCTGCGCCGTCCAAGACGTGCCACAAAATTAGATCGAAAGGATAAGGCGACTGTGCGATTTTATGATGCATAGTCCTTGTTTGGGATTTTTGGTAGTTTGCAAAGTGCCCTATTTACGAAAATAGAGTCCGCGTGTACCTCAGCGACACAGTCCCATCTGTGGCAAGTTGGGTTCGCTTCCGAGTGTGTGTGTGTGTGTGTGTGGTGCGTCCACGCACACACACCAGTAGAGGTGATCTTAAACTTAGCATCTTTGCATCTTTGGGCGCAGCCACCTTATCTCGCTGGGGAGTGTCCAGCAGTTGGAGGAGGATTACCAGGATGTGGGGAGCAGCTTCAGGCCCTCCTTGTACCTTATGGCTCTGAGCTGGCTAGCAAGATGTTTTATGCTCAGCCCTGCCCGATCCCACCCCCCAGTTCCCCTCCCGCGTTCCTTCCCCTTCTGTCCTGCTGTGCCCACCCTTGGAGTGCTCCTCTCTCCCTGAGGCTGGGTCACCGGGGTCCTCCACACAAGCGTCTCCCCAACCCAGAGGCTCCTCCGAACCACCCCGTCTACATCGCCTCCCCGTCACTCTCATGGTCTGGCTCGTCGTCACTTATCGAGATCTGAAACTCTCTCTCCTTTGCCTCCCCCTCTGGAAAGTCAGCTCCGTGAAGGACAGACCCGGGCTTTCCTGTTCAGTGCTGTATCGCTATGCCCAGAGCAGTGCCTGCACGTAGTAGGTGCTCAATAAATGCTCGGTGTTGGTACGTGAATGGATAGGAGGTCATGAGGGATGCAGGTGGAACCCTAGCGACACAGCCCTGCCTCGGGGACAGGAGCAGCACTTCCTGGTTGTCAGGGGTCTGGGAGCAGAGGTGTCCACCGCCTCTCACGTCTCTAAACAGTGACCTGTCCCCAAGCTGACACTTGTAGGTTCCTGAAACTGGGCTATTCCTTCCCCAGAGCCAGATGTTGCCCCAGATCTGCACCTTTGCAATTGAAGTCACGGTCACAAGGACCTGTGGCCTCCCTCTGACCTGATCCAGAAGCTTCATCCCTTCACCCACCTCACAAGGCAAAACGGCCCAGACACAGCACCCAGCTTGAAAACACAAGTCGTTGTTCACTGTTTAGCCATTTACCCAACTCACAGTTTCTGGTCTCTGGGGGTTCAGAAAGTCAATGAATGAGTAAATGGACACAGTGACTTCAGGGAATGAGAGCTGCCATAAAGAAAATAAAACAGGGTGATCCGAGAGGTGATGGACAGAAAGGGCCTCTCTGGAGACCTGAGTGATGGGAAGGGCATGGCAGGCAGAGAGAACAGCAAACCAAAGGCCCTGCAGTACGAGCAAATTTCGCAGGTATCTGTAAACAGGCCGGTGTCCTCAGAGCAGGGCAAGCAAGGGAGAGAGTGGCCAGAAATGAGATGTCAGGGGTCAGCGAGGCCGGCCCTGTGAGAACTCAAAAGGGCACTCGACTTGTGAAGGAAGCCACTGGCTCGTTTAAAGCAGGAGGTGACATGATCCGATGTAACAGGTCTGTCTGATGGCTATGCAACAAACGGACCACGGGTAGGAAGGACAGAAGCGGGGCATGATGGGAAGCAGGCGCAGGTGGCCTCGTTCTGCATTTTGGATGGTACCGTACTATTCTCAGTGGACACGGAGAAGAATCGTTTGCTCTGTCTTTTGAAAAAAATACAACTTTTGGTGTTTGAGACCATCAGGGGATGTGAGCAGAAAGAATGGTGAAGGAAGGTGAGAATAGCTTGTAATTTACTGCATGTGCTTATACATATACCTTTTTATTTTTATTTTTTTAGGAACTGGTTTGTTTTTTTTTTTTTTTTTTTTCGCTCATTGAGCGAATACTGAGTGCCTACTATGTGTCAGGCACTGTTCTTAATGCTACAGAGAACAAAAGTATCTAGTCTTTTTTTTCTCAATATTTACTAAATTGTCATTATAGTTATTTTTAAAAATCCATTACGTTTTATTATTCCTGACCCTGCTTAATAACTTTTATTCTTTTAACATGTATGTGCTCTAGAGCTCACTTAAGAAAAAAAAAAAAAAGCTAGCCAGAACACCACCACCACCCAAGAGTTTACAAAGTCTGTTACAAGGCTATTCAGAGGAAACTGGCCTATGTGATAATGGAATGGAGTGACCATAGAAACGTAAGGTGACCATTTGGGGACTGTGATGACTAAGAAAGGAAATGACAAGTGCTTGGAGAGGAAATAACTTCGAAGAGGGAGGGTCGGAGGCTAGTAAGAAAGATGCCACTATGATTGGTATTCAAATATGCCAACATGAGTTGCAAAAAGAGGAAATTAATTATTATGCTAAGTGAAATAAGTCAGACAGAGAAAGAGAAGTGCCATATGATTTCACTTACAGTGCAGGGGACGATCTGGTGACAGGCAGAGGGGAGCGGGTGGGAGGCTGGGAAAAAGGGGCGAAGGGTTAAAGAGGTACAAATGAGTAACTGAATAAAATTGTAAAGAAAAATTCGTGAATAGAGGGCCGCGGGGATGGGGAGCACGGCAAAAAAGGAACGAAGTAAGCAGGAAGGAAAGGCTGTGTGCGGGGCCAGGGGGTGACGTGTGAGGGGGCGTGGCGGAGAGGGGGGGTTGCTTCCTAAACCACACGTGTCTAACCGACGTACCGTATACCAGAAACTTAAGCATCGACACTATGAGGTTTAATTCTATTAATGATATAATAACTATAACCATAAGATAAAATCTTTTAAAAAGGGGGAAATCAGTATTCTAAGAACCATCTCGGGACGTGTTGCGCAGAAGCCGCGCGTGTCGGCGTGGGCGCGCGTGTCGGCGTGG
>NW_006442491.1:36226085-36229598 GCF_000325575.1 Pteropus alecto
GAGCACAGAGAGCAGACTCGGTGTCGGGGGCGCAGGGATGCGCGTGTCCTGGGCGCGTCCTGTGCCCGGAGCCGCCTCCCCGGCTCCCAGCACAGATGCGGCGCGGACTCCCGTCTGGGCTCGTCCCCTGGCCACTCACCCCAGAGAGAACGTCTCCATGAGCTTCTGAGTCACTGGTTGCCAGGCGCTGCTCTTTTTCTTTAGACTGCTGCTTCTCCTCGTTTGTTAAGGACTGCTCAGGCCGTCTGTCATGGGAGGGGGGATAAAAACTGGGAAAAGAAAGCAGTAGGGTCCCCCTCTGTCTGCCACCTGGCTAACGAAAAGTAAAGAGAGCTTTGTGGAACGTTCGCTTCGGGCTCAGAATCAAAACACCCGAGGTCGACAGGGCACCAGGGTCGGTTACCAGCAGCAAATACTTCAAGTTGCTTCTTTACCACCTGGATGTTCTTCCAAAGTGAGGGGAACAGGGCCGGTTACACACACCTTCTCTCCAGCCCTCCTAGGGTGTCCCACAAACGCCTGCCATGGGCTTATCTGTGGCCAGCTGTTGACAACAAAACAAACCCAGGGAACAACTGGAGGAGAGCTTCGGGAACGGGGTGGCCCCTTGCTTGCCCAACACCCCTAAAAATGACCCCAGGAAATGTAGAATCTGGTGAACGAGCTGAATTTTCACTCCTGTCTCTGATCCATTAAGCGGCTTTGAATTCTTCCTGATTTCCCATCAGTCAGATGGGAAAAGCACACCCCGCAGGGACCGTGACCCCTGACACACAAGATGAGTCTCAGTTCCACACACAGACAGAGCGCTTTCTTAAGGCTGGTAATGTATTTTAATGTGCATTTGAAACAAACTAAAGCTAGCTCATCAGACTTGTCATTTCATAGGTAATACTGCTTAGGGAAAGTGTGTTGTCTTTTAATTGGCTTAATTTAGTATTTTGCTTTAAGGAAGTGTGCAGGCGGCACATGGATGTGGTAAGAATATGCAGTTGACACACAGAGTTGAAAAAACAGTGTTGGATAAAGCTGTCTCCTAATCGGAGTTGGTGTCATTGCTTGTGACCAATCAAATGGCACACAATACCTTTTTTTGTCTCCAGGACTTGTTTTTTTCATGCCGAAATAAAAAGCGGGGGAAAGAAAGAAGGAAAGGAAATGAGAAAGGAAAAGAACCCGTTGGTTTTTTTTAACCCCTCCGCTGGTTTTCGTGAACTAAGAGATAACAGTAAGAAAGGAAGCCATGCAAAATGTGGTGGGTGCTGCAGCCGGACAGGAACCCTAAAAGCCACCTCGCTTTCAGATGAGGAAACTGAGGCCCAAGACGTTCTCAGTGACTTGCCCTCCTCCTTCCACGAGTTTCTCGTGAGCAAGGGCCAAACCCTCAACCACTTGCCTCGTGCAGTATTTCTCTCATCTCCTCTTTTTTCCAAGCCAAATGTCTTAAACGATAACTCAGGGACTCGGCTAGCGAGGAGTGGACTTGGGGGTGGTGGCGGGGGGAGACCCCTGCGTACTCCCCGCCGCAGAAGACAGTTTGGTAGCACAGGGACCCGTCTCGGGCCACACCCCAAACCATCAGTTACCGAGGGCCGAGGGCCGGGAGGTCTCTACTGTTGCATCGTTTTAATCCTGAGCTTAGATCAAGGGAGCCTGGTTCACCTCATCCCCCGCCAGCACACGCTGTCAGACATACAGTAGGTGCCTAATAAGTAACTGTCGAATCAATGAAACACTCAAAGTGCATTTTAGCAAGATTCCCACAAATGGGGAAGTGTATACAAACAAGTCGATCTGGTCAAGTCCCAAACCTATTGGAAAACCACAATGTTCAGGCATCGGGGAAAAAAATGTTTCCTTTCCATTGGGTGGTTTAGGAATTTTTTCTGGCCACAGCCGCTTCCTCAAAGTCTCATTAGCAGGCAGTGCCTTCTGCGGCTTCGGAAGTCCCTGTGCCGAGTGGCCTTTTCATCTGAACCAGCAGGAGGAATTCAGAGCTGAAGGACTTAGAGCTCTGTGTCATCATGGAGGAATCGGTTCAGGTTTGTGCTTGGTCTTGTGTTTCCCTGATGCCTGAATGTCGTGCTCCTGCTTGTCGAATAGGCCGTCGTTCGGGGTCATTTTTCGAGCTGTTAGGAAAACAAGGAATCACTCTTTTAAGTTTTTTCCCCCGCTCAGGCTGCTTCTCATTTCCAAGTTTACCAGGTTAATTCACTTCTTTGTCCCCAGCGTTTATAGATAAGTCCTCCGTATTGGCCGTTTGCATCCATATGGGTGAGGGTAGGCATGGCGGGCGTGCACTGCGTAACGGGCCTCGTCCTTCCCCGTGGCTGTTGGTTTCAGCCCAGGTCACCTGGCAAGGACAGCTGCAGACAGAGCTCTTCTGGGGCACAAGTGTTTTAGACCCCAAACGCCACGGTATTCCGGCACGAACTATGACAAAAGGATTTCCCCTTCCAAAGCAATTTATGCCTGTGTTTTCTGGGATATGGAATAATCACCTTTAAAAATAATTCCTTGAAAGGATGAAGATGAAGGTGAATGTGAGTTTCTGATTTCCTCTCCCCTGGCATCCATTTCCTGTTACTTTTGATTACTTGCAACTCTGAGTTATCTGTGTAAAGGGGTGCATTACTTGTTATTTCAATTTTTCCCCCTAAGTTAAGGAAGTAGGTTAAGATGTTTCCCAGATAACTATCACAGCAGTGCAAATAATTGAAAGTTGTTTTATGTACCAGGTTTTGAAACAAAAAAAAGAGAGAGAGAATTTATATTTTATTTAAAAAGCTACATTCTACTTTAAGTTTTTTTTTTAAGCTTAAATATTATTACTTTAAATATAAAAGTTATTGGGAAAGGGGAGGGTTTCAGTTAAAGGACTTCAGATCATTTTCCACACACTCTGGAGCCTCTCATTCAAAAATTTCTTTCAACTTTTCCAAAAGGGCAGCTGGAGCGGAAGCTCAGTTAGCTTCCTGGACTATCCAGCAAATCAGAATCAACCACAAAAAAGACAGCAGTTTTCTCTCTGCAGCAAGAGAAGCGATTTTTCTTTATATTGTGAGCTGATGCAAGAAATCACTTAGCCGTCACCTCATTTAAAAAGTTCTGAATCTGTCTGAGAACGAAATGCAGATTATTGAGGCAGAGCTGTCTCAAGTCTACGATGCTACAAAGCTCTTTCCCCAGCACATCGGCCATGACACAATTCAAGGGAGATCGTTTAACACAGTTGGCAAATCCCAGGGCGGGTTCCGATTATGAAATACACCGTCTTGCTATCTTAGGTGTGACGCTCGGTTCCCCACAACTTGTGGAATTTTCAATGTAAATGTTGGAAAGCTACTGAAACTCGTGAGGAAGAGGAAAAGTGAAGGTGACAGCTTCTTGGACAACTGTCTCAGAGGGAGACGGTCGAGGAGGAGAAAGGAAGAAGAAGGGACGAATGGAAGACAGGGAAATGGGGGCGGGAAAGCAAGAGAGGGATGGATCTGGAGAGAAAAGAAAGGGGGG
>NW_006442491.1:36229638-36239506 GCF_000325575.1 Pteropus alecto
TCACTCCGCGTGCAGGGAAAGGAGCAAAGAGTTATTCTCGCCGCCTTCCCCCGTGGCGCATGCGTGCAACACACAGCTTCGGTGTCCCGTGCCTGCTGTCCTATTTTTCAGTGTTGGCAGCATGTCCCTTGTGGGATGCCCTCCCATCTGGTCCAGAGTGTGTGTGCATAGGACCCAGATGATCCCGCAGCTGACCGGAGGGGAGGTGGCGTGGCGATGGCAAGGGGCAGCGAGCCTCCCTGCTCTACCTTCAGACTCACTCGCTGCCTCCCTCACTCGCGGGGGCCGGGCCAGAGAAACCCTTAAAGCTTCTTCCAGCCTAAATTTCTGTGATTCGTAAGGCACCTGCGCTTAGCCTCCGGTTCATGCCATGGGTTCGTTGCCTTCTCTGTGCGCCCTCACGCCGTGGCCCTGCTCTCGATTTGCTGGGGAGAAAGAAACACTCACAATGTCGGCTGGTTTTTGAAAACCGCTCACACTTTGCAGCATCTTACGTGCTGTAAGTGGCACAGGTTCTTCGCTGGAGGGGCGTAGGCCTTGTGCCGGGGATGTGAGTTGTCTTGCAGTTCACAAATGATTTCCCAGATGCAAATGCCTTTATGTCCAAACTGCTTTCTGCCAAGTGTGGGAGTGGACTGGGCTTAAGTCCTCACGACAAGGAGGAGCTTATGTTCCCCAGTGCAGAAGCTATCTTCTTCCAACAGAGTAGAATCCTTTTGAAAAAACTAGGTTTTCATATCGAAAAAGCAAAACATGCACACATGGTTTAAAAATTCAAACTGTACCAATGAACACAGACTGAAAGAATTTTTTTTTAATCCTGACTTTATAGTTTCCTGGCCTCTAGTTCCCCCAGCCAGAGGGAGCCCCAATGATTTATGTAAATCTCCCCAGAAGGTGCTATGCTCATAAAAGCACAAATGGAGACAGCCTATGCACAGTTTCTCATCTTGCTTTTTAAATAATTTAATGCTATATTTTGGAGCTTGTTCCATTTCAGCTCATATAAACTCTACCTTATTCTTTTTAATGGCTGTATAGTATTCCATTATACCTCATTCGTTTTAATGGCTCTATAGTATTCCATTTTACATTATAGTATTTCATTATTTACCAATAATTACATTTAAGTTGTTTCCAGAATTCTTTGTGCAGAATCTAATTCTGGTAAATAACCACACAACTTACCCAACTGAGTTAAAATGTTTTTATCGGCTTACGATCCCTCTCTCCAGAGGTGCACTTTGTCACTCACCCATCTGTTGAAATGCACATGCCACCTTGTGATGGAGTCTGTGCCAGGCACTCCAATGTATAGGCTAAAAGGACAGACTCATGAGTCAAAACTGTCTGTGTTCCGGTCTCGGTTCTGTTTCTCGTTTTCTGAGCAACCTTAGGGTATTTACCTACCCTCTCTGTGCCTTAGCGTCCTCATCCGTTAAGTCGGATGTTAGTAGCAGCACCTGCTTCATGGGACAATGACTGTCAAGTGAGACTGTTGGTGCTAATGACTTGTTGCAATGCCTGGCCGAGTCGAAAAACTGTGAGCTATCCCTGTTAACAAAGCACAGCTAAACAGTAAACAGTAAACAGCAAACTAACGTGGTGCCTGACTCGGTAGGCATCCAACAGATTTAAAAAGATGTTTTTTCCTCTGCAATTAATTTACAGGAAAACGATGCTAGCTGGCACACGTAAGAAGTCTGCGTTGTGTGGGGTTTGCAAAGTGGGGGTCCTTTCCAGGTCTTTGCTGTGATTCCTTAAAATGTTTCTACCACTCTCTCGACTCTCCAGAGGTTCCCTCACAGAATTTTGTTACCCATCAAAATCCCTCACAAAAGCAACGTCATGTAAATACTGTTTCTTCCTCTGTCTTTCTTCCGTTTTTTGTGGGGGTTTTTTTTGAGAATGTGGGTGGGAAAATAGAGGTGGTGAGGGGAATTTTCTTATGCTCTTGGAAATGTTTCTTTTTTTCTTCCTTTTTATTTTTTTAACATAATGAGCTTTTAAAAATGATGGAAAATAAACAGTCACAAGCCAAAGATTGCACCATTCTTCCTGCTTTGATCTTTCCAAGCCTGTCTGTGTGTTTACATAACACGAATTACTTCCAAGAACATTCAAGGGCAGGAGGCTGTCTTTGAAGATAATCAAAGAGCTTTCTCCCTCAGCCTTGAGTCCTGATGTGCCCAGTCTGGTCTCAGCTGCCTCCTAAAGAAAGATACATAAGAGACTCACTGATGTCAAAGTAAAAGCTCCTACAGCCAGGGGAAGCCTTGATGAACTCGAAGGATTCACATTTTCCAAACAGCAAAGGTTTTGAAACATGTACAGTGTATGCTTTTAAAAAAAACTGTGGTTTCTATGTACCTATCGGCTCATGGCCTTCATAGGGGAAGTATGAACGCTTCCGGCACCTTCTTCTAAAACTAACTAGGAATTCTTGGAAGTCGGTCATGGAATCTGTGAGGAGGGAGCTAAAATGCTCAACACAGACATTTTTCAAAGGATGTGTTGGAAGAAAAGCGTCTGTCCTGTTAACAATGGGGTTCCATGACGCGGAGAGCAGGGGCACAGTGATCGCTTGCCGCTCAGCGGTCCTTGCACTTTATCTCTTGATTGGGGCACTTACTCATTCACTACTTCCTGCAGCAGGAGCCGGCAGACAGAGCCTCAGACTGCGAGCAGCCTGCACACAGTCTGGGCCATGACGTGGCATCAGCTGCTGGCTGCTGGCTCCTTGTGCCACTGCAGAAGATAACGTGAGAACCAGGTCTTCTCTGCTCCCTGCTTTTCCTGGTCCATACTGCATTTCTCCTCCCTTCTCTGGCGATGATAACCTTGCCTTTCTCTCAAGACTCACCTCAAAGCGTGCATGCAGTTTCTCATCACTCTCTCCCTACGGCCACCCTAAATCCAACCTCCGCCTTCAGCTGAGCCGTGGGCAGCTCACCTTGACTGGGCGAGTAGCTTCGTTTAGCGTCGTCAGCTCCCTCCCATCCCTTTCCCGCCCAGCAACCAGATATAAACAGCAGTCGATATAGAAATCAAGCCCCAGACCCTCTGCGAACTTCTCTCCAAACAGCCTGGTCACCTTTCAGTTCCTTCAGCTCACCACCTATTTCACGCACGCGCACACACACACACACGCACACACACACACACACACACACACGCACGCGCGCCCTCCCCCGGCCCCCACATCCCCAAAAGGTCGCCCGCATCATCTCTCCCGCCCTCCCGATCTGACTAACTGCTCCTCACTCTCAGATAGCAACTTGCGCAGCCCCACTCCCAGGGGAGTTTTCCCTAAGCCCTCATCCATCTGCCACTTCCCAGCTGCACTCACAATTGCTCATCCCTCCCTGTTGTCTCTCTCATCGCTCTTCAGAGGAGCAGAAACCCCATAGAGTCAACCCTCGAACAGCACGGACGTGAACTGCACGGGTCCCCTTAAAACGCAAATTTTTTTCCATAAGTACTGTAAATCTATTTTCCTTCTCAATAACGTTTTCTTCTCTCTAGCTTACTTTATCGTAAGAATACAATCTATCACCCATATAACATACAAAAGGTGTGTTAATCGAATGTTTATGTTTTCGGTAAGGCTTCCGATCAACTGTAGGCTATTTGGAGTAAAGTTTTGGGAGATCCAAAGTTATACGTGAATTTTTAATTCCGTGTGTGTGTGGCGGGGGAGGGGTGCCCCCGACCTCCACGTCGTTCAAGGGCCTACTGTATCTCTGATCTGATGAGAACGGGCATGGGCGTGAAACCAGGAGCTGCGTTGCTCACGGCCGTATCTCCGGCAGAGCACTGGGCGTATCGTAGATGCTCAGAACAGTCTTGCTGAATGAGTGAATGAATGACTGAATGCACGCACGAATGCGTGAATGGCCTCCCAGTTTTCTCCAACCGTAGCTAATTACTCCCTCGGCTCATTGCCGATTCAGCATCGATTAATTGGGCAGGCATGTGATGATTTCCCCAGAGGCATTGCCATCGCCATGAGGACAGGGAATCTCTCATTCTTTGCCTTCGTTCCCCTGAGCTCCTTCCCCTTCTTCCTTCCAGATACTTATTCATTTTCCTTTCCCCACCCCCAGCTGTATTATGGATCTGGGCATTTGAGGGAAATGTCCTGTCTGGAAATTGGTTCGTTCTTCCATCGTACCCAGAATCTATCTGCCTGTGTGCCACAGGGAACGGAAATATAAACACGTATCCTTTTTCATCTTTTAAATATTCACACGAACATTTCTAGATTAATACCTGAGTGACGATTGCGATTGTTATTAGGTTCCTTTGCCGAGGCCTGTCATTTGCTTCCGTGTGTCATCTAGACAGAGATTAGCACAGCGCCAGGAACATAGGTGCACAGTGACATGTGCCGCCACTGCCGCTCCATGTTCTCCCTACATTACAGAGGAGCCGGGCCTCACGTGGGTGGTCAGGGACAGCCTCGGTGGGAGGCGACTCTTGAGCTGAGGTCCAAAGAGGAGCTAGTCATGCAAAGATCTTGCAAAAGAGTATTCCGGGCAGAAGGAATGGCAAGGGCAAAGGGCACGAGGTGGACACAAGCTTAATGCTCCTGATCAAAGTAAGAAAATGCGGCTGGAGGGACATTGGCGGCAGGAGTAGGGAGGCCGCTGGGGCAGGGCCATCGGGGAGGGTGTTTGTTCCAAGGAACTGGAGGTTTTTAAACTAGAGACCAACGTGATCTGATTTTTGTACATAAAGTATCATTCTGGCTGGTGTCTGGCGAATGAGTTATAAGGAGAAAGATGTGATAATGGATGTGAGGAGACCGGATAGAGGCCAAGTGACCTTGGGCAAGTCCTTCGATTTCTCTGCCCTTCAGTTCCTTTGTCTGTAAAATGGGGATGAGAAAACCTCCCTCTGGGTATCATGCTACGTGAAATGAGTCAGACGAAGACAAATACCGCCTGGCCGCGTTCGGAATCTAAAAAAGCAAAGCAAACGAACAAACAAAACAAAACGAAAACAGACTCATAGCAACAGAGATCGAAGGGGTGGTTACCGGACGGGAGGGGGCGGAGGACGAAAAGATAAAGGGCAACAGGGTCAGCAACATTGTGATACGTTTGCATGGTGACGGAGGATGACTAGGATTCGTCGGGCGATCACATTGTAAGGTACAAAAGTGTCAAATCACTGCATTGTACACCTGAAACTAACATAACTAATATAACATTGTATACTAACTATGCTTAAATTTCAAAATAAATTTTAAAAATTTAAACTGTACCTCCCCCCCCAAAAGGTAAACTTATACCTCTGAGGCTTCTGAGAATTAAGTGATATAATGACTTCAGTGCACCCAACACACTATAGGTCCCCACTCAGTAGAGCCCACTGTTATCTCCTCTCTCTAGGCGAGGGGCTCCCCGAGACTTCTCAGATGTGTTTAATTCTTTGTTTTGTAACACAAACTCTGACGGTCTTTGTTGTTAAAATTCTGAGACATTAATTGATTGCATGAGGTGTCCAGAGACAGCTGCTGCCAACTATAACAAGCTACCATACTGACGAGAGCCACGTCATAGCGACATATTGAGGATTCGCCTTTGCCGAGAGCTTACATCCTTTAAGGCAGCGGTCCTCAACCTTTGTGGCACCAGGGACTGGTGCTCCTATGAGAATTTAATACCTGAGGATCTGAGGTGCAGCTGAGGCGGTGATGCTAGCGCTGGGGAGCGGCTGCAAATACAGATGAAGCTTCATTTGCCTGCCGTTCACCTCCTGCTATGCGGCCCGGTTCCTAAAGGCCATGGACCGGTACCGGTCCACGGCCCAGGGGTTGGGAACCCCCGCTTTAAGATACGGCCAGCTGCAATGAACTCAGCAGGCCGGAAGTACAAAGTAAGCCATGTCTCCAGAATAAGACTGTTCCTGTCCATCTCGGACAGCTGTGTGTGCCCACTGGATGGGTGACCATCCAAGCCCGTTGTTCTCTGGAAAAACATCCCTGCCTTCCACAGCAGGCGAATGCACTGGCTACGCTGATGACAATCTGGCCCCTTCCCAGCAGCTGCTGTATTGCAGCAACCGCTCGGTTCAAACGCACACGCTGTCTTATTTCTAGACAAATGCGAGCCCATTTCAGATGATGGGCTGTTGGTTTTAAGACTGTGGAATGTATTTCCTGGGAATCGTGATGACTGGCCGGAGACCGTGTTTCTGTTTTCCCTTTTCTTCCCAGTGTGGACAATGTATAATTTTCCAAAACTATAATCACGACTCTTGGGCAAAAAAGAAAGTGAACTGGTGTCAAAAATCTCATTAAACTGATTATTTAATGAGGGGAGCAGAAAATGTCAAAACCAGGTCAAGGAGCCTTTAAGGAAGTAGATATTTGTAGAGAACTTAATGAGGGGATGTTAAGGTGGGATTTCAGGGCTGGGTACAAACCTAGTAATAACCCATAATCTTCCAGGCTGTCTCTTGCTACTAAACGGAAATTATTTGCCTCTTTCACTGGAAAGAAAATTGTAAAGTACCACGTAGCTTTACTAAGTCTTGACCTCTAATCAATACTCTCGATAAGAGTCTAAAACTACATTCCATTGAAATACTTTACCTGTGCTGGATCCTCCAGGCTGAGCACCCACGTTCACCTGGCACTGCTCACGACACGTTCAAGGGCCAGTAACTGAGTGTGCGGACTAGCTGGGCCTGGAGGCCCAAGTTCTGGACAGCTCGGCGGTCATTCTTACTGAAGGCCACCGAAGAGGGTGGGCAGGGGCTCAAGGAGAGCTTCCTGCGTAGTACCCTGCTCTAGACAGAAACAGGACCCCTCAGCTTGGTGCTCGGTGTCACTTCCCCGCCCGGAGACTTGAGTATGGCGCGCTACATTACTCACCCTTACGCACCCATCACTTCGCCAAGTCGCCAGTGAACAGCTACTGTGTGCTGGGACCTATATTTCCTAATTGTTCTGGAATAAGTACGCGTCGATGTAACACGGGGTGGGGAGTGATTCGGTCAGGACACACAGAAACAAATTGCTGTCATTTAATTACAGCAGAAAGTTCCAACGAGAAGGGGGCTTGACCGGTGTTGCCGCTGCGACAAAGTGATTTTGGGGGGGTAACCGTGTGGCTCACAGAAAAAGCATAGGTCCGAGAATGAGGGAGCCTGACTGGATTTCGATCCTGGCTGTGCGACCAGAGACAAGTCGCTAAACCCCTGTGCCTTTGCTGCGTCGTTCATGCAGTAATGAACATTTACTGAGAATCTCCGATGCATCTGAATCCATGCTTGATGCTGGAGACAGAGCAGCGAGTAAGTGAGATATGGTCCCAGCAGTCATGGAACTGCCAGTCCGTTTCAGGAGAAAATTAACAAGAACTAGACAAGGAGCAGTATAATAATTATGATGGTAACAGCCAACCTTTACTGAGCACTAAGTGCTGTTCGACAAGTTTTATATACTCATCGGCCCATTTAATTTTTACAGTAACTCCATGAGGTAAGATATTACTGTTATTCCCATTTTACAGACAAGCAAACAGGCCTCATTTGCTCACGGACACATAGCTAGGAAATCACAGAGCCAGGATTGTGCCCCCACTGTGCGCTGCAGCCCGTTCTGTACCTACCAGGGTCAGAGTCACCACGAATTAAATCAGGGCCATGAGAACATACTAAGGAGACTGGGCCCGGTCTCAGGGTGAAGGTAAGACTTCCCTGAGGCTGTGACATGTCACCTGAGACCCCCAAGGACAGGTAGGGATGAATCAGGCAGGGAGCAGGAGCAAGAGCTTCTGGCTGGAGAGGAGATAAAATGGCTGTGGAGAGCATGGCCTGCCATTCCCAACTGGGTGGCATCGGTACTGCAGTCTCGGCATCAGCAATAACAGTGACTTCTTCCTCCCTCCCGCCCCCAGACACGCTTGGCAAGGGCACTTTACGACAACTGCCCTGACTGTTCCGACGAGCTGGCTTTCTGCAGGGGAGATATCCTCACCATCCTACAGCAGAACGTGCCACAAAGCGACGGCTGGTGGAAGTGTTTGCTCCATGGGAGGCAAGGCCTGGCTCCTGCCAACCGCCTCCAAGTCCTCACGGATGCCCCGGCAGACAGGCCCTGTCCCCCTCTCCTGAGAGCCCCGGAAGAAGCACTCCCCAGCTCCCAGGAGACCTACCAGGTGCCCACCCTGCTCAGCCCCCCGCCTCCAAGCCCCATGTATGAGCAGATGAAGAGCTGGGTAGAAGGGCCCCCGCCACCCACAGCCCAAGTCTACGAACTCCCCGCCTCCCCTGCCAGTGCCAGGATCGTCTGTGAAAAGACTCTAAGCTTCTCGAAACAGGTAAGCGTACCGCCAAGTGGAAGAGATAGGTTAAGCCGCATGTAACCCCAGGGGCTCACCGCACCCCCAAAATCACTGCTGTCCACTGGGCCAAACATGCAAAATGGGAAACAGAGGGTCGGCGTGCTTGGGTGAGCTCACGCTTGGTACCCACTTTGGCTGTCGTTAACACTCTCAGCGACCCCCGTGACCCCCCGACTCTCCAGGCATGCGCACTTTGTGGGAAACTGAGTGCTTCGTCCCGCTGTGCTTGAAAGCATTATGGATGTTCACGGTGGCCTCTCATCACCCTAGAAAGGAACACTAGGACTGCTGATGACCAAAGGGGGTGTTGAATTTCCCTGGGTTCAAAGGCAAGAAATTACCCATCGGATTTAAAATATATGTTCTCTTCCATCCAGAAACTTTAATTCCAGAATTGGTACAGAAATGCACAGGAAGGCAAATGTATATCTGGATAGGGAGGCCATGGATATTATGGCATTATTCATTATAAGGAAAACTTGAAGATGCCTAAGTGTGTGTTAGTGGCAGATTGGTTACACATATCTTTGCAACAAACTCCTGTGCAATTGTGAAAAAAAGATGAGGTAGTTCATGAGGTGTTTATACAGGGGGATAAAGAGCCACTTAAAAACCAGGCAAACAAACAAAAACTAAAATCAAAAATTCTATGTGTGTATGTGCACGCGCACGCACGTTGTAACAATACACACCCCGACAGTGGTTACCCTGAGGACGTGGCACCGGGTATGCAGAAGGCGAAAGAAAGCATTAAGCGGGGACTTTTACTTTATTCACACCTCTGTCCCCAGCACCTAGGACCAGGCCCGGCATGCGGTGGGTGCCCATAAATATTTGGTGAGCTAAGAGATTAGGAAGTTGATGTGTGTGTTATGGTATAGAGTGTGTATTACATC
The DNA here is from genome assembly GCF_000325575.1 of Pteropus alecto. Lineage (NCBI taxonomy): Eukaryota > Metazoa > Chordata > Mammalia > Chiroptera > Pteropodidae > Pteropus > Pteropus alecto. Next base: position 36,238,892 of record NW_006442491.1, read on the forward strand.
TGCGATTTTAGAAATAGCAGTTTTAAAAAACGGAGGAAAAGAAGCCCTCAAAATGCAGAATGCAAACATTTTTTAAAGAAGGAAAGAAGTTAAAAAAAAAAAGGAAAAATAGAACACGCTTTTCCTCCAGCCCCGGCCCCCGTGAGGTGTTAAGAATGCAGAACAGATTCGCATGGTCGTTTCATGCCATCGTGCACTTGGCTTTCAGCTCAGACGACACACGTCACCTGATCACAGCCCTGGGCAGAGCTCCTGGCTCCTAAAAGGAAAACAGGCGGTGTCCCTAATACCCAACACAGTGCTCGAGAAACATTTGCCGAATGAATGGGGTGACCAGCTACAACATAAGGCTTCATAACCCTGAACTTCAACTTCTAGACTGATGCCGGTGTGCAAGGAGAGAGCTTAATCTCAACAGAAAAGGCTTGGGCATTCGCTGTAAAGGTTGTCCCTGACATGAAGTGTGTCACCGGTTGGAGTCCTCTCTCATGTAGCCTGTGGCAGTCGGACAGAAACCACGGCCCCCGACGGGGAACTCACAAACCCGGGCTCCTTGCCATCGGGGTTCTTGAGGCAGCCCCAGTAAAACACCCCAGGGGGACTTTCCTGCCTTGC
>NW_006442491.1:36239583-36275748 GCF_000325575.1 Pteropus alecto
CTCCCCTTTTTTTATTGCCTGCTCTGAGCTTGGGGGGTCCCTTAGAGCCATAGATGCCACCTATATCGTGAGAGGGGCGGACCCCATCATTTCGAAGGTCACCTCCAGTTGTGCCGTTTGACGATTCTAAACACTTTTACTGCTGCTTCTACTGCAAGAGTGGAGGAACTGGAAGAAATGGAAGATGATAATCAGGACTCTTTCGATCCACGAAACGGGCAGGCATCTCCTTCCCTCTTGGGTGTTGGAGCCGTTAGCCCTGTGCCTGAGGCTGCCTGAGAAATACGCCCTGAGCAGAAGCGGTCGTGGGTAGAGCTAGTCCCCGAGCTTTGAGCGGTGTTCCCGCCGGCAGTTCACGGGCTTGGAACACGAGTGGGCCAGCCCATGTCACAGACGCCCTTCGTTCCTGGGTTGGCTATGTCCAGGTTAATGTTGGCCAAAAGTTAAAAACCAAGAAGGTGGAGACATGTCACTTTGCGCCAGTTGTCCTAAGAGAGGAGTCCACGCGTCAGTAGCTGGAAGAGCCCTCTGTGGGCCTGTAGGTCAGAGCAATCCTTCATGTCGCAGATGAGGAAGCGGATGCCTGGGGACGTGGACAGGGCTATCCAGGGGCTCGCGGGCGACGAAGACCAGAGACTAAGGCTCCCTCGTCGTGTCTGCGTGTCCGCCTGCACCCCCAGACTGCCGACACCCAGAGGCAGAGAGCCCTTGCATGCCCCCGACATGTATTTCTCCGCCTCTGGCAACACTGTCTAGTCTTTGCATTGACCTTTCGTTGAAGATTAACCTACAAATCCTACGGATACAGCTCAGTCACTAGTACCCAGATCAAGAAACAGAACGAAACCGATGCCTCACGCCTCCTCCCAGTCACTTCCCCCCGGTCACCACTATTCTGTTTTACTTTTTCTTCCAACTTCCTCAATACAATGTGGAGGCCTGACTTCTTCCTGTTGTTGTTGAATCACCAAATAGAGAACATACTTTGCTTTTGGTTGAAATTCGGAAGGGAATCTTTAGTATTTCAAGTGGAAAGGGTCAGATTTCCTGATGAAATTGCTCTAGGACCCACGCGTTCCCAAACTGGAGTTTCCTTCTGATTCCTTAAACCTTTCGAAACCGCGTTTCTCAGATGTTCCTGAATTGATCGCCTGCCGTCTCGAACCCACGTTTTCCAAGAAACGCTGGGCATTTTTGAACTGGCTTCTTTTCACCTGAAACCCTGTACCCAGGAAAGTCCCTTTGCTCCCTGTAGGTATTCTGTAGGCAGAGGTGGCTATCGAACTAAAATGGGCCTGGGATCGCAGGGGAGTAGCGGTCAATGGGCAGCCTCTGGGGAGGCTGCAGGGTGGGAGAGAGCTCGGTGTGTTGGAACACATGGGTGACGTGTCCTTTCCTATGATCCCCCAGGCCCTCCTCACGGCTCCCAGACCTGCACGGGCCTCCTCGCCAGCTCTGCCTGCCCAGCTATATGACGTGCCTACCCAGAGCCGGGGTCCCCCAGCCCTGCAGGTGAGCCTTGCCCTCGGCCCTGCTCCCCACGGGCCTCTCTGCCCAGAGCGTGGGGTCCTCAGCGTCACGCAGACGTTACATTTCAGCTTCACCCGCGGGGGGCTCTGGGCATCCGTCCGCTCCGGGTACCAAAGGGCGCGTCACCTCTCAGAAGCCAGCTCTGTGCCCAAGGAGTCCAGACTCGCTCAAGAGAATCTTATGACTATTTGAATGCTGGAGATTTTTTAAATTTTTACTTTTCTTTCGTAATAGATATTTCACATCTATGTACACACACATACGTATGCATTTTTTTTAAAATAGTATTTTGAAAGATATACATCTCAGTCTTAACATGATCGTGGGTTATCTTAACATTGATTATCCCTAGAGGATGAAATCTTTGGTCTTTTTAAAACTTATCTGTAAGTAGGGGGAACATCAAATTCGTAAGGCGTGCTTCATGTAACGGGGAAATCGTTCATTTCTTAGCCCAGCCACACAGCCCAGTGGCTGCTTTTACTCGGCGCCATCAGAGCTTAGAGATCGTCAGGAGTCCTAACCGCGGGGCTGCCCGGCCCTACCGCACCCCAGACTCTGTGTGATGTCTGGGTGGGCCCAGCAAAAGGGATTTTAAAGCTCCAGGTGATTCGATGGTGCAGCCAGGGCTGAGACTGACATTCTAGTCTAAAGTAACCTTCAGCCTGGCTGTGACCTTCTGGTCACTCACTGCGGGCCCCAAAGCTCTAAATGAAGATGCCATCGCGTGACTGCCTCGCTCACCTTCCCCTCATTCTGCTGATCCTGTTTTTATTTAAAATGTGGATTTCATTCGTCATCATTTTTTTTCACATTAATTGTGATTTTTAAAAAGAGCGCGTTAAAATATTATTTACCGCGATCACCGAGTTTTCTGGTGCCCCCTGAAGATATCGTGCCCAGGCCTAGTGCTACACTCTCCTCACCCTGGTCCCAGCCCTGAGAACAGGCCACCCCCAGCCAGCTTCGTTGGCACATTCTCACCCTCGGCTTTTCTCAAGCCAGACTTAGTCCCCGTGCACTGGGCCCCCAAGCTCTGGTGGCACAACTTAAGTCATTGAGGGTCCCATTGGAGCACTTCCCACTTTGCTTAAGGGTTAGTGAAAAGCACCCCCACCCTTCCCCACCTGATGAGGTAGAGATGGGGGGCGGGGTCAGTGGGAAACTCACAGCCCAACTTTCTCCAAAAACACCCCTCTCCAAATTCCATCTTTTTCTCTCCTTTGCAAAACCTTTTTTGCTTCTCTGACGCCTCACCTCGGAGCATGGAACCTATCTTTCACGTCCCAATACATGTACTTTCTAATTGCTGCATGAGAAAATGCATGTTGCCTATTCAGGCACCTGTCTTGCTCATCACTGGGTGTGTACACGTCGTTTGGCTGAGTGTCTAGTAGCTAATAGGCACTCAGTAAATATTTGCAGGCTGAATACATGAGTGATAAGCTCAGGAAAATTTCTACTGAGAAAGGCAAACGAGCAGGACCGTGAAGCCCAATCTCATTTATTCTTCTTTAATTCCCTCTCAAGGCTCTGAGCTGCCATCTTTAACTCAGGCAGCCGTGGCTCATTCTGTGTACAGTTTGCCCACTTTCCGTTGAGAGGGCATCTTTTTAATGCACAAAGTCCACTATTGAAATGACCCCCACGGCGGCCCATAAGCTCCCGCCGAAGAGCATCATGACCAGAAGCCCCGAAATCTTCAGTGATTTGCTTTTCCGTTTGGAAAACAAAAAACCAAAAAACGCTGGCAAGGGCGAGTTTGTGATGGGCGGCCATCAGGAAGGAAACAGGCACATCGTCTTCCTTTGTGGTCTTTCTCCAGGAGCCAAAGAAGCAGCAGTTATACGACATACCCACCAGCGCCCAAAAGGCAGGATGCAGTCCCCCCGCCGGCCAACAAAGTGTAAGTATGATGCGGTCCCGAGATTCGATGCTGTGAAAACCTCAGCATCCTCCAGGACATTGAATAGCTTGGTCAGAGTGAGGGCGGCAGCTTCCTCGCGGCAGACCTCTTCTCTTCCGACCCCCGAAGCGCAGTGGCGTTCAGGAACAGGGCCGGCTGTGTGGTTGGAGCACATCCTCTCACTTCTGATTCTATTACAGACTTAGCACACGTATTCAGATAACTCCGGCAAAGGGCCCAGTGCGGTGCGTGGCACAGGGCGAGGCCTCGGACAAACGCTTCTGCTTGTTTTAGAGCTCAGAGACATGCTGTGTTACACTGGGTTTTTATTTGTATATGGGAGGGATGCCTTAATTTGAAATCCGTATAATCCGTGTTTAGCTTTGGATTCTGTCACATGTATATGCTGAACATGCGTACGCCCAAGCTTATCGGGGAAGGCTTTGCAAAAGGGGTGCCATCTCACGAGGGCTGCACAGGGGTTTGTTAGATGCGAAGGAAAGGGTCGGGGGCGGGGGGAGCATTCAGAGCAGGAGGACCTGTTTGGGCGAAATCAGATGTCGCGGGATAGAGTGACCATTCTAAGTTTCGGGAAAGGTAAACAGCCTGGGCGGCTGGACCTACGGGGAGGGTGGCGGCAGGCACGATGGAGGCACGATGGAGGTGGAGAGAAAGAAGGCTGAGAGGGAGGGCGGGAGCAGACGGGAAGGCAGCGGCGATGCAAAGCCGCCGAGGAAGCTGGAGCAGGAAGGTGGCCGTCAGATTTTTCCGACGCGCAGTGCCCAGCACTTAGAAGGTCCTCGGCATCCTACACCTGTGCCACATGAGTCGCTCACACCACTTCTTGTTGCTGCTAAACTGGGTGACTTTGTGTGGCTCTTCACAGAGGCAGAGTGTTCCCGTGACATCAACAGCGGCCTTGAGGAAGGCCTGCTACAACACCTTACCAAACCCTCAGAAATCGGAATGGCTTTACGACACTCCAGTGCCTCCAGAAAAAGCCGATGGAAGAAACGCATCTCTAACCAGCTTTGTGGGAAAATCGGGACCCCATACTCTCCCCACGTGTATGTCCAGTTTCCACAGTCCTCCAAACACCAGAGCAAGGTCCCTCACTCCAGACCTGCATAAAAACGTGTCCATGCAGAAAAAACTCAGCGTTCCAGAAATTCCTCCTCATAGCTTTCTGGGACCCAGAGACACCTTCCCTTCGGACGAAAGTGTCGACTACGAGGTTCCTTCAAGTTTTCTGGTTCTCCGAGTGGAGCAGCAGAACACCAAGCCAAATATTTATGACATCCCGAAAGCTGCACCGACCGTCCCTCAGGCTGTGAAGGAGCTGGAGAAGGCTGACGGGTCTCCGGAGAACCCCGTGGACCATAACAGCTCGTGGTTCCCCAGACAGGCCACGTGGCTCTCTCCGGAGCCAGACAGGTCGTCCGTCAACAGTTCTGACAGCAGGGCCAGCGGCGTGTCTTCATGCTCCTCCGCATCCACGGACTCTTCATCCAGCTGCTTCTCGGAGGAGTCAGCAAAGGAGCCCTCCTTGGACCTGGACTCGGCCAAAGGGACGGTAATGGCTCTCCAGCAAAAGGTGGCCAGCGCCGTCGCGGGCCTGATGCTCTTTGTAAGTAGGAAGTGGAGGTTCAGAGACAACCTGGAGGCCAACATCGACGCAATCCACAGGGCCACCGACCACATAGAAGAATCTTTGAGAGAATTCCTAGATTTTGCCCGTGGAGTCTGTGGCACCGCCTGTAACCTCACCAACAGTAACCTTCAGGCCAGAATCAGGGAGCAGCTACAGACAGTCTCCAACTCCTACCAGGTCCTGCTCGAAACCAAGGACAGCCTGGATAGCTGCAGCTGGTCCCTGGAAGTCCTGGTGATGGACGAAGTCCAAAGCAGCCCGGATGACCTTGAGAGATTTGTCATGGTGGCGCGGATGGTTCCAGAAGACATCAAGAGGTTTGCCTCCATGCTCATTGCCAATGCGAGGCTCCTCTTCAAGCAGAATTGTGAAAAGGAAGAGACTGCGCATTTGACCCCAAATGCAGGATTCAAGCTTGCAAAATGCATCCAGCTTCCCCAAAGGGAAGTGGAATTCCCCCAAAGGAGTGCCCCTTCTATTAAACAGAGGCAAAGCGAACTCTCCCCTGAACTCTTAAAGAAAAATTGGACAAACGCCTGTGAACAGGTGAGTTCAGAGTCCTGAGAAGTACAATATAAAGGGGCTTCAGCGTTTAGCTGGTGTGGTCGCCCATAAGTTAGATGCTGAAAATCTCTCAATAGTCACATAGGCTTTGGGAGACACTGGTTCCATTTTTCCAAAAATAAAATTCATGAAAGTAAAATTCTAGATGCAATATTATTTATTAAGAAGCACGGTAAATAGTATTAAGGCACGTAAGCCGTCTTCTGGAAATTTGGGGCTTTTCAGTTTACCTCTGATAACTAAGATTACAAAGAATTTTAAAAGCCTTTTAAAATCCATCCTCTGAGCAAATATCTTAATCTCACCATCAAGTTTTCTCGCATTTTTTGAAAGTTATAAATTGAGTCATCGTCAGCGTGTTTCTTAGAAACAGAAGAGGAAGTATAAACACGCTTCCAAACACGCTTCCACATCATGCACGGTCTTAGCAGCCTCCACACTGCAGTTACTCTTAAAAACACTTTGCTGCATGACTTCAGATGCTCTAGAAAGAGACCCTTTAGTTCAAGCAAGTCTTAAGCACAGTTCAAGCACAGCAGGCCACCTGGGGGCTGTGTCAGGCGATCATTTGGCACTTTCAACCCCAGTCTTAGTATTCTGCTGAAATGCCCAGTGTGCTGTAAGGGCTATAACACATTCTAGAGAAGCTAGAAATGTAAATGTTTTTAATTTCCCAATTAAACTACACACGTGTGTGTGTGTGTATATAGTTATAAACATAGACATGACTTTTTAAAAAAACTGTGTGTCATCGTACTAAGCCATGTTGGTAGACGAAATTCAACCCTCGGACAGTCCAAGTGTTCTTTGTTGGGAAAAGACATCAGTAGGCAGAACAAAAATATGAAGAGGAAATGCTCACGCGTTAAAGTGGCCTCAAACAGCTGTATGATAGCGTGAAAGCACTCCAGTGGGTAATTCAAAAGGATTGTATTTTTCAGAAGTTGCCTAACCTAGAAGAGAAAGAAAAACCCTTCTTGAAACAAAGGTTGGATGAAAACGAAGCCTTAGAAGCACAGGTGAGCAATACCGCCCACGCTCCCCACGCTTTATCCCTGGAGATGTTTCCCGCTATGAGTAATTCCACAATAGAGCCATGGCCCACGCGGGAGGAGAATTGGGCTTTGCGATAGTGTTTCCTTTTGGTTGCAAAAGAACCCTAGAGATGAACGACCCAGTGAGCCCCGGGGCCCGGCACGTGACCCTTTACCCGTTCGTGAAGCCATGCGGGGTGCTCTGCAAAGCAGTCGTGACATGGCTGTAAAGAGCTCGGGCTCACGTTCCCTTTGACATGGTCCCCGAATGCTTCTGGTTATGACGCAAAGACTCTGGTGTCCTGAGCACCTCCTGCGGCCCCCCGTCCCGTCTCCCCCAGGGAGGTTTGTGTCTGGGCTCACACCGACACCCCCTCACTGTCTCGCATAGTAATTAATACACGGCCGTGTTCTCAGTGGCCACGGGGTTCGGCTGCAGGGAGAACTGGCTCTGGGACATGTCTCTGGAGACAGAGATGGGGCTCTTGAGGGAAGGGTGATGTGCTGTGCCGCCACCATAAGTGATGCACCCCGTCCACTCCAGCCCCTTCCCGGGGAGCTGGTGGGTCCAGCTCCAGCGGTATTTAGTGGTGATAGAGTAACCAGAGACAGTGCAAACTGAGACGAGCACAGCCTGCTGATGGAACCTATCTCTTATCTGTTGTTTTTTTCTCCTTCTCCAGGACCCCAGGTCTCCTCCCCGCCGGCCTTTGAGTCAGCAGGACCCCGAGAAGAAAATCCACCTCTCGGAACACTGCCGGCTCTATTTCGGGGCGCTCTTCAAAGCCATCGGTGTCTTTCACAGCAGCCTCCGCCACGGCCAGCCCCCCGAGGTCTTCATCACGCACAGCAAGCTGATCATCATGGTGGGACAGAAGCTGGTGGACACGCTGTGCAAGGAGACGCAGGACAGGGACCTGCGCAACGAGATCCTCTGCAGCAGCAACCACCTCTGCAGCCTGCTCAAGAACCTAGCCCTGGCCACCAAGCACGCCGTGCTCAAGTACCCGAGCCCCACAGCCCTGGGGCACCTCCAGGCCGAGGCGGAGAAGCTGGAGCAGCACACGCGGCAGTTCAGAGGGACGCTGGAGTGAGCTTCCCTCCCGTGCAACTCTGTCCCACGGGACAAGGCAGCCTGGGGGTACGCTATGGGCGGAAGTAATCATGGTGCCCAAAGCAGGTGTTCTCAGTGTCTGGGCAACCCCAGCGCATTGGCTTACCCCACGAGAGCCAGGGAAGAGAGGCAGCCATTAAGTAAGGACCGTGTATAAAGTGACGTGTGGAAACCGGTTTGTAGATTGTTTAAATGTGTGCCTGTTTTAAATTCATTCGTTCGGTATTTATTTATTGGGCACCTACTATATGTCAGATTCTAGGTGTTGGACAAATAGCAGTAAATTAAACAGAAGCCTTGCCTTAAGGGAGTTTACATTCTAGTGGGGAGACACAATAAAGTGGTGGAGAAATACACATAAAATATATCAGGTGCTAAGGAGAAAATAAAGTAAGAGAGAAGAATGAGACTTATTTTCGAATGATTAATTTCTTTTGCATCGTTAGGTAATATAATCAGCATTACATTTTTGGATTGAATTAATTCTGTAAGATTGGTATGAATCATGTATCTGTGTCTTACACCAAATATATATATATGTGTATATATATGTACATATATATATATATGCTATTTTGTCCAAGTTCAAGATGCATATTTGAACTTGGATAAGATAAAATAGCATATATTTGCAACCTAACATTTTGTTAGGTTTCCTTTTAACTTATTTTGTACATTATAGAGTCTGTGTTGATAAATTCAATATGCTCAATCAGCAAAGTTTTGTACCTCGACGGTCTCAAATCTGTTGTCATTTATAATATTATGTAAATATAAACATGAGTTGAAACATCCTTCGCAGCAGTCCTTCCTCTGGAAAGTCTTTGATCTGTGTTACCTGGGTTCCAATGTTGCTTCTGCTATTCAAATGCTTCTCCCCAGAGTGTTTGGGGAGGTGCAGCAGAGGCCACAGTCTCGTGCGGAAGGCTAACGGGAAAATCAAAGCCATCGCCCATCGCGGTACAGCCAGGAAGTGTCGCGTGAACAGGTCGCCCTTCCCCGGGCACAGATCTAAAAGTGGCTCGGAGCGCCCCTCCTCTTCCTCAGACCACCCCCTCTTCTCCTAGCAGCTGGGCCTTTTGCTCATGTTGCTATGGTTACATCATCCCTACTTCACCTCAAGTGAAGGTGCACGTTCCTGTATGTATCCCAGCCGTGGAACACCGTGCCTGGAAAGAGCATCTGCAACCTGGAAGTCACCTGAAATGGTACCAGGTCCAGTTCCCATCCGCTGCTCTGCACTTAGTAGGCGCTTTAAAATTGTTGGCGGCTGGAAGGCTGGTTGCTTTCACCAATAGTTCCCAGGTTCCTAGAGAAGGAGTCCACTCGGCGAGGCTTGGTTCCCTGGACCGCAACGGAGAGCCCCAACTTCTCTGAACAGCTGTGACGTGCATCGGCTAGGATCCCTTCTGTTACGCATGATCGAAAAAACACATCTAGTCTGTCTTAAGCAATAAAGGAAATTTAACAATTCAAGTATTTTAAAATAATCCAGGGGCGGACTGACCCAGACCAGCCGGTTCGGGGTGATCCAACAGCATCTGCGGGCCGCGTTTCTCCATCCCACTTTTTCCAGGTCAACTCTCACGGTTGCAAGGTGGCTGCCCCACATCGTATCTGGTGCCAGACCCTCGAAGCTCTGGCGAGCAGGGCATGTGATAACCAGGGGGACCTAGACCTGGAATTCCCCCCCCCTCCTCCCCCTGCCACGTGTCTTGAGAAAGGGGCGGCTCTGCCAAGACTGTGAAACATTTGAGATGTTCCCCCTATTTCAGATTAAGCTCAGCCTGCCACAGTTTCATAGAGGCTGACAGAAGACATGAGATTCTGGGGTCAGAGACTGTGTCGGGGGTCCCCAAGACCACCCTGTGGCCCAATGATTCGGTAGGAGGATGGCCAGGACTCAGCATAGAGTCCTGCTCATGGCCATGATCTATCACAGCAAAGGAAAAGGGTGGGCGGGGGGAGTGTGCAGCGGAAACCAGGCTCAAGCTGCCAAGAGTCCCCACCTGGGAGCCACACAGGACACCCTTCCTCTCCTCTAGTAATGAGCTATGATGACGCATGGGCGACGTCGCCAGCCAGGGAAGCTCATGAGAGCCCAGCGCCCAGGGTTTTATTGGGGCTGATCGTGTGGGCAGCCTCTGCGTGGCACAGGCACCCAGTTCCAGACCCGCAGAAGGAAACCGGGTGTTCAGCATGAGTCGCGTGGTTCATACAACCAGTGGAGACCACTGAGCCATTCTTGTCAACTCTGGGGGTGCTGGGAACCCTCCCAGGTCCAAGTTGCCGTACAACCAAAGGCCAGACTCGCAAGGGCAGCCTAATATCCTAGTCTTCTAAGGACATAAGTCAAGGCTGTTCTGTCGACTCTTGTGCACAGGAAAGAACTTTTCTTACACCATCGGGAGAGCTCTCACTTCATATTTACACCCCTCCCCGAGTTCCCACGGGCAATGCGAAGGTGGCCACGCATTGCTGTGCACACAATGGGTTATGTCAAGGCCAAGGAACTCTTGAAAACCCCGATCTGCACAAGCCTGATGAAGCTTTAGGTCCGAGGGCGATGGTATCTTTTTATTATGTTGAGCAGCGAACAAGCCTGCCCTTCTGCTCTGGAGGGAGACGCGACCTCTGTCTGTCCTCTGAGCGTGCTTGGAGTGATGGATAGCCCAAAACAAGATGCCACTAATGCCTCTGCTCAGAAGACATGAAGCAAGGCAAGAGACCCCTGGAGAACTGCGTCCCGCCCAGCAGGAGCTCCCAGCAAAGTCAGGAGGGAAGTCGGGGACGAAAGGGGGTTCCTGCAGGGACACACCCATATCTGTCTGCCCCAGTGGGCAAAATGACCTTTCACACAACAATAACAACAGCACGTGTGTGTTAAGTGATTAGCACAGTTCCAGACACTGTTCTAATGCTTGAAGTGTCTCAACTCATTTAGTGCTTCCTAAGTGATATAGTCTCCAATAGGTAATGAACAGGTCTCTATTGGTATCAGAACACTATGTGTGTATGTACATGTGTGCATAGATAGATATAATTACATCTGGAGATAGATATCTATATAGCTATGTTTATCCATCTACTTTGGGGGAATGAGTTCAAAGCAAGGACCCTTGTTGACGGAGTACCAAACCACTGGGTTTAAAACAATGAAAACTGCTCTTGGCTAAATGTGTTGGCTTCTTCGTTTTTTCTTTTGAAAGAGCAGTTATGGGATGAGTTTCCACTGATAAATTCAATAGGATACTGACTTCTGAAAAAAAAATGTTAAAGAATAAAATCACATTTTTTTAAGCTTTTGGTATCTTTTTGTTCAGTATTTTTCTTCGGTGCCCAGAATTCTATACCATTTCCTCTCAAGCTAGGAAGAGGAAATGGTGGGCGGCGTGGAGGTGGTTGGTGGTAGCAACTCGACCTCAATTAAGTTAAATTACATCTGCAGGATGGAAGGTGTGGGGAGCCCCGTGTAGAGATCTTCCAGTGTGACAAGCACTGGGGATCCACGTTTCTGGTTTGGTGGCAACTTTTTTTTTTTTTTAATAAAACCTCTTTTAAAAAATGTACGTTCTCTGCAGGTCTCCAAAAGCTTCCCGTTTGCAAAGGTTGCCCGTGCGTGTCAACCATTTGCTAATGCCCTTCCCACCTAGGGAAGAGTGTTCCCATAGAGGGAGCAGCAAGACAAGGGTCCAGAAGTGGAAGGACACCTAGAGAGGTCAAGGAGAGGGACCGCTGGCGTGACTGGAGTGAGTGAGAGAGAGAAAAGCAGCCTGCGTGAGCTGGAGGATAGCCAGGGGCCAGTTCATGGAAGTCCTGAACATTTCTGGCATGTCTTTAATATTTTCCTAAGACTGCTAATTAAAAGTAAATTTCGTCTTATCTCAGTAATTGCCTTGATTTTCATCTTTATTTTAACCCTCTTTGTAACATCTTCCTAAGAGTAAACTTAAGTGATGGTTGTGAAATTCTTAAAGAATTCTAACCCATAGTTGTTTTGGGGTTGGCTTGTTTATTTGTTTGTTTTTAATGCTAACTCTTAAAATGAGTTACTCCAAATGTCGGCTTTTTTTCAGACAGAATTTTAAACTGTAGCTATGGAAGAACACACGGGCAGAGCTAACAGGAAATCGAATCCTCAAAGGTTTAGAAGGCTGAAATAGTTGGGAAACTATAGTGACAGGCAGTAGAAACATTGAAAGTACTGATTCTTAGCCTGGGCCTGTAGCAAAACTTCCTGTATACTAACAGATATTCTTCTGGGAATAAGTCCAAAGTTTTCATCAAGTTCTCCAATAGGTCTAATGACCCCAAAAGGTTAAGAAATACTGGTTTTGCTAGAGGGTAACGGTTTTTTCTTTCATGATTTCCTTCCTCTCCCGCCTTTCAAATCCACAGGTTGACAGAGGGGGCAGGGCAGGGAGTCGTTAGCAAGGATCCCTATAAAAGGAAGATTCATTACGAGTTCGTTCAACAAGGGCAGCGGAAAGAAGTAGCAGGTAATGACAACTGCTTCCCAGTGTGGCCAGGAGAACAAAAAGTCTCAAATCAAGTAAAGCACCAAACACAGTGACTGACAAGCAGCCAGGCCTCAACACAAATTAGTTGCTATTGACGATAATAATAAACCATACAAATGTGTTATTGGCTGTGTAAAGTCTGCATGTGGCACAACGTAGCCTAGAGACCAAGACTCTAAAAGAGGAAACCAGAGAGGAAGAGAGGAAAAAGTCCAGCTGCCTGAGCTTTAACGGCCACACAGGTGGCACTGCCGGGTGTCATCCGCAGCACCTGGGGAAAAGGTTAAGGAACACGGCGTTTGTAGGTAGATGGGCCTCATTAGGGAAAGTTCCTCATCTTCTACTCCTTCTAATAGCACAGAAGCCCTCCAAGGCCTTCAAACTTCTTAGATTCACTGGCAAACGTACTCCTTGATCATAGACTAGCTATAGATTATCTGGTGACCGAGTGGGGTTGGAGTGGGGGTGGTTCTGCGCTGTCATTAACAAAACCTGCTGCACTTATATCAACAACACAGGGAGGGTCGAGACAAATATACAGAATGTCGACAGCGAGCATCTTGGCTGCATGGCCATCGCCAAGGGACAGAGCCTAACAGAACGAGGGTGACAATGGTGAGGGCCATCCCCAGCCTCTCCCGGTTCCCACCCATCCTGGAACCTTTAATAACTATTCCACCACTGCTTCTCTTTGGACCTCGTCTATTTAACCTCGTTGTCAAGTTCATTTCCTCCAGGCCTCAACAGTTTCATGAAAAGCGAATGTTCATGCCATGCTCCCAACCACTGAAACGCCCGGCTCAGGGCTGTAGCCCCACCCTGCCTCCAGATCCGGCTGCCAGAGAGTTACACTCCTCCCCGGTTTAGAGTCCCGACGACGTGCCTCTGTCACGTGCCTCTGTCACCAAGTAGTTTCAGAAGAAGCCTTCTGCCCAATCCCCTTAAGATTAAGTAGGATAAAAATCTCTCGGGGGGGTAATGTGGTGGGTAGTCACGTAGCCAGAACCTGCAGCTGAGGAAAACAACCTTGAGTCACACAGTCCCTGGAAGAAACAAAGAGCAGATAGAACCATAATCATAGGAGAGATAAGTGGACCCAGAGAAAGTTCCTAAAGTCACGCGTGCATGTAAGTTAAAAGAGTTGTCCTATAGTTAACTCATTATCATAGCAAAAAACACACCATTTAAGATGCTAATGAGACGTGCCACGGATGAAGAAGCACAGGTACTGCTGGGAAAGACCTGCCTCAACACACTTTGGGGAGGGAAAAAGGAAAGAGGAAGGGGCGGCCCCTAACCCCCAGAGCCTATTAATCCACAGAACCTGTAGATCTCGGGGAGCCCCACAATTCTCCTCCAGACTGCACTCCCTTGGTGCATCCAGTTTCTGCTCTAGTAGACCTTTCTCTCCGCAAAACTGTTTTGCTGACTATCCTGAGATGGGCCAGGACTCCTGCACCAGTAACATTTCTTCTCACCCGCTGTGTGCCCCTGACTCAAGACACCTTGTGCATCTGAATCTCAGGTTCGTCATTTGAAAAAAAAGGAGGCATGACACCCCTTCAGGCTGTGAAGAGAGAAAGGAAACTGTGCCTTCAAATCTCTCAGTGCACGGTCATAGTTTAGTAAAGAGCGGCTATTTTTATTTTTTCTTCCCAAATGAGCTCGGCGAGGGGCAGATTTAGTTGCCAAAAAGCACTGATTTGAGGGTCTGTCTAAAAATCCTTGGGTTTATGCTGTTCTGTATCTGATTTTCTGTCCCCTCGGAGAGAAACCCAACCTTGGCACCCACTCCCAGCTCTCTCACTGACTAGCTGGCTGTGTGGCCTCGAACGAGTCATCTTATCTTCCCAGGCTTCTATTTTCTTACCAGAAAATAGATTCTAACAGTACTTATCAGTTTCAGGGACTGCCAAACCGCGCTTGTGGCCTTCTGTGAATGAGTCTGCACTTTGTTTTGGTTTATTGAGGAAATGACTACGGAGTGTCCCAAAGACTGAGGAGAAAACAACATCATGGACTTTACCATTCTTGTGACTGGCATAAAAATGAATCATAAGCCAACGAGAGACCAACTGATTAAAGGGTTTATTTTCTTTTAATTCTCAACAGTTGTGATGGCGGATAATCCAATCAGATAGCTCTCAAAGTTTCCATATCAATGTATTTTCTATTCCCAAGTGAGGGATATTTTCAGCTTTGTTATATTTTACTTTGGTCATCACTATAACATCCAATCATAAAAACCCGCCTGCCTCGCAGTGAGTAGGCTTTCTAATAATATTCATAGTAAGTAATGGAACAGAGAGAGAGACGGTCCAGGGCACGAGAGCAGACAATCATGGATGTTAGCAGGGGTTTTAGAAGGGACTTGAGTTCTCATTACAGATACAATACAGCCTGTCTCTTGGAAAGGCCATTTAAATGTCAGTGTCTCTTTTATAATTTTATCTGTTAACTATATCTGCTTTTTGATAAATTTCTTTCAGACTTCGGGGGCTGTGAATGAAGCACATACGTGTCCAAACTTTCATGTATATACAATATACGACAGCATCAGAAAGTTTCAGGCCTTAGATAATCTTACTCTCCCCCTAATCTATAAATCCTACGATTTGCTGTGAGTGCTTAGGTCACAGTGGGCGCTCAATAAAGATGCGTTCCCCGTTTTAAACACATAAACGTTAACTGAATAATAGATGCCATTCGTTCGCTTAGCAACCGGGTCTTAGCAACGGCCCCACCCCGCTGCGTCGCGACGGGCGTTCTGCGTCACAGCGGCGCGCCGGAAGTGACTGCAGCGGTCGCCGAAGACGCCGGAAGTTGACGGTGCGGCGAATCGCTGCTGGCTCCCGCTCCCGGTTTGCGATGGGTTGCGACGGGGGAACAATCCCCAAGAGGCACGAGCTGGTGAAGGGACCCAAGAAGGTTGAGAAGGTCAGCAGGGAGGGCCTGGGGGGTACTGGGGGTGCTGAGGCCAACAGGGAGCGAGGGGAGGTGGGGGTGGGGTGGGGTCCGTGGGTTTCCAGATGCTGCTGCGCTCTTTTTTTCCCATTAGGAGAACTCAGAATTAAGAACAATGTTAATAATGTAACCTTTATTGAATACTGGATACTGCCTTTCACTCGGTAGTACCCTGAATTTTGAGTATCTCATGCAGTTCTCACATTGGTACGTGCCGTCGTTATGCTCACTTTTCAGAAATGCAGATTGAGGGTGAAGAGAACGTTGCAACGCTAGTAAGTGGCAGAGCCAGGATTTGAAGCCTGTCTGCCGTTAGTGACCGTGATACAGATGACTGCTGTTTATCGACTTTGCAATACACTAACATCAATCTTCAGGGACGTCTTCCCAAATCATTCCCCTGATTAGCCCCATGAGATCGGGTCCTCTTAAAAACTGCCTTACCACCTTATACATTTTGTTCATGGTTGATTAATGTCCGTCTCAGGGAACATTAAGCTCCTAGTGGCAGTCTGTGCCTTTCCCTCCCTTCTACAACGTACACAGTTCCTAGCACAATAAATACAGTATAGTGAATGAATGAGTAATTCCTAATTCTCAACAGGTAATCGGCAACATTATATATAATAATTTCCATGCTCCCGCTAGGGAAATTGAGTCAGTAATGTAACCAAGATCTCACAACCTGTAGGTAATGAAACCAAGAATCCCAAACATTTATTCAGAATTTCAAAGTTAGCACTAGTAATTACTTTTTAATAATAGAAAGCATGTAAAGTACTTTATACAATGTTTCACTGATGACAGGTCTCAGCATTCACTACAGAGTGAATTCTGATAAAAGCTATTTAAGCTGCCAAAGTGTGGCTTTGGGTCTGGGGAATGGATAGAATAACAGTTGCAATAGTGCAGGTTTTGTTTTTGTTTTGTTTTGCTTGAAATAATAGAGAGGTAATAAAAAGTAGTGATTAAACACACGGTCCCTGAGCCAGCCTGCTCTTATCCCAGCTCCTACTTGGTGTGTGACTTTGGGCATGTAACCTAGCCTCTCGATGCCTCAGTTTCCTCCACAACAAAGGTAAAAATACTGAGTAATAGGGTTTCTATGAGGGCTAAAAGATAAGTCACAGAAACTGCTTAGCATAGTGCCTGGCCCACAATAAACACGTAAGCAGTTGCTGCTGCAAAAATTAAATTTAAGGGAATTTTTTTCTTTTTCTTTTTTTTCTTTTTCTATTTCTGTTTTTTTCCAAATGTGCCATCCTGTTAAACTATTGGTTTGGCATTTTAGGAGGGGAAAAGAGTGGGCCATGGACTATTCTATAGATAAAAATATCATTTGAGGCTTGTGAATGATCTTACATCTGGATTTTCATGCTGTGGATAAGGTTTTGATATTTCCCCTAGTGAAGAGTTTGCAAAAAGTGCTTCTGTTAAATTGGTGATTTTATGAAGAATTATATAGCCTATGTGCTGAACTTTATAAAAGAAGATCTATCTTTTCAATTCTTAGTCCTTAAATTCTGCTAAAATCTCGGAGCCTTTCCCTTGTTAGAAATTAACCTGTACTGCTTTTTTACTGTATGGCTTCCCTAACTTATGGTTAAGATACAAATGTTAATATTCATATGTAGTTTCCATAAACAATTTAATAACTTGATGTAAACTGTTTCATCATGGGCGTCATGTTTATTTGACATAGTATCGATTACTTGGACTTTAAATCCCATCTTCTCTGTCACTCTCTTTGATTTAAAAACCAAAAATCATCACTGCGTGATACTACTAAATAAGCCATTATATGTAGAACTGTGAACTGTGTGTTTTTCAGAGGTGAAAATTAATTGAAAGGATTTTTTTTCTTTTCATAGGTTGACAAAGATGCTGAATTGGTGGCCCAGTGGAACTATTGTGCTCTAAGTCAAGAAATATTAAGGCGACCGATAGTTGCCTGTGAACTTGGCCGGTATGAATCCTTTACTTAATGAGACAAGTTTTTATTAAATGATTTTTAAAAGAATTTTAATATGTAAACACAGTTCTTGATTCATCAACTGTAAGTTATCTCAAGCAACTTCGAGAAGCCTAGGTTATCTTTCCCTGTCTGTGAAGATACTTCTATACTCTTTTATTCAGTGTGGTTTGTTTACTCTCCATGAGCTGAAAACTTGGGAATTAATAGGAGTGAAGTCATAAACAAATGCATGAAGGAGCCATGTGGGGTCAGTAGGGACGGTGGGGTCTGCGGGAAACTGGAGAGTTTATGTTCTGTGTGAAGAGGCGGCTGCCACTCAGGTCCAGCCAGTTTTTGCAGTTCAAGAATGTGGACCTAGTGGTTCCAGAACTTCTGGGGTTTTTTTGTCTTTCGTTTTTGTTTTGTTCCACCCCCCCGCCCCAGGAAAAGTTGAAAATGTATACCTTTAAAAATTTCTCAATGTTTAAAATCCTTTTTAAGGTCACAGTCAGCCCCTCAGACTGCCAGTTTGTAACCCTTGATTTAAACTAGTTTCTTTCTTTATATGCACTGGAAATAGTTGAGAAAAGACTAAATTTACTTTTTCAGTAAGGCTGGGTTTCTGTTATGAAATGTAAATGACTTTGGATTGTACTCAATTTAGTCTTCCTCCTTTGTGTGAAGGTTGGTTGTTACCCGAATGTTTGACTGTTCCTTTTGTTGCAGACTCTATAACAAAGACGCAGTCATTGAGTTCCTGTTGGACAAATCTGCCGAAAAGGCTCTTGGGAAGGCAGCATCTCACATTAAGAGCATTAAGGTAAGACGGCTGATTCTGAGGTGCTCCAAGTCTCAGTGGTTAAGGTTTATTTTATAGAATTCGTGTATACTATAGACTGAACTAGATATTTGGAATTCCAGTCCTTGGGCAGGTCACTAAACACTGAAGCCAGAAGGTCACACACCTTTACTTCCTGCGTTATAAATCTGTTACGATTTAATTGTGTGAAAGGGCTTTAAAAATGCTTAATGAGGTGTATGAATGTTGAGAGGCTTTGTTTTTGTAGTTAAAACTCAGCTTCTTGAATTTTTGATTTGGAAGACACTTGTAGAATTACAGTTTATTAGCTCAGTCACTTAAATCATTGCGGTTATCTCCTACTGACTAAAAGTTCTGATCGGCCTTTAAAGTTCTTTATTAAAAGTGAAAATACAAGTTTTTTAGTAAAAGTAGTTTGTTGAGAAGACAGAACCTTTCAAATCTGGTCAGTAGGAGAAAAATCCAAAAAGGTGAAGAATTTGAGAACCATCAAGCTTGTCAAACACTTCATCTCACACTCTGTCAATAACTCCTTGAGGCCACATGGCTAGTTAGGCTTAAAGTAGTCTAAGGCTTGCGGTTTTTCTTTTTCTTTTTTTCCTTCTCTTTCTTTTTAAATTTTTTATCATTAGTCTTTTGTTTGAATTCTTGGAGTGATTACAGGATACAGGATATGTCTCGTAATCAGACAGATTAGCAATTCTCAAATGTAGCTGACAGTAGTGCTATAGAAATAATCGTGTTGATTTTTGTCATCTTTTACCTTGGGAAGAGAATTCATTCCTTAAAAACCCTTGGTGGCATAATTATCTCAAAAATGTGATTATCGTTTCATTGCATTTTTTGATACAATTTTACACTTACAAAAAAATAGTATTCAGTATGTGGAGTTGAACTTTTGATGCCAAAAAAATAAACCTTCCAAGAAATTTGAACCGTAAAGATAAAAGGATTCAAATAAAGCAATGCACATGTACAAGGTTATCATTATAAGTCAGTAAGTTTTAAGAATCTTGTTTTCTATCCCAATTTATGATTTAATATTATATCTATGTTAATTGGCGACCAAAGGAAGGTAGCTAGGAAGAAGAGGTTTGGATGGGAAGGGACTAGAATGACAGTTTCTCTGTTGATTTATGTGGTTATTAAGGATAAGAATGATCCGTTTATCAAATGAATTCTTAAAGTAATGACGGTTTTTCACAGAATGTGACAGAACTGAGGCTTTCTGATAATCCTGCGTGGAAAGGAGATAAAGGAAACACAAAAGGTGACAAACACGACGACCTGCAGCGGGCACGTTTCATCTGCCCCGTCGTGGGCTTGGAGATGAATGGGCGACACAGGTCAGTCTGGTTACGTAACACTGGTACTGCTAGGGTCCGTGCCGTAGCTCGATAGCCACACAGACTTCTTTACGGTGTCCTTTGGTTTGCATAGTGCCTGAGACACTCATCACGAGACCACGTGCATCCCCTTTCAGCCATTCGTAATGTGGCGTCCAGGCCCACTCAGCTTTGTTGTCTGCGGCCTTACGAACTTGAGAGTAGGAGAACCTGAAGTAAAGAGGGATTTTTAAAAACAAAGGGCAGTTGTTTCCTGTCAAACAAATCCCATTCCCTTATAATTGGTAAAAATTCCGTGGTGGAAAACTGTTACACAGTGTGTGGTTGTCAGCCAGCTAAAGGCCCGCCTGATAATCATAATTCGCTTTGAATGTTTGGCTAACAGACCATCCAGCTAGAGCACCAGAAATCTAAAGTTGAGATTTATACAGCAAGCGTAAGCGACCTGTCTACTTCTCCCTTAAAAAATATGAACGTCGAATGGGTTGGTAGGTGTCTTTTTATAGGATGTCTCACTAAGCCAAGACTTTGAACTCTTTTTTTCCCACCATTTAGAAATATCTTTAATGGTTGTTAGGCCAGTCAGTCATCTGGAATCTTCCATCTAACATGGTGCATGTTGAAAGGTAGTCATTTTTACTATTTATTGGAAACTGGTGGGAAAGCATCTCAAGTAAGCAAAAACGTTTATTGAGGTATAAACAGCCATACTTAATCTGGAGCATTCTGGCGCGTGTGCATTCATTCTCAGACACGTGTGTGCTCTGTGTGGCTAAACACACCAGAGAAACTGACCACTGTGCTCTGAGACAGGGTAACATGGCTGTATGGGTTTGTAAAATTGAGGGCCAGGGACCTCTGCCTTTAAAGGTGTATGTTTTACCTCAGTTATTCTGGATTTAAATCATTGAGGCCTCCCTTTAAAATTTCACCGTTTAATGGTAATTATGTGAGGTGATGGACGTGTTTTTTAGCTTCACTATGATGACCATTTCACAATGTATACATGTATCATATCGAATTGTACATCTTAAATAATACAGTTTCCCCCTCACAAAAGTATAGTACCTATGCCATTATGCCTAGATAAAACAGAAAAAAGAGAAGTAATGAAGTAAGCTGAAGTTCACCATTCGGGTCAAGCAGAAGGTATTCTATGGAACCAGACTCGTGTACCCGTCTGCCCTCACCTCAGCCCTGGCAACTGCCGGTGTGCTTTCTGTCCCAGCGGGTCTACGTATCCTGGATATTTCACATAAATAGAAGCACACAGTATGTGACCTTTTGGGCCTGGCTTCCCACTTCTTTTTAAGAAAACCATGATTCACCTCAAAAGAGGAACTTAGAAACAAACGCACCTCTGGGGTCCCGAGCAGGAGTTACCTGTAGCCTCTTGCTCTCACTGCGGCTTCCCTTAGTTTTCTTCCTTTCCATTTGCTCGTCTCCTTGTTCTCTTCCCAGTTAATCGGGCTTTGCCCCTTTTGGCTTTGCCCCGCTCCTGTGAATAGGGTCTTCCCATTAGAAAATTTATTTATGTATTTAGTAAAGTTTGTATAATAAAGATTTAAACATATAGAAAAATAGAAATTACTAGCCTAATAAAAACACTGAGCCTTTATTTAAAGAAAAACCTAATTTCCTAAATTACTAACTGTTGTAAGCATCCATAAAATAGGATTTCTTTTGGTCCTAAACAACATTTAATAATGTAGCAGTGTTATTAATTGGGTGTTTGTCAGGCCGGTCTGCAGCTGCTGTAATCCCAGGAAACTGGCAAACGTTTCTGTCGTGGCACTTTTAGAGGAACGTGTAAAGTCGAATGTCAAGTCGCCCCCGCGCCTTCCCTCTCCGCACCCCCGCCCCCCGCCCCACCAGTCCTAGTCTTCAGTTGTAGCATTATGAGTTGTTTGGTGTTTAGCTCTCCCCCAGACCCTCCCAACACCAACACACACACCACGCTCCCCTCCCCTCTGCAAATAGAAATATACACGTGTACTTGTCACAGTCATGGAGTCATATTATACATACACTGTGACTTCTTTTTTATCCCTACTTTTCTAATTTAAACGTGTTTCCCTGGCCTTGCATGGAGACTTACCTTACTCTTTTTAGTAGCCGTGTGGATATTTATAATTTATTAACCATTCCCCAGCTGATGACCCCTTAAGCGGTTTGCTCCTTTTCCTCATTATAAGCAGTGCTGCGCTACACAACTTCATAAATACAAGTTTTTTGCATTTGCACGCTTGTGGGCATGTTTCTTTAGGAGAAATACTGAAAAGTGTGCTTTACTCGATATTGCCACATTGTCCTCTTACGATGCTGTACAGTGTCGGACCCTCCCACCAACAGGCATGCCTGTTTCCTTGGACGGCTTCCAGCTGGGTCCTTCATTCTCCGTCATTATTGCCTGATAGAGAAAATACTACATGTCATCGCTCTGAAAAGCATTTCTTTAATTAATAGTTTGGTTTAAGCATCCATTATGTGCTTTGGCCATTTGTATTTCTTTTGTGAACCATATGTTAATGCCTTTTGCCCATTTTTTGTATTGTTTAATATTGCCTTTTAAGACCTTTTTGAATATTTTTTAACTCTGAATTGCATCTATGTTTAAAATGTTTTTTTCCTGAGTTTCTATTCTGTCCTTTTACGTTTGTGGGGTTTTTTAAAATGTATTTATTTTTATTTGTAGGAGACACTTTATTCCAAAGGCTTATTGCAGAGGGGCGGGAATGGGACTATGGCCTGTGTTTGTGCTTTTAATTTATATGTACACATTTAGAACATACTAATTATTTTTCTTAATGGAATCAAATGTAACCGTCTTTCTTTGTGGTTCTTGGCCTTTTTAGAAACTGAACAAATGCTAATTGATAATGTGGGCGATAATTTTTAAATTAGTATTTAAGTCATTCTTCACATTGGATTATTTCTCCAGGTTTTGCTTCCTGCGGAGCTGTGGTTGCGTGTTTTCTGAACGAGCCTTGAAAGAGATAAAAGCGGAAGTTTGTCACACAGTGAGTTGTTGACATATATCATTTGTTCCTTCTTGGTAGCTGAAGAAATCAGCTGGTCCAGGGTCCTTTCCTCCATGTGTTATTTCAAACATCCCACAGTTCTTTCTGTTTAAAATCCTTCCACAGCGTCAGACTGCCTCTTGTGACATGTCCCTGCCTGCCCGTTCAGCTCAGACTAAGCTCAGGCAGCTCCCCAAGTGAGCGCCTCTCGTTCGATACCTTTGTTCTCTGCCCTGCCAGCCTGCAAGGCCCTTCCTGGGCCCCTAGTTCCCGAGCGATTGCTCCGTCTGTGAGCCCTCGCTACCAAACCCCTCCCCGTCCCCCGGCCCCGTGGAGCCCACTGAGCTCATCAGAACGCAGTTGGTAGTTTGCGATGCTTCCCCCGCGGGACCGTGAGGGTTTCTCTTTTCTTTTTTTTTTCTTTTCTTTCCTTTTTTTTCCTTTTTCTTTTCTTTCCCTTTTCTTTTTTCTTTTCTTAATAAGACTTTATTTTTTTAGAGCAGTTTCAGGTTCACAGCAGCATTAAGAGGTAAGTAAGGGATTGCCCATGTTGCCTCTGCCCCCCTCCCCCATATGCACAGCCTTCCCCACCATCAACTCCCACGCCAGAGCGGCACATGCGCCACAGTCGATGAACCTGCCCTGACACGTTATCTTGATGCTGTATGTTCCGCAGACTTGGGCGAATGTGTAACACGTATCTGTCCTCATGGTGTCATACAGCATATTTTCACTGCGTGTGAGAGCGGGGCGCTTGTCCATCTCTCCTTCACCCGAGGGCTCGTCCTCTCCAGAGCGTGTCACGTGTCCTCAGTCAGTGCTCTTACAAGTGAGCAAACGGTTGATGTGAGCGCTTACCTCTCAGCTCGCGTGATGGAGATGCCGACGCCTTTGCTCTCGCGGTGTCGTGGCTGCCGCCGGGACGGGACGCTAGTGCCTTCGGTGCTCCGCCGGCCCGCGGAAAGCCAGGCATTTAGGTGAGGTGTTAGGGATGCCAGCAGCTCCTGGCTTTCCACTCTCATTAGCTCTGCTTGGACTTCGTGAGGCCTCCCTGTACTGTTCCGCTCTGCTGTGAATGATTTTTCATTGAACAACTCTTGTTGAATAACTGTTATGGGCAGCCCCTGCCCCAGACGCCGTACGGTGGGGTATCGGTGGGGGAGAGCGACACAGGCCCTGCCTGCATGGGACCCGCGTTCCGGCTAGAGAGAGAGACTCAAGTAACTAAGCAAGTTGTGACAGATGCGAGGAAGGGAGCCCAGAGGGTGCTGTACCAGAGGCCACCTTAGTGGTGATTGGCAGAGGTGCCTCTGGAGGTTTGAGCCAAGACCTGAGGGTGCGAAGGAGACAGCCAAGTGAAGCTGGAGCAGAATCTCAGCGGTAACAGAGGCCGCTGCTGGCTCAGGGAGCAGAAAGTGTGGCGGAGGATGGGGACAGGACTGGAGTAGTACATGAGGTCAAGGGTCAGGCAGGTGTCACCTCCTGTAGGGCCTGGGAGGGTTTTATTCTGAGAGCAGCGGGAAGCCAGAGGGCAGCTTTAAGCTAGACCGGATGGACTTTAGTTTTAAAACAGACTCTCTATAAAAAGATACCAGACATGGAGGAGGACACACGGTGGTCTCATTGATTTGAGACTCAAAAGCCAGGCAAAAGGTAATTGGCGGCACAGTAGTCAGTTCGGGGCGATTATGAATAAAGCCATCGTAGGATTTGGAACCTGGCTCATTGAGCTTTTACAAAAGAGAAGTTCACAGGGTACGTTCAGGAATTGGTTTATGCTGTTTACTCCTCAGTACGTCTTCCATCTCCTGCACTGAAGGTGAGGTGCAGGTGCTCGAAGGGAGAACGGGCTAGGCACTGCATCACGGAGCCCGCGGTCCTGCAGGGGTCATGGTTACATGGAAAACCATACTCTACTCTGTTTGAGGCCGGGTGCCAAGGACATGATAGAGATGTTACTGGGGTAGCAGCATTAAGAGGTAAGTAAGGGATTGCCCATGTTGCCTCTGCCCCCCTCCCCCATATGCACAGCCTTCCCCACCATCAACTCCCACGCCAGAGCGGCACATGCGCCACAGTCGATTAACCTGCCCTGACACGTTATCTTGATGCTGTATGTTCCGCAGACTTGGGCGAATGTGTAACACGTATCTGTCCTCATGGTGTCATACAGCATATTTTCACTGCGTGTGAGAGCGGGGCGCTTGTCCATCTCTCCTTCACCCGAGGGCTCGTCCTCTCCAGAGCGTGTCACGTGTCCTCAGTCAGTGCTCTTACAAGTGAGCAAACGGTTGATGTGAGCGCTCACCTCTCAGCTCGCGTGACGGAGATGCCGACGCCTTTGCTCTCGCGGTGTCGTGGCTGCCGCCGGGACGGGACGCTAGTGCCTTCGGTGCTCCGCCGGCCCGCGGAAAGCCAGGCATTTAGGTGAGGTGTTAGGGATGCCAGCAGCTCCTGGCTTTCCACTCTCATTAGCTCTGCTTGGACTTCGTGAGGCCTCCCTGTACTGTTCCGCTCTGCTGTGAATGATTTTTCATTGAACAACTCTTGTTGAATAACTGTTATGGGCAGCCCCTGCCCCAGACGCCGTACAGTGGGGTATCGGTGGGGGAGAGCGACACGGGCCCTGCCTGCATGGGACCCGCGTTCCGGCTAGAGAGAGAGACTCAAGTAACTAAGCAAGTTGTGACAGATGCGAGGAAGGAAGCCCAGAGGGTGCTGTACCAGAGGCCACCTTAGTGGTGATTGGCAGAGGTGCCTCTGGAGGTTTGAGCCAAGACCTGAGGGTGCGAAGGAGACAGCCAAGTGAAGCTGGAGCAGAATTTCAGCGGTAACAGAGGCCGCTGCTGGCTCAGGGAGCAGAAAGTGTGGCGGAGGATGGGGACAGGACTGGAGTAGTACATGAGGTCAAGGGTCAGGCAGGTGTCACCTCCTGTAGGGCCTGGGAGGGTTTTATTCTGAGAGCAGCGGGAAGCCAGAGGGCAGCTTTAAGCTAGACCGGATGGACTTTAGTTTTAAAACAGACTCTCTATAAAAAGATACCAGACATGGAGGAGGACACACGGTGGTCTCATTGATTTGAGACTCAAAAGCCAGGCAAAAGGTAATTGGCGGCACAGTAGTCAGTTCGGGGCGATTATGAATAAAGCCATCGTAGGATTTGGAACCTGGCTCATTGAGCTTTTACAAAAGAGAAGTTCACAGGGTACGTTCAGGAATTGGTTTATGCTGTTTACTCCTCAGTACGTCTTCCATCTCCTGCACTGAAGGTGAGGTGCAGGTGCTCGAAGGGAGAACGGGCTAGGCACTGCATCACGGAGCCCGCGGTCCTGCAGGGGTCATGGTTACATGGAAAACCATACTCTACTCTGTTTGAGGCCGGGTGCCAAGGACATGATAGAGATGTTACTGGGGTTCAGAGCCCAGAGAACTGTTCTCGCTGCTGGTGAGAAATGGCTCAGTGAAGGCGGGGCTGTTTGTTCTGGGCCTTCATGGCAGAGCATGGCTCTCATCGGTCCCTCTCCCAGAGACTGGGACGTGGCTGCTGCTGGTAGGAGTGCGGGTGCGGGGGGCCCACTAACAGGACACCAGGTGTCTGCACGTGACACTGTGGGAAGAGAGCAGCTCCCGCCCTGGCGCTGCGCAGACCGTCTGCCTGCCTCCAGGACGATCGGGCAGCCTGACACCTCCCTGTGCCTCCAGGCCTCTCTCTCTGGGTGTCCCTGGCACACCTGACACCTCTCTGTGCCTCCATCCAGGACGATCGGGCGGCCCTAGCACACCCAACACCTCTCTGTGCCTCCAGGCCTCTCTCTCTGGGTGTCCCTGGCGCACCTCGACACTTCTCTAACTCTGGCTGAGCCCCCAAGAGCGTGGACCCTACGCTCAGAGCTTGGGCAGGCAGGGTCTGGTGAGACTTGCTTTGTGTTCTCTGTGTTTTTATGCTTAGTTTGTATTTATGGCAAGGGGTACTGCTTATGGTAGGAGCACAAAGTTAACTTTTAAAGTAAATTTAAGTAGAAACTGGGTAGATTTAAAGAAAAATATTAAGATACTGACAGTACTTTTGGCAGAGGAATGCAAAAAAAAATTGTGAGATGCTGTGGTAAGTGATGGGAGTACATTGTGGGGGGACAGTCAGGGTGTGGAGAGGACACGGGGGACAGCCTGCTCAGAGGGAAGAGGCGGCCCAGGCAGCCTCTGGAGAGGGACACAAGCGGCAGTCACAGTGTGAGCGGGGCAGGACTACAGGCCTGGGCGTGTGGGGCAGGGAGAGAGGCCAGAGGTGTGAGTTAGATTGGGCAGTGGCAGCTTCAAGGGCCAGACCGAGGAGCAGGCCCAGATGGGATTGCAGGAGGGGCCATCGGTGACCCTGGGAGTGTGAATGTTTAGCCCTGTGTGGGTGGACAGACAGCAGGGAAGGAACAAGGGCAGGAGTTTGACAGCAGGTGTGAGACGCATAGTGAAGGAGCGGGAAGTCGGCCGGCGTGGGTTCCTTTGAGCAGGAAGGGACCCTTGCATACTCTGTGTCTGCGGTGTGTGTGTGTTTAGCACATAGTACGCGGGGTGTTGTGTAAGTGTTAGATGCACTCGTGAGTACTCTCAGGAAGTCTGCTTGGAAGAATGTAGATAAGAGAAGGTGGGAGATTAAGCAGAAGTTCATTACCAAAGCCAGACGTCCTAAATCAGTGGTTCCCAAACCAGGCTGCACCTTAGAACCACTCCAGTAGTTTGTTAAGTTCCCATCCACCACCCCAGACCCGCTAAATCGAAACCTCTAGCGTGGGTGTGGACCCTCATGGATTTCCACTTTTATTTAAGAGTTCTCAGAATAATTCTAATGGACTTTCAGGTTTGGGGGGGGGTGCCCACTGATCTAGAGCAAATTTTTTTCCTTGTACCCAGAACAGTAGCCATCTCTTAGATTGGTGCACAGTTTGCCTTTGCATTGGCTGACCTCAGACGTCATATTCGCAACCATGCTGGCAAACATACATAACAGCTTTACGGAGAAGTTTATTTTATGGAAATGCAGTGTTACAAGGGAACTCCGAAACCGTTTTGTGGGTGCTTGGGAAATTTCACCGAACGCCGGCACACTTGAAAGTCTGTACCCTGAGCACTTCGGTGGAAGGGAAGGAAGTGGGAGAAAGGGGAACTGACCGCGTCCGGGTTGCACAAGGAGAAGCCGGAACCAGGCGGGACCAGGAGCGCCAGCTCTTCCTGTCTCCTAATGGGGTCGCTGTGGCCATCGAGACCTGCTGTCCCTGGCTGTCAATCAGGAATATCTCAGCGGGGAAATTTTCTTAAAAATAAATCCGTTGTCAGGAAAGCAAGATAATAAGCATTTTTCATTTATATAATTTACATTAAAACACTGTTTGCGTAGCTGGATTAAATACGTAGCAGTTTGCTAGGGCCGCCATAGGGACCGCAAACTGGGTGACTTAACGGAAATTTGTTGTCTCGCTTCTGGAGGCTGGAAGTCCGAGATCACGGTCAGGGCAGGGTGGGTTCCTGCTGGAGGCTGGAGGCTGGGACCTTTACCATTCTCTCTCCCTGACTGGTAGATGGCTGTCTTCTCCCTGTGTCTCTTCCTGTCGCCTTTCCTCTATGGGATCTGTTCGTGTGCACATTTCCCCTTTTTATAAGGACACCAGTCATTTTGGGCCCACCCTAGTGACTGCAGCTTAACTGATGTCTGCAGTGACCTGGTTCCCAAAGGTCACATTATGATGTACCTGGGTTAAGGCGTCAGCATTTGGGGCACAGGGGGCGTTTAAGCGATACTACTATTCAGTTTAGGGAATCATAGGGCACTGGAAAACTTGAGCAGGAGTCATTGATTGATCGATTCATTCATTCATTCGTGTGACCAGTGTTTAGAGCCTGTTATATATCACTTATGGCTCAGGCACCAGTGCTGGCTTGGGAATATCACTCACCTCTCTCGGCTTTATCTATAAAAAATGAAGGAATTAGAATAAATTCTTGGATGCTTTCCTTTTAGACCCAAATTCCAAACAATAACATTTTTTAATGAGGAAGAAAATTAAGCGAGAAATTTGTATACTGCTATCAGGAACCACACTCGTACTACCAATTTAAAGTCTCTTAAGTTTAGTGATAGTAGGTCAGCCACGCAGCAGTGGTGCTCATCGCTTCTCACTTTCCATTGGCCAGAACTGTCAGGTGGCCACACCTAACTGCAAGGCAGCCTGGGAAGTGTAGTCTAGCCGGACGCCCAGGAAGAAGAGGTGAAGACCGAAAGAAAGGCTGAAGGTACAGTTTCAGGAACTGTCGTGTATTGGGAAAATGTAAATGGAGTGAGATAAAGCCACAGTGTCAAAGTCTAAAACAAACATGTTTTTTAAATTTTATTATTAGTTTCAAGTATGTAGTACATGGGTTACACATTTATATAGTTTGTGAATAAAACAAAATTTTCACTTGTTAGGTAATGTCTGAAATTTAGAGAAATCGATGTCAAAAGAGCAGCGTCAGGAAGCTCAGTGATGCGTAGGGCATGCGTTGTCTCTACTTTTCACTCTAGCTCCATCTACATTTGGCTTTTCAATGCAGTAAATGAGTCTCGGGGACCTGAACCAGCTCTGGTTCTGTGTTCTGAAACACGTAGCATGTACACTTGATTTCAGTAAATAGGGTCCAAAGAGATGTAGTTGCTAGGTATTTTTTTGTTTTCACTATAAACAAATCACTAGCCAAAAAATCAGTTGTATTCCCCACTGTGTTCTTCCCTTCCGTAATACGAGACACATCGGAGTAATTACAGATTGCAGAGTAAATGATGCGCTTGTTATTCAAAGCATGATCCGTGGTCCTGCGCGTTGGCGTCACCTGGGAGCTTTCGTTCTCTCTTAAGAAATGCAGATTCCCAGACCTGCAGAATCAGAAGCCGGATTCTGACAAGGGGATTTGTATGCACACTAAAGTTTGCGAAGCACTGACCTAGGTTTTAGAGACGTGATCAGTAGCTTTGACTCACTAGCCTCTCTGGCTTCATTGATTTAGTCTTTGTGATGAGTGGGTGAGGTGTATGGGTGTTATAAAGTCAAAAAGTAAAACAGAAATTTGCACTCAGAATTTTTTTTTTTGAATTCTTTTCATGGGGTGGGTGAAGTGGGAAGGGGAGAAAATAACTTAGAAAAGGCAGGGCATCTTCAAAAGTGATTGTCAAATTCTGATTTTCGGCCTCTGGCCTCCAGCTTATTGTAGCTTTCTGCTATCTTTATGGTTTGGGGGAATATTAAGCCTGGGGAACCGCATAATATCCAGTACAGGGAGTGTTAAACTTTTACACATAAGAAAAATCTAGTAGAAAAGTTGACCAGCAGACTCTACACGTTAGCGGGAAAGTTCTATTTCCAGAAAGCTAGAGAAATTATCTCAAGATCCCTATTAATGCATTGCTTTTAAGATACAGTCCATAGCAATATATTTCAGACGTTTTTTACATGTGGTTTAATTTTGTTCTTCTACCTCACAAACGAACACAGAATTGGACTGTAGTTGGTTCTGGTGCTCACGGAGGCTGCTGCTTTGTCCGGGCCTCTGGCCTGTTCCGCTCATGGTGGCGGCCTTGCCTCTCAGCCTCCCCCGCCACCGCTTCTAACAAGCCGCGTTCTCCTTCTCACCTGAGCCTGATCTAAGTTCGGAGGGTCTCGATCTTCAGCAGCTGTTAATGAAGCGGTCAGCCCTCCAGGTGGTTTCTCCATCTCTCACCAGCAGTAGCTTGAGTTATTCTTTCTCTCATGATTTTTTCCTCAAAACTATAAAAGTGGCCTGTAATCAGTAGCAAAGTAACGTCAATAGCATTTTTCTAAATTCATCTTTGGACAACCTTGTATCAAAGAATCGTTTTCCCATCTTTCTCTTTTGGTCGAATTTCTCTTATTTCAAGTCAAGGAAGCAAACACGTCTTACAAATGACAGCTCAGCGGTTCCGTTTCTCATTAAGATGACTCCACTTGACTCCACTGCTGGAAGCGCCAGTGAGGGTCCGCGGGAACCTCCGCCTGCCGCAGCGCTTGGCGTCTGTGCCGCCGCTCCAGGCACGTGACCGCGGTGGGGTCTGTGGAGGAGTCGAACTTGCTGGCAAACAAAGAAGGCGACCGAATGATCCACGGCAGGTCTCCTGGTCCGTACACACAGCTGTCGCCGACGTAGCGGCCTGCGGAGAGAGACCCAGAAACTTAGTCACCTTCCTTCCCACGTCAGTTTACAGCCACACAGGGTCATCTTTGAGGGGTTCCGATTAAACATGACTGCCACGGTCGTTCGACAGGGGCTTTTAGGGTGAATCTTGAATTTATGGTGGAACAGAAGTTTCCTGCTTTCTCAGTGATCTCTCAAGTGTTCTGTGGCTACGTTAGGTGAGCGCCGTGGCATCCTAGCTAGTCATGAACACGGGGGAGGTAGCAGCGTTCCCTCGCCTGGCAAAGTCTAAACTCCCGGAGCTCTGCGTTAAGTTCCGTTAACTTTTCAGTCTTTTCTTTCACGTGGGCAGTTCACAAGAGTCGCGTGGATTTTAACAGGCCATTGCTTCGATCCTTTATCAGTGATGTAGAGTGAGTGTTTGGTGTAAACAGATTAAACGGGAATGACAGAGAATCCAGTGCTGACTGGATCCCTTGGGGATGAACTCAGTAGCGTGGTTTCTGGGCCTGGTGCTGCTGGCGCTTCTCACTCCCTGTCTCTGACCCTCCCTCCGACACTATGAGGCGGTTCCCATCAGCGCCCGCAGTTTGCAGACAAGTAAGCTCGCTCTCAGCTCGTGCGTGAGGGAAAGTTGCATCCGTTTTGGACACCTTCCTCTTTTCTCCTGTCCGCTCTGCCCTGCTCCTGCCCACGCCAGCCCAGTCCCCCCACTTCTGAAAGCCAGTCTTCAGGAAATGTTATTAAAAAGAGCTGGCGTCACATGCACAGAAATGTCCAGTAAGGCTGAAATAATCAGAAAGAGCCCTTCCCGTATCGAGCAAGTCCACAGCCAGCGAAGGGCCTGGCGCTGGACCGTGGTCAGCGCTGTGTGGGTGGCCGCTGTCGTAGATGTTGAAACCTTTTTAAATGATGGACATTCTTGGTACAGCGTCATAGATTCTCAGTAGAATTACACGTAACCAATCGAAAAGTATGAATGTAAAGACAAGCAGTGTGAAAAAACTTAGGACGGTGAAGGGAATCAGCCAACCTTGATCGTGACTGGACAAGTCTGTGATTTATATACGTGCGGGTTTGAACTGGAAGGGACACACACAAATGGAACGTTCTCAGAGTCGCGTTAGTACTGATGCTGTTTTGGTGATTAAACGAGCTCTTTGTCGCCGGTAGTAACAGGATGGCTGTCACTCTGCATGCAGGGCTGGGCTGTAAGCTTGCCCGGTGGAGTGCCGCCAGGTGGCTACACCTGGTTTGAGACCCCGCTCTGCCACTTTTCTGTGCCACTTCCTGTGACTTCGGGGGTGACATCACTTCTCTGAGCCTGCGGGTCCTCATCTGCAAAGTGTGAACCACACTGGTTTCTACCTGGGAGTCGTCGTGAGGGTTGACCGCAGGCCCAGAGGGGTTGACCACACTGCCCCGGTGACAGTGCTCAGCCCCTGACGGTGGCTGACCCTAATGCTGGCCACAGATGGACATGTTGCCGCTTTCCTGGTTGGTCGGTTTGCACACTAAAGCTAACGATGGCAGGAACTTTCCGAAGTGTTGACTTTTAGGGAATGATGATTTTTAAGATTTACAGTAACTAGGTTTCCTTGCAGACTTTGAAATATTCAGGTTGCCACTGTAATAATTCTGAATCATTACTTTATTATTGCTGGCAACAGCCCTTGGTGACTTTCCGTACCATCTGCGCACCCAAGGGAATCACATTTTCGAGAGGAGCCTGAGCTCCCTCTTTTCCTAAGCACGCTTTTACTGGCCACGCCAGTCCCTGTGGGTGATGGCGGTGAGCTCCTGCTTCCTAACGGAAGGCCAGTGGTTTGTTCGCCTGCCGTTTAACCGTCACCTCCTTGCTCTGTGAGCATCTGCCTCGTTGAATCAGTGCTACCTTTTTAAAGATCCTAGAGATCATTGCAGCCCCTGGACCTGGTACCTGTTGTGAGTGTGGCTGTATGGCACACAGCAGGAACCGCCCGTCTTTGAACTATTTTGATATTAGATTTTACATTTTTATTTGTCTACAGCCTGTCTCTTTTAGGTCAGTCTTCTAAACAGCTCAAATCGGGGTGACCATAGTCTATTTTGCATGTCCGATCTACTGTATTCTAACCAAGGACCATACCCAAGTGCACTGTTCACATAGGTAATGGTAGCCCCGTGCAGCAGCACCTGGGGTGGCCTGGAAGCTGCTTGCAAAGAGACAGGGCAGGGCCGGGTCCCCCTGGAGAGAGGGTGCTCTGCCAGGGCCACCGTCACTCACGGATGTGCCCTAGTTTTGCATTCTCTGTCCGCCACCGTTTGCGGCCCCAGCAAGGTCAGGCCCATTGCCTTCCGCGAGTGCCCCCAGCATGTCTGCACATCTCGGCTGGACTCATCGCAGGGCATTGTGAATTGTTCACCATCCCTTTTCCCTTCCCGAGACTGCCCGCTCCTTGCAAGCAGCATCTTCAGACTGGGCTCCGGGCACGTGCAGAGAGTCGGCACGGACAGCAGGCAGGAAGCAGGAATCGTTCCCCGGGAGCCAGGTTCTAGCTTTTCGACTCCGTAGATATTTTCCCCAAAACCCATGTGGCCTGAGAAGTCTGCAGTGAACCACTTCTCCAGACTTTTCACAGACGAGGAACCGGCTCTCCTCCTCCCCAAATCATGCTTTTGTCTGTTGCCCTGGGACATCAGACAGGGGCAGAGGCATTCACAGTGCCTCAGGTGACTGCTGTGGGCAAAGCAAACAGACCCTCCTTCAGCGAGACCATCTTAAGTGTGGGCGGGGCACCTGCCTTATCTAAGTGCTTAATATTAAGGTTTCTTTGCAAGGTCTCTGCAGGGATGCATATTAAAACATTTCTTTGAATCTAAAAAATGAAATCCAGCTTTTTCAGAGAGAAATTCAATCTTTGGCTTGACGAGCTTGGCCATGGAGCGCCTCTGCCAATTAGATCATAGGACAGAGGTGGCCCGTAAATTGAGCTTAAATTAAATCTATAGCTGCAAGATCCTGATGAAAAATGATTTAAAACACATACAATTTATAGTAGGTTGGAAAGCACAGCTGTGCAACATTTAAACCTATAGTGAATTTTTGTCTAGTCTCTTTTTAAGGAGCTTGCACGCAAAACGGGTGTGAAGCCTGTCCCTCTAGAGCAGCATAGGAACTTCCTGCAAAGGGCCAGAGGGGATGTTTCCGGCCGTGCTTTGTTGTCGTAAACAGTACAGTAAGTCAACGGGCATTGCTGTGGCCAGCAGAACTGTGTTCATAAACGCGGGCGGCAGGCAGCCCGCAGCTGGTAGTGGGCCAAGCACACTGTGGAGCGCGTGCCTGTGCTATTCGGTTTCCTGTTTTAATGGAGAGACCCAGGGAGACACAGGACTCATTTTTAATAGATAAGTGAGTTTGAATTCTAGGAACAGGTGGGAAAAGCCAGATCCCTCGTGTATTTTCATCTTAAGACTAAAAGTTGCAGCCCTGTCGCCTGTTTACTTTGAACATTTATCAGCCTGAACACTTATACTTTGTGTGCTTTTCTGTGTGGCTCTTATACTTTAAAAAAAAAAAGTCGTTGACAGTTGGCACCATGCATTGGACCCCCACTGATTCCAGCGCACTTGAGTCTGGTTGCCAGTCTCATCCCTGTCATTGAGGCAGCAGTTGTACAGTTTTTGTGACATTTGAAGACTTTTTTTTGGTTTTGTTTTTACCTTTACATCCATCGTGAACCTTCCCCTCCTCGTTTCTCCACTTAATGGCTCGAATGTCGCCTTCCCAGCCAGCATTGGGTGTGGCACCCGGAGCATCTGCGGGCGGAGGGGAAGCAAGAAAGCAGAGTGGGACCCAGCTCCTCAGCCCGTTTAGTGCCAGTTCTACCTCACTGTCATTCCATTTTCTCTAGACACGAAGTCCAGCCTCGTTTCAAGTGCCATCCTCTGATAAAAGGCCAGCACTTTCGGGGGCTGGTGGCCTGCACTACACTGGCAGTAGCAGAGGGTTGACCGAGGCCTCTCCATCTTTTTAATTAGATTTCTTTTTCCATTTCTTCCTCCGTCCCTAGTAACTGACTTAATGTGTACTGTGTGCCCTTCGTGGTTGTGTGCGGTCTCTTTGGATTGTGTTTTCTCCATAAGAACCCTCTGAGGTGATTTGAAAGTAGGATTTTCAGTACATGTGAGAGATTCTAGAAGGTCCTGACCAGTTTCGGCTGGATTTGTCTGTCCTGTCATCTGGACCAGTCAGCTTAGCTGTTGAAGCTTCAAGCCACATTCTCTACAGGAGCTAATCAGCTTTATACAGAGAGAAAATAAGACCCCTCAAGGGAAGGCCCCTGACCGCCTCTGCCTCTCAGAGGACCTATCTCAGGTACCCCATTTGCTGCAAACAAATTTCTAGTTTTAATACTTTTCATTTTTAAAGAGCCCCTAGCACAAGGCCTGGCACTGGTAGGTATTCAGTAGTGTTTGTTACGCAAATGAAGAAATAAAAAACTTTCCAAATGTTTGCACTTAGAATTTTCAAAAGGCTCAATTTGAGGAGATGCAAAATGCTTCATTCTGGAGAGGGGACGAAAGCAGGCAGGCTGCTTTGGGAACATGGCGCTCACTCAGCCAACTCCGCACCCCTAAAATCAGAGACTCTCCTGTACTCCCCAAGTAGAAGGTCTTGCAAAATATAGAGTTACTTACCAAACCGGAGCGTAGCTGAGGGAAAGACTATTCGTTAAGAATTAATTCCGCGTCGCCTCTGATTTCAACACAACATATTGTCGATTTGTCCTTACCTTTCAGTCGGTTCAGAGTCACCCAGTAATGTCGTTCTGGGCTGTGGATGTCCTTGGACCACTGAAGCATGTCTTTTGCACGGATGTCCGTCAGTACAAACTGTACAAACTTCCTCGTTAGTACGTAGTGAGCACTTCCAAAATAAATTGTTAAGTTATGAGGTGGTTTATCTTTGAATATTTTATTTGGAGAGACATAGATGCTCCCTTCAGGAGTGGATTCGGGACGACTTTGACTCATCTGGGATTTAGTGTTCGGTGGTTGAATTACTCCAGGAGTGATATTTTTATCATTCCACTTGCTTCTGATGTAGTGTATGATTTCTTTGTTGGTTTTGATTGGAAAATCCTGTCCACAAAGATTAATGACATAGCTCCATTGAAATTTGGAACGAACTAGGTCTTTCATGCAGTTGATATCTGCCTGTAGTCTTGTAAAGCCGGTGTTAGCCACCTTCTGTCTCTTGGATGAAATGAAAACATTTTCAAAACAGCTAACCAGGGTTTGCACAGCAGTCTTATACTTCTTCGGGGCCTTTTCATCAACATGAATGCAGTAAACATTTTGAGGTACATAAATCGTTCTGAGAAGCTGCACAAATGTGGCCAGCTCCTTAGGAACGGTTATAATATATGCCAGAGAGAAGTTGCCTTCCTCTGCTGACAGGGGCCTGGACATGAAGTGCAGCGCCTGGGAAATCCTGGAGCAGTTTCCTGCTGTGCGGAAGTGAGCAAGTATTCCCAGTCCGTGCGGCGTTTTACAGAACTTTGCAATTTGGAGGGCTGCCTCTT
>NW_006442491.1:36275773-36286936 GCF_000325575.1 Pteropus alecto
TCCCACGACTGCTGGGTGGGTGGGCTCCTCCTCCGACTCCTCTCGATTCGGGACCCTCACGTAGAGAAAAACGGAGACGCAGATGGCCGCGCACACGAGAAGTCCAGGCTTCGTGACGCGCAGCTGGCTCATGTTGCAAGCGCCCAGTGCCTTCTCGTCACCATGGTTCGAAAAATCGTTTACGCTTCCTAAAAGAGCAACAGATAGAATTTAGGATGTTTTTAACGCCCCCCCCCTTTATTGGTGTGCACATGTTTATAGAGTGTATGATTCCATCCGTTTTTACGTGTGCGCGCACCCAGGCAGGCATCACCACGGACACGCAGCAGGCGTGTCCCTGACCCGGGACGTGTTCTCGTGCGCCTCTCTGCCTCCGTGCGGCACGGTCGCTGAGACGCTCCGTCTCTGCATTCGTGGGCGCTCTGCCCTGTTAGAGGAACGGGGTCCTACACCGTGTGCTTTCTGCCTGGCTTTTTTCACTTAGGATAATGATTTTGAGATTCACCCACATCGTTGCATTCATCAGCACTTTATTCCCTTTTACTGCCGAGCAGTGTTCCGTCCTGTGGACATGCCACAGTTCACCGCTGCACCTGTCGGTGGACACAGGTCGTGTCCCGTTTTCAGATGCTACAAGATGCTGTGAGCACTTGTGCACGAGTCCTACGGACCTATGTTTTTGTTTCTCTGGGGGTAAAAACCGATGATTAAAATGGCTGGCTAACTTCTTAAAAAACTGCCAGCCACAGTTTCCCAAAGCAGCCGTGCCATTTTATATTCCTACCAGCAACGCATGAGAGTCCCCGTTTATAAATGGGACTTGGTTTGGTTTAGTAAATGTTCACTGATTGCCCCAAAGTGTTATGGCATAATTTTAAAGACATTTTGATAAACCATACAATGCTTTTTATAAACACAACCACCATTGTAATTAAAACATTTCACATCTGGTCTCTAAAAACTTTTTTTAGATCATAAAAATGTTTTATAAAAATAGAAATTCGGTAGGAAGGAAATACCTTCTTGAAATGAATTGAAAATAAAGCTTTTAACTACTTTTCTTCTGGGAATTTGGGTTAAAGGTGAAGCAGATAGTTTGTCGTGGCTCCCCAGTGCTGTCGCTTTAGTGTGGGGAGGGGCGTGGGGGGTTTTTGGTTTGTTGTCTTGGTTTTGTTTCTAAGTTTGTGGCCAAAGCAGAACATTGTGGTCCCGTCACAGAGATGTGAGCCCCGCTTCACTGACAGATCGCACCCCATGTGGTCCCCAGAGCAGGGGCGGGGGGCGCTGGGGGAGATTGGGCGTTTGCAGTAGCTGATGCTAATTAAATGCAGGAAGTCTCGTGTGTAATGCTCCATCCTTCCCCAGTGCTGGGCTAAGTGTTTTTCCCTCCCTCAGGCCACAGGCCTCGGGCACGCTGGTGGCCTTAAGCGTTCACCTGCCGCCCTTGCACCTGTCCCTTAGTGCTGTGGCCACAGTGGCCCAGTTAGGTCTTTCTCCCGGCCCAGGTTCACTTTGAGAGCTGGAATGCCATGTTACCTGGGACATGGGGCCAGCTCTGTTGTCCTCGTTTGGAGGAGCCTTTCAAGGTCGTCAGGCCAGCCTTGTAAATGCACCCCAGGGACTGCCCTGCTGTGACGGTAAATGCAGTTCTGCCGTCACTGCAGCAGGACCTGTGGCGGGTAATGGGGAGCACCAGGAAGCAGCGCTGAGGGCCCCGCGAGTCTCCTCTGTGAGTAGTCACGAGCACCGTCTCCAGTGCTGCAAAGATTTCCCAGCCTCCGTGCTTTGTTGCTGATTTGTTTCCGTGTTGTGCAGTCAGCTCTGTAGCCATAGAGATCGAGGAAGTGTTAAACAGGTGCCTCTTTATCATCAAGTTCATTTCCAAGGCATTTAAGCGGTATTTTCCAAGTGGGGAATATTGCAGCTCATAAAAGAGTACAGTCCTACTGATTTTTGACCCACCTTTTTCCTCTATAGAAAGTTATATTTAAAATATTTATTTTAAAAAAATATTTATTGATTTTTAAAGACTTTAGAAAGAGTGGCGGTTATTCTTGTATATTATGGAGCAGACATAAAAGTTCTTTGTCCAGACCAGACCCACTTTTACCATTCCAGTGTCCTGTTTCCTCATGTATTACTGAAATCACAAATGGCTTCTAAAATTTTTATTTTGGAAGTATGTGAAAGAGCGTTTTAAGGCTTTTTTCATGCATTGTCATTCCTTAATTTAAATTTCCTGGGCTTTAGACACTTTGATGATCTTTTAGTCTTCCATGTCTGCAGCTTTTGATAAACATATATAATGGACAGTAGAATTAAGTGGCTTCCGAACAGTGAATAATGCTTTGAAGATTATACACTGAGTTTACTGAAGACACAATATCCAAGAGATACTGTAGAACATCTTTCAGTAGTAGTCATTACCAAAGTTAATAGTTAAGGATGTTTGATTTTTTTTTCCTTTTTATAGTGTTAGAATCTCTACCATAACAGAATTCTCAATTATCGTGCCCAGAGTGGAATTGCGTCGTATTTTATGTTTTTGTCCAAGCATGAAATACTTCCAGGGGTTGTTTCAAAGCATGTTAGCATCCTCATCATTAGAGCCAGTGAGTATGTTTTTCTTCTTCTTTGTCTTTCTACAGTACCCCCACCTCCTTACCTCCCTCCACCCCCCGCCCCCCAACAGGCCCTAACAACCAAAAACGAAAGTCAACAGTTTGGGTTTGCTATTGTGTATTACCACCAGAACACTTCATTTAAGGGCAGTCATTTAAAATGTGTTGTGATGGGGTTTAATTTGCTATAAAGACTCTTCGGGGGAGCTGACAAGATCCCATATGAACTAAGTCCTTTTGCTGAATCTTTTATGCTTTTTTTTTTTAAGGTCATTCCCATGAGTAAATAGATAATGAATGGACATCTTTAAGGATGAACTGAAAATACTTTGCTGTATATTCTAGGATGTTACTATTTTAGAGCTTAACCAGATTAAACAATTCTCCATTTTCTAAACTGCAGATGGGGCACATTGATAGTGTCTGCCTCATAGGCACACAGGGACAGGGTGGATGTGCGCCCCCCGCTGAGCCTGGCCTGGGGAGGTGCTCATTGCTTGCGTGGGATTGGGGTGCTTAGTGCTCACCAGCCCCCCAAAATAGTATGACCCCCAGACCATGAATGCCGGATGCTCTCTCCATTTACTGTATGTTTATCCTAAGAAACATCACTATAGTCACAGCAGTGAATATTTGGGTGTGTTATTTTTGTTGGGCTCTGAGCTCAGAATGATGTTCAAAGCACCTTGCAAGTTAACACAGGTTTTTCTTGAACTGTATGAGCTTATGATATTAGACTAATTTTGAATTCAGAGACTGTCCGACTGTCCAGTAAGAGATGTCTTAATCATAACATGCTTAATCATAACATTTCTAAAAGGCATATACATTTTTTCAGCCACTTCGATATGAGGAGGAAAACTTTTATTTTAGGATATCCACTCAAATCAACCACAACAAAAATAACATTTTCATTATCAGCACAAAATGCAAGCTGAGGATTTGGACACGGCCTCGAGGCTGGCTGAGTTACTGTCCCCCATGTGAGGAACGAACAGTGGTGGCATTAAAATTGTAAACTCTTATTGATCTCATACTTGAAAATATTCCACTTTCGTTTTCTTTGGCTTAAATGAAAAATCGGGGGTAAAGATGCCTGTTACACCTGCATTTTACAGTGTTATTGATATTTCAGTATTTCTATTTTAAAACCGTAAAGGAAGCAAAAGAAACCATTTTATTTTAATAGTAGTCCCTGCTCGGCCTGTGCCATTCGTGACCGGTGCGCGGGCCGCGGAGCACTTACCGGCAGGTGCCTGTCAAGCTCTGCGGGGTGGGCTCCCGGCCACGCTGCCGCCTGCGCGGCCGCCTCTCTCATCCTCGCTCCTGCTGCAGCGGCCGTGGCGCGAGTCCCGTGCACACTCACTCGGCAGGTTCCGTTACCCTCTCGTCCCCAGGGCACTGTCCTCTTGTTGATCCCGACCTGTGGATTGAAAAATCGTGCTGCTTTTGCTTCTCTGAGTGTGCCTTCAGGACCGGCCCACTCCTTACAAAACAAAACCGACGCCAGAACACACCTGGGCTGGGGAGGGGCCGCACGGTGGCTCTGGGGTTCTGGGTGAAGTCCTGGCCGCGGGTCAGTCTTTGAATGATTTTCAGAGTCAGAGGCCGGGTGTGGTTATCCAGCCCTCTTCAGTAGAGGGATACATAAAAGTCATTTTACGATCTTAAAACCTCGCCTCCTAAGCATCACTCACAATAGTCCCAGTGCGTGAGCATGGCCGGATTTCAGGGTGGGGTAAGCCTCGCCCTGCCTGTGTCCTCTGGAGCCCCACCAAGGGCGCGCCGCACCAGAGCACCGGCGGTGGAGTCTGTCACTGAGAGCGGGCCCGCCCCTTCGTTAGTCTCCACTGCTGGGGCCCCGGGGACCTGTGCTCCGGGCACCCTCCCCCCGTCTGGCTGCTCACGTTCTCACTTGCTGGCACTGCCCTCAGGCCTCCCACACACACATCTAGTAGAAAAGTGAAGCCAAGAAACGTGCCTCGCACACATGACAGGCATTTTCTATGTTGTCAGAAACTCTAAAAATAACTATATGCTTTTCCTTTTTAGAAATGTATTATCTATTTAACCATTTCCCCCATTTTTTGGACATGCAAGTTAAAAGTGATAAAAGGAAGCAAAATTTAAAATAAATGTATCATTTCAGCTGTGCAACTGTGCAATAACAGTACACATGGAAAAGTACATTTGCAGGAAAATGTGGGTGTTTTTTAATTTGTCTCGTGTTACTTTTATAAGCAGAGAGAGTCAGTCCCTTTGGGCCGGCTGTGCCTTGGCGCAGCCCTGCCTTCCCTTTCTGAAGTGACCCTGTGCCATTCAGACCACAGAGAAGGGCCCCAGCCAGGCAGTGGGCACTGTGACAAAAGCCTGCTTTCTGCCCTGGCTTCATTTGCCCTCCAAGGATGGGCTACTCCGCCCAAGCGCCGGGGTCAGGCGAAGGCTGGCAAGGTCAGGCACAGCTGGCGGGGCCTGCAGCCAGTGGGAGGGCCCTTTGCCCAGTCATGCCCCTGCTCAGGTCCAGGCAATTGCGGCCTTGAGGGTGTGGGTCTGGTATTAATGGATCTTTTGGATTTGGGAGAGAAGGAGCAGGGTATCTCAAGTCTTAATGTGAGGTTCCCATCTTTTAATCGTTATTGGCTCATTCAACTTTAAAAATACAACTCGGTCCAACTGCGTGCCGAACAGGGTCCACAGTCACATCTGGACACCCAAACTGTCACGTCTAGAGGGCGGAGGCTGCTGACCGTGGACACGCTAGGAACGGGGTGGCAGGGAGTGGTGGGAAGAAGCTGCAGGAAGCCCGGAGTGGTGAAGGAGGGACGGACGGGAACAAACACACGACCCGCCCCCGCCTCTGGCTGCGTGCTCAGGGGGCTGCGTGCTCAGGGGGCTGCTTGTGCCGTGGCCCCAGCCCCAAGCCCCGCGGGGCCTCTCCGCCACCTGATTCTGTCCCTGCAGATTCTTTCTCATCCCCTCCCCAAGGGAAGGCTCCACCCGTCTCCCAGTGGGGCGTCCTGGGGGACCTCCTCCTGCAGAACAGGCTGTTCCCCTCGCGTGGGCCCCTCTGCGGTGATAGCAGACCAGTTCCTCTTCGGGGCAGCCCTGTCGGGACGCCGTACTCACCGCCCTGTCGTGACTTATGTAACGTCTCTGTGGCATTGACCTCAGGACGGGTGGGTCAGGGGAAGGTCTCTTCAGTCATGACAGTGAACCAGACCCAGCCTAGAAAAGGAGCTGACTTTGACCCGAAGCAGTGGCTTTTGGGGACAGAACCACAGTAAATAACCAGCTAAGGCAGCAGGCTCTGAAGCTGGCTGAGTCAAGAGACAGCGGGATTTCCCAAGAGCCCGAAGGGCTGTGGTCAGACTGAGGGGTGGGGGTTCTGTGGGGTGGTCGCATGGTAACGGGATCTGTCCTTGTTCTGCTCTCTTCAGTGTGGGGCTGCCTTCCAGGAGGACGATGTCGTCGTGCTCAACGGCACCAGGGAGGACGTGCAGGTGCTGAAGAGCAGGATGGAGGAGAGGAGGCTGCGCGCGAAGCTGGGGAAGGTAACGGGCCCTGCGCGCCCCGCGCCCGCCCGCATCCTGGGCACACGCCTTCAGGTTCTGCTGGCCGCAGCCAGGCGCTGCCTCGGGTCTGCAGTGACCGAGGCGGCTTTTAGAGCCTGGAGGGGCCTGGGCTCTCAAAAGAGTCCAGCCCTGGCCCGTCCTCACCCTCGCTGTGTTGGGCACGGCGCTTCCCTCTCCCGCTCAGCCTCTTCATCAGTGAGGTGGGGACGTCTGCGCAGGACAGGGGACAGTAACAGCACCCGTCTGGAACGGGCGTTGTCAGGAGGGTGACAAAGACCGTGCCTATAAAGCTCTGCACAGAGTGCGGCCAGGCGAGCGGGAGGGAACGGCTCTCACGGCGAATGCTGCCCGTCACCAATTGCAGGAGTGTCACCAGCCCTCCGCGTCCACGGTGTCGGTGGACTCTGCCACCTGCACGTGGAAGATACTCGGGGTGAAAAATCCCAGAAAGTTTCAGAAAGCAGAAATTGAGTTGTCCACACGCCGAGCACTGGGCTGCACCCACACAGACGCGTGACGCGCAGGCGTGCCCTGCCCTGGTCTGCGTGCGGGGTAG
Source organism: Pteropus alecto (assembly GCF_000325575.1). Lineage (NCBI taxonomy): Eukaryota > Metazoa > Chordata > Mammalia > Chiroptera > Pteropodidae > Pteropus > Pteropus alecto. The sequence goes on from NW_006442491.1 coordinate 36,282,523, forward strand.
GCTGTGCGCGTGCTGTGCCGTCCTCGGGTTTCGGCGCCCATGGGGGATCTGCAACCAGTTGCCCCCGTGCCGAGGGACGACTGCGCACACCGGTGTTCGTAACTTGTAACAGCCCCCGCGTTTCCCTCCGCCCCTGGGGCTGCGGCCCCTGGGACAGCACTGTGAGCAGCCGAGCTAAGCCGCCGCCTCCCTCAGCCCTCCCTCGAGGGGAGTCTGGTCACTGGGGCTGCCTCGGCTGTCCTGGAGGGAGGCCAGTGGTACTCGCTGGTCAGCTGGCTGGGGACCAGAGCTCTGGGTGGAGTGCGGGAGTGAAGGCCTGGCTCTGTGTCCCTCCGTTCGGAACCCCTTTCCATAAGCAGGGGGATCATTGCTTAATGATCTCCCTCAGAACAGTTTATCAGCAAAAAAATTGTTCAATGCGCCATCGACTCTGGATCCAGCAGTAAATGCATTAAGTATTTACAGTATTTGCCGCAGTCTGTGCGAGCAGCACATGTTTCACTCTGTAAAAATACAGATTACTGCATGTGATCAGAATTAGGCCAAAAAAAATGCTTGAAGTATTAGTTGAATATTAGTTTCAGTGTCCTGAAGACATAAAATTGTGGGGAAAAAAAATAGCCTGCCTCTGTGTGGCTCACATTTACCAGTGATAACAGTGATTAAAGATTTTTCAGAGTTTCTTTTTTGTTTAATCATAATAGAGGCAAGAGCAGGGCCATATCAACTTGGAATAATATATAATTCGCAGTCACGAGGCTCGAAAGGCTGATGCTAAAGACAGCAGTATTGTTGTTATGTGGCGATCCAGAATTCTCGGTGCCACATCTTATTTGCATTTCCTTTCTATCATTTTCCTTACGTAGAAAATAAACGATGCATGTAAATGGTTCTGTAGTGCAAGGAATGGTGCTCAGACTTTGTCATCAAGTTGAACAGAAGGACTATGAGACGCAGTTTTCTAAGGTGCTGCTGCAGCATTCACGAGATATATTTAAAGGGCTGAGTGCAGATTTAAAAGTGAAACTTTTTAAGTGTGTTCGTTCTACGTTGGTTTTCTAATTTACTGTGATTGCATATCATATGAACAAAAGAGAAGGAAAAAAGCTTGATGTTTTTGACAAAGGACAGTTCCCAGAGGGATCTGCTTGTTCATCGCTACCATTAATCGAACTCAGTCTTTAAAAAGCACAAGGGGAAAAATTGTTTTCTCAAGGGCGCTCCTGGGGACATTTGCGTGGTGGTTCCCCATCTACCTGGGTGAGTCTCTCCTGTCCCCGGCTTGCGGTCAGGTTGTTCAGAGCCCCGGGAGACTTACATGCCCCTCACCGGAGCTTTGGGGAATGCCTCTTAGATACTGCTGCCAGGATACCAAATATTTCCCAAATATACTCGCAGCTGGAAACAGGACGTAGCGTTTCCTCTCTCTCTCCTTATTGCTTGGCGCTTGTCAAATAACCTCAGCCGAGAGTGGAGGGCTTGGAAGTTAACAGTTGTCGCTGTTTTTGAAGGATGAGGTGTTACCCTTGGGTTTGAACGCTTGCCTTGCATGTGTGAAGTGAACGGCAGGTCTTTATGTCTTAGACAGTGTTACAGATCACGTCGCATGTATATATTACAAGTTCAAGGCTGCTGCCCGAGAACTGTTCTTTTTTCCTTGTGTTCTAGGGATGAGAGCCTTCAGAAATAATTAGGCTGTGTGTCTGTAGCACCATCTTTTGGCTACTTCAGAAAATGGCGTTTTTAAAGTAAAGTCTGAATGAACATGGTCCTGTTTGTCCTTTCTGTGATTGAACCAATTCTCGCCCAGCTGTGTGGTTCTAAAGTGATTAGTTTGCATTTTTACATGTTTGCTGACCAATTTGACATTCTGAGGGACAGAATTAAAACTCTGCCAAAAGTGCCCCAGAGTGTAGGAGAATTGGCTAGAGTGTCCTTCAGTCTAAGCCTCGGGTCCTTACAGTGAAACAAACTCCAGAGCCCTGGGGCAGCTTTGGGAAGGACGGACAGGGACGGTCCCGTGTGTTTGTCCTGGCCGGCGTCGCACGCCCACATGTGCTAGGTGTTACTCAGTGACCTGCTCGTGTGTGTGCGGGGTCACCATTAGCACTGACTCCTGCCACTGAAATCTGTCATCCTCATTAAACATTTCTGAGAATGTGATGTTCGGAATACAACACAGCAGATGTGCGCAGACGTGTTCTGTGAGGCCAAGCGCGATGGGAAGCGCGTGCAGAGGGTCCAGGCTCGGAGCGAGCCGTCAGGGCCGGCTGCAGCGCGACCCCCGTGTGTGGGAAGTGCGTCGCCTGCTGACAGGCTCCCGGCGGGCAGGCGAGCCTGCTGGCCCTGGGCTGGGGGCATCCGAGCACACCTCCCGTGTCCTCTTTCTTTTCCCAGAAAGTGAAGAAACCCAAGGCGGCAGAGGCTGCCTCAAAGCCGGACGTCGGTGAAGGTAAGACGCCAGGGCGGCCGTCCGTCAGCAAAGCAGGGCTGCGGCTGTGTCCGGAGTCAGCTCGCGCTCCCGTTCTGATTTTGTCTTGCTCGCTTTGTCCCTTTCACAGAGTCCGCAGGGCCATCAAACGTGAAGAGCGGGAGGCCCGAGGAAGCCGGCCTTGACGCCAGGGAGAAGAGAATCAGCCCGGCCCCCCGAGGCGCAGGTGGGCCTGCCGCGGCCACAGCGAGCTGCGTGGGGACCTGGTCCCGTCACAGTTCAGTGGCCTGGATTCGGAAACTGCCTCCCAGCAGTTCGTGGGGCCCCCTTCGGGAACTAACAAGAACCAGTTAATACACCCTGAGCTGGAGCCCGGCAGGTGGCAGGGACCTGGGCACGGGTGCCGACCATTCGGCGTCCCTGTCACGCATGCGCTTAGTGCCGGGCCGACGAGGCTGCTTGGCCTGCTAGTGGGCTGGGGTCACAGGACGAGTGTCCCTGAGCCCTGTGGGCTGGGGTTTAGCATGTTCCACACGCGCACTCAGAGCCAGCCTTCTTGCCACCCGCCTGTCGGCCGAGTCGTCAAAGAGCCACGTGGCAGGTGGCCCAGATCTCAGGGCGCTTCTCCCGAAACTCACCACTTGCAACTCAAAAAGTAGTATTTACTTCACAAACAGGAAGACACAGGGTCATTAGAGCGTGTGAGCGCGTGTGCAAGGAGCACACCCACACTCCCGGCCCCGGCCCCACTCTGCACACGGTGGCCCGGCGCATCCGCGTCCCTGGGAGCAGGCGCCTGCCACGAGGGCCCGATGCTCGGTGCATGGGGCTGGGGCCTGCGTGCGAGCATGTCGCGGGGCAGTGTGGCTCGAAGGGGTCACAGGTCGCAGCCTCGTCTGCTCCTAGGACTTGACAGTTGTGGGGGGGCGGGGGGCAACGGGTGTGTGGGGGCCCTTTCGCCCAGCCTGAAAGCCGTGGCTCTTCCCTTCCCTGCAGCGGGCGCGAGCTCCTCGGGCCGAGCCGGGAGGCCGCCCTGCGCGGCCGCGAAGAGGCCGACTGCCGCCAGCGGGGAGTCGGAGGCGTACAAGTCCCTGTTCACCAGCCACAGCTCCGCCAAGCGCTCCAGGGAGGAGTCGGCCCACTGGGTCACCCACACGTCCTACTGCTTCTGAGGCCCGGCTGCTCGTCCCCAGAGATGGGGGTTGGGGACCGTCCCTGCTACATTGCCCTCTGCACGCATGATAAAGTGTCCTCCAAACCCCTGAGCCGTGTGGTCACTCCCTCTCGTGAGGCGCCTGGGTTCTGGGAGAGGGCGTGGGGGGTGACTCGCAGAGTGACCGTGCTGGGCCCCATCTGCCCCCACCCCAGCCAGGCTCAGCGCTCACGCCCACCTTCTGACGGCCCGGCCCGCACGGTGGCTGCACCTTCTACGTGTGAATGGTTAGACTTCTGATTCCTCCTGGGAGTGCGGTTGGCGCCTTTTGACTAAAATCCTGGTGGTGGCGCTGCCCCGGCGAACGAGCCCCGTGAAGGCACTTGGGCAGGGTCCGTCCCCAGGCCCTGTGCCCGTGGGTCTGTGCGCGGGATCGTCTCTCCCTCCGGCCGAGGGGGCGGGGATGGCGTGGGGGGCGGGGGTTCCCGTAGTTTATCATCTTGAAGATAGAAGAGCTTGAGTCGGGCACCTGACGATCTGATACAGAAATAAAGTAAGTCTGCCTTTCCTCCCGTCTGTCCGTCCTTCGCGCTCTCGTCGCTCATGTTTAGGTAGGAAAATTGCAGCCATTCCTCGGATGGCAGCAGGAGCAGCTCCGTGATGTCGTGTGCACGCCGCCCTCTCCCTCTCCCTCGGCAGACGGTGGAAGGGGCTCGTACAGCAAGCCGGTGCGCGTGCTTCGCCCGTGAGGTGCGCGTGTTTCGCCCATGAGGTGCGCTGACGGCGGCAGAGCTGAGCCTGCCCGCGGGGCCTAAGCCGGGGGAGCCGCT
>NW_006442491.1:36286962-36322746 GCF_000325575.1 Pteropus alecto
TGACGGCGGCTCTGTCCTCGCCCAGGGCGCCGGTTTCCACTCGAACGCAGGAAACGGAGCTGGGGGTCGCGTCAGAGGCTTGGGGTCAGGGTGGGGGCACAGGCTCGAACCCAGCCTGCTGTGTCCCACGTTCTCTGCCTGAACGTGACGGGAAGTTCGGCCCCAAGGATGTTTTGACATTATGAACGTAGAAGCATATAAATCAGAATCACATTAACATCAATGCATTTTTTTGGTTGTGGACTTTTCTAGAACAAACCTGAATTGGCCATTTTCTTTTCCCTGATTAATTTTCTATATAGCCCAGGTAAACCGTTTTCTCACTGTTGCTTTTTTCCTCGTTTTCATTTTGTTACAGTATTTTTATAATCGGAACCATTTTTATTTGGTTAAAATTTATCACAACGTTTTCTATTTTAATTTTACCAAGAAATGTTTATTTATTAATCATTTTAGTGAAACGTTACAAATTGCTGCTTCGGCCATCATGAGGCATTTATTATTTTAATGGTCATTGTTTCTACCAACTTCAGTTTTCTTAATTTTAAGCCGTAATCGGTTTTATTTTGCATTATTTTAACTGGCCAGTTTTTCCTATGACCCAGTCACAGCATCCTCCACATCAAAACTTAAACATCTCAACCCACCCTGTTCCCCCTCAAGGTCACGTTCAAAATCTTGCTCCATGCCCCCACCCTCTTCCTGCTTTTCACTGGTCCAACCAAAACTGTTTTAGACTTTTGAATACAATGTAAACCAAAAAAGTGTGACTCCTGTCATTAAGTAGACGTAAACATTTCTGAATGACAAAACTTCCTGAGCTTCTCTGTTTGAGGTCATCTATTTCAATCGAGTCGGTTCCTTACTGCTCACACCATAACCACTAAACTTTAGAGCACCATTTGGGGTACTTAAAATGCAGGGCACTAGCAGACCTGGAGCCGCCTCGAAACACTCTGCAGTCATCGCTCCGAGCGCCAGGAGTGACTTCCCCCAGTAGCCATGTGAGAAGAGAATGGAGAGGGTCGTGATTTTAAGGATGAGCCCCTAAAGGTCCCGGGGACCCTCCAGCCCGCAGTGAAGGCGCCTAGGGAACCCTTGGTTAGACTCAGCGGAGCATTTTATTCCTGGGGAGTAAGTCTGAGTCGGGTGGCCCAGGGGGACAAGTACAAGCCTTGTGTTCCGTTACTGGCTTTCTCGTTCTGTGTCATTTGTAGAAGCTGATGGTTTCAAATACACTGGCCAGGGAGCCCTAGTTATAGTCCTGGCATCGTCCCCAGTTGTCATACAGGCTGTGTCCTCACCACGGGGTCTTCACACTTGCCTGGGTGTACCTCCCTCCCCAGTTTGCTCAGCCAGCTCCTGGTCATCGCTCAGACTGTACCCAAATGCCTTTTTCAGGAGGCCTTTCTGCGCAGCCTACCCCAGAACACTGCCCTGTTCTACGCTCTGACAGCTCTGCTCTCATCTCAGGTTTAATAAACGCGCCGCATCAGCCCAGGGATCACACGGGTGAGGTCAGTGAGTGCAAGCGTGAGGCGGCAAGGAGTGGTGGCGACGGGAGAATATGGCCACCTAGGGTGGGTTCCTGTTTGGTTCCAAGCAGAGTGGCCCGGTATTAGAAGAGCTTCCATATTCTCGAAAGGAGCCAGAAATCTAGGTGTTTAAAATGAAGTTCCCCCAACATTTGAATATTGCAAATAATTATTTTTAGAAACAAAATAAGCCAAACAAAACACATCGGTGGCTCCTAATTTGTAGCCTCTGGCTTCATATCTTCCCACTCGGCCCTCAATTCCACGGGGACATGTGCCACATCTGCTCTGCTCAGCAGGTCTGGGTCAACAAAAAACCAGTGAATGCTTGGGCCAAGGGAGCAGAGTCAGAGGGACAAGCCAAGAGACGACGCTCCGTCATACCATCCTCGACTCACTGCCTGCTGGAATTGCTCCCTCTCCCTGTGAGTCCCACTCCTGGACGACCACTGTGGGCTGCTTCCTCCTCTACCCTGACGTCATCACAATGGCCAGAGCGTGCTGGCCTGGGGCCTCTGTGACATCACCAAAGGCCCAGCCCTAACTACCCAGTGTCCGGGTGCAACGCAAACACACCCACCATGAGCAACTTCCTCCCCCGTCTCTGCTCACCATGCGGATGCTGAAATGGTTCTTGTTTTTGCCCCTGTGTCTCTCCTGCGGCTATGCCTTTATGTTTTCTTCTCTGAGAGACCCGGTCAAAGAACCCCAGGGGAAGGTGCCTTGCGGAGGGCACTTTCGGATTAGGCACAGTCTGCCAGAGCACGCCCACGGCTGGCTTGGAAGCAAGTGGCTCTGGCTCGTTTTTGTCGTCCTGCTGTATGCGATACTGAAGTTTCGAGGCGATAGCGAGAAGCGGAAGGTAAGGGTGGCTCCATTTTTTTACACCACATTTGGTCCCGTTTTAGAGAGTTCAGACTTGGAGAAACAGACACTGCAGTTGGTGTAGGCAGGTGTAAGTGTAAAGAATCGGGGTGCGAAGTAGCTACTTCACGGTCCTGGGAGGCATTGCCAAATCCCTTTCCTGACGCATCCTTAGGGAAGATGACTTCTGTGGGTCCCCGAACCCACAGAAGTGGGGCCTAGCAGTTCAAGACCACCTTCTGCTTCCTGGGTGAATAAAACCATGGCTTCCTACATCTATCCTGTTATTTGAATGAGTTTTTTCAACTCGAGGATAGATTCAAGAACGTGGCGTGTTTCAGGTCAAAATGATTCACGGAGCCAGATTTCCTGCCCCAGATTTTTAGTCTCCCTGGCGTTTGACTTATTCCAAGTTGCTGAACTGAATGGCGATCATATCATTATCCCAAGTAAAGGAAAAGACCTGTCGTGAAGGGGTAGAGGGGTAACGGCTCGTCCCCAAAGTGGCCAAACGTCATCCAGAGAGGGGTGAGGGGGAGATGGGGGGCAGCATGTTCTCTCCTAGCGGACCCCACAGCTCACGATGCTGTGGCCGAACTGACTACTAGATCGGGTCACCGAGCCTCTTCCGTAGAGGGTAGACGTTTTCGGTCTCCGTTGCAACAATTCAACTCCACCATTTCAGCATGAAAGCGGCCATGGACAGTACATGAATAAATCGAGCATGGCTGAGTTCCAATAAAACTTTATTTACAAAGACAGATGGTGGGCCAGGTTTGGCCTTACTTTGCCAACCCCTAGACTAGAGCAGTACTAGAACCGTCTTCTCTTAGGTGAGCCCAGCTCTCAGAACCGCGTCAGACCCCGCGAAGTGGACGGGGCCGTTCACCCTGTGTATCTTTCTTGACAGGAGAGGGGGCCTCCTGGCCTTCGAGGCTGTTCGCTTCGCCCGATAACGAAGAAAAATCAGAATGCTCCCCCCCACAGAGACTACGCACTCAACACCTTAACCCAGCTCGAGGTGGACCTTGTGAAATTTGTGTCCAAGGTGCGGAATCTGAAAGTCACCATGGCAACTGGCAGTAGCAGCCTCAGGTTTCCGAACTTTGAGATCCCTGCGGACCCACACAATAATGTCACAATCTACGAAATATGGGGCGAAGAAAACTATGACTGAATGGATTCGTGTGTCGAAGAAGGAGAGAAGAAGTTGGGCGTCGATGAACTATATGCAGAGTAATAAAATTATTGTGAAGAAAAATCTGGAATTTGAGATCTTTTTTTTCCTCTTTCGAAAAAATAAATGCGAGACTAGTAGCCATAGCTGTGACCGTTGTTTTTGCCTCCGGAGCTGTGGGTGGTGAGAAGGACAATGACCGTGACACGGTTGCATGGGTGACATTCTTGGCCACGATGCCGTGGCCCCTGCAGGGACGAGGTTTAGGAAATTTGGGATGAGATGTCGATACCATTTTCATAATCGCTATCTTGATAGTAGCTATTTGTGCAAAAGATGGAACTGATTTTTACTTTATGACATCATAAAAGACAACTTTATAGTTTTAAATGATAAAATGATTGATTAGGAAGGATGTGGGGGGTGTGAATTCTGGAATTATTTCATTTTCTTACCACCGGAAAAGTCATCTTCCTCCATTTCATGCATTCCATGTACTGACTTTTTCTTCTATCAAACTAGCAGTTACACGTGCCCAACTGGATTCAGAAAAATGGAGAATCGATTCATATTTCCAATGTAATTGGGATACAGATGAGCTGACAGGGACTCCCCAGTTAGTTGACGTGAATGTTCTTTATCATACTTATTAAAAATGTAGATATTTTGGCATGCTAATATAGCTAGTGAAATTATATTTACTCAAGGCTGTTAAATTAGACCCCTAATCTAGGCCAGCCCGGTCGTTTCAGAGACATGCTGGTGCACGCCCGGAGAGAGAAGTTAGCTGTGGCACACGGTGAAAATCCCCTTACGTCCACTTGGTCCAGATTAATGTGTGCCCGCCTGAATCTCCATCCCCTTCCTCCTCAGCTATAAATAAGTGAATTCCCATCGTTTGAGCAGTCTTCGGCATCCGCCCCCTGTGTGTGGAAGAGTGAGACCTCGGATGTCAGCCGTCCAGCCCCTGAGCTCTTGTCACTGACGCTCTGTGTTTGAAAAGTGGCCCCTGAACACTGAGCTTTCTGTCTGCCGCCTGCAGGATGGGAAAGTGGAAGGGGCCGAGAGAGCCCCTTTTTGCCTTCTGTGTTCTTTCTGAGTGTTTTCAAGCAAACGGGACTGCGTGAGTAATTTTCACAGCACCCTCTGAAGAAATTCAAATAAGCAAAAAAATATTTTGGCTTTAATCTGTGAAATCAATATTGGGGCAGATTTGAGGTTAGAATGGAAACCACCTCAAAGGCCAGTGGTCACCAAACTGTAGACCAAATCCATCCCGCTGCCTGTTTTCAAACGGCGTGTGAGCTAATAATAGTTTTTATATTTTTAAATGGTTGAAACATGCACGATGGATAAGATTTCATGACGTGAAAATCACATGAAATTCAAATTTGGATGTTCATAAGTATTTATTGACAGCCTCTCTCATCATTTATATATTGTCTGTGGCTCTTTGGTGCCCATGGTACACTTGAATTATGGCACAGAAACCGTGTGGCCCACAAAGCTGAAAATATTTACTAACTGGCCTTTTACAGGAAAAATGTGCCCAACCCTGTTTACACTCATCTCATTTTTTATATTCACAATCAGGAAAAGCATTCGGCTGTAATCCTCACAAACATTTCGTATTTGTCTGATCGGAGGCAAAAATATAATTTTGTAAATCATATTTTTTTTGTCATTCTCTGCACTTCACTAGCAGGTCTTCATAGCAAGCTGCCCAAAGATGCAAGTTAGAACAAACTCTGCCACTCCCGGTAAATAGCGTCCCTGAGTCTTTGCCTAGCTTAAGACAGAGCCTTGTGGACCACGGTTTTGCCTAGAAAAATTGTTTTCTCAAACCAGTCAATTTCATGCAGTATTTTCGTGCAAAAACACGTGAGATATAGTTTTAGGAGCCAGGGCGCAACAAAACTCATTTTCTGCTTTTATAGCACAGGCTCAAATTCCGATGTCGCCACGCTGTGGGTTAAAAACAGCAGCTGACAGGCGGATTGTAAGCGCATCACCGCAGTAGTCTACGCCCGAGGCAGTCACCGAGGTCGGTCGCTCGGGTGGCTGGCAGAGCTCTCTTCCTTGCAGCTGGAAGTCATGGCAGTTTTGATGAAGACCCTGCAGTGAGTCTGCTCACGGCCTTAACACAACGTGAGTCACGGGAGGGGCAGCCCATCGCCGCCACCGTGTCGACCGGTGAGACACAGTCACACGGAGCAGGACATGAACGTGGGACTGACATGTTCATGTCAGGCAGACCCAGCTTCCAAGCGGGGAAGCCGCTCCAGCAGGAGGGGATGGGGGACTTCGCGGTGTCGCTGGCAAAGAACCGTGGAGGACAGCTGACGCACACCTGGGTGAGGGTGGTAGGTGACATTCCGAGGTGACCCCCGGTGACAGCTCGTACAGTCTCTCCCCTGAGTGTGGGCGGGTCCGGTGGCGCACAGCTCGTACAGTCTCTCCCCTGAGTGTGGGCGGGAGCCGGGACTGATGGAATCAACTCCTGTGATTACGTTGTGTCAGATGCGGCGCCATCACAGCCGAGAGACCCTCCTGGTGACGCCGAAGAAGCCAGCTGCTGTGCTGTGGGATCATGGGTCACGTGGCAAGGACAGGAGGCAGCCTCCAAGACTGAGAGTGGCCCCCAGCGAACACCTAGGAAAAAAGCAAGCAGCCCAGTCATGCGACATTGAGGAGACAGAACCCACCAGAACCAGTGGCCTGGATGAGGCCCCAGTCAGAGGGGACTCCGGCCCCAGCGGACACCTGAGCAGAGAAGCCCCTACCTGTGCACGAACTCCTGACCCACTCCTGGCACCTGTGAGATAATAAATGGATGTTGTTCTAAGCCATTAATTTTGTGGTGATTTATTACAAAGCAACGAAATCAATATAGCACGCACACGCACAAACACGCAAAATCTTTCCATCTGCCGTTTCTGATGCCTGGGATGACACGTCCACCTTCCCTCCGACCTAGTCACCTGGCCTCTGGACCAGGGAAATGGGAGGAATATCGGCAAAGGACCAAGAACGGGAACGTTTTGTTTCTGGAAGCCGTAAGCTACACACTGTTGGCTCAGGGGCCAAACCGCTCCGCCCCCATCACATTTGCTTGGCCCACAGCCATTTTATTTTGAAACGATCAGAGTCACAAGAAGTCACACAATAATCCCCTCTTGTCACAGTTTTGCTTCCCATGGTTTCAATTACCTAGTCGACGGTGGTCTAAAAAAATATTACATGGAAAATTCCAGAAACAAACGATCCATGAGTTTACGTTGTGTGCTGTTCTGAGTAGCATGACGAAGCATCGCGATGTCCCCCCGGAGAGTGAATCACCCTGCTGTCCCATACATGTTGTCACGCCACCAATAACCAGCAGCCGTCGTGGTTATCAGGGGGACCGTGGGGGCTTCGAGGTGCCTGTGTTCAAGACACCCTCATTCTTCTCCAAGAATGACCCCAACGTGCAGGAGTCAGCGCCGCTGGCAACTCAGACGTGCCAAGGAGAAGCCATGGGGTGCTCCCTTTGAGTGAAAAGGTGAAAATCTTCGACTTAAGACGAAAAAAGAAATCGTATGCTAAGGTTGCTCATATCCACAGTCAGAACAAACCTCCATCCGCGAAATCGTGAAGAAGGAAAATAATCTGCTCTGGTTTTGCCGTCACCCCTCAGACTGCGAACGCCCCTCAGCACGTGGGCATCGTGTCACCTCTCCGAGAAGAGCGTGTCTAGGACAATGAGATACTTTGAGAGAGAGAGAGAAAGACCACAGTTACATAACTTTTATTACAGTATGTGGTTGTAATTGTTCTATTTAATCAGTTATTGTTAACCTCTTACTGTGCTCGCTTAGAAACTATACTTGATCGTAGGCGTGTGTGTGGGAAACGCAGCACACACAGGTTCGGTGTGATCTGTGGTTTTAGGCATCCACTAGGGGTCTCGGACCATGTCCCCCGGACTGCACAGAGCGTCCCCTTGTACCCTTCACCTCGCGGCCCCCAGTGGTCACAGCTTACAAAGCTATAGCACAACAGCCAGACCAGGAAGCTGACCCTGGAGCAACGTATCTCAAGAGTTTATGACGTTTCCTCGAACGCATGTTCCCGAAACCACCATGATCAAGACACAGGACCATCCCATCGCCGCTGACACCCGCGTCACGCCGCCCCTCATCACACGCCCACCCTCTCCCCGCCACCCCCCAGCCCCCGGCTGCCTGACCTCTCCATCTCTGTGATTTTGTCGTTCTCAGAGTGTTGGCTGGATGGAGTCACTCAGCGTGTGACCTTTGAGATCACTCAGCACAGCACCCTGAGACCCATCCAAGCAGTTTCATGCGCCAACGCTTGGCGCCTGTCTGTTGCCGGGTGCGTTTACTCATCGGCCAGCGGAGGGACGTTGGGGTCGTTGGCAGGCTTTGGCCATTACCAGCAGAACGGCTGCAAGGAATCACGCACAGGTCTTTGTGTGCACAAACACCTTTGTGTCTCCGGGATAGACGCCCAGAAGTGCAGTCGCTGGGTGGTGTGGGAAGGGCATGTTTTGGCCCCCAGTGATTTTTTTTTTTTAATTTTTGGATTAGTGGCCAATGAGATTTCACATTATATTCTAGTGAGGGAGACACAGTAAGTCCCACGCTAATAAACACCACGCCAGGTGCATCTGCCCTGACTTGGGCCTCCTGTGCTTCCCCACTGCCCCAGCACCCGGCCCGCCTCCCCAGCCTGGGGCCTCCCATTTCCTCCCAGCTCCTCGTCCTGCCTCCTCCCAGCTCCTGCCAGCCCCGTTCTGCCTCAGGGCCTTTGCATGTGACCTCTCTCCCTGGGGTAAGTGTTCCTCCAGATGCCTCCGTGCTGACTGCATTTCTTATTGGGTCTTTGCTCAGAGGCCGCCTCCTCCAAGGGGCCTTCCCTGACCTCCCCCCGCCCCAATTCTCACCGCACCCTCCCCCCCGCTGCCCAGCCTGGGTGTATTTTCTGGGTCGCAACATCACCGTGTAACGTGAAGCTTTCGATGGCCCGGTTTCTTGCTCCAAACCCACATCCCACATGGACTGACTAGGTTGCAGCGTTCACGACAGTTCCTCGGCCTTCAGCCCCGCAGCATCTGGGCATCCAGCCACGGGCCGTCCTTGGCGTTCCTGGCGCCTTTTCCTTTCTGGCCCACGCCCTCAACGCGGTCAGCGATTCCTCAGTCGCGTGAGGGCTGTTTGTCAGCGTTTCTACTCCGTTTCTATTCCTGGTTGGTTTTCATGGTCGGTTTACTTTATGCAAACGTGAGGGTATGTGTAATATCACGATGGTTCTGAGGGTCGAAGATCTGGAAGAAGGTACACCCAGAGAGGGCTGCCATCTTCCCTCAGCACCCCTCCCCCTCCCCACCTCTCTCCCACGAGGCCCTAAGCAAAGCGGCCTCTGGGTCCTGTTTCTGCCTTCTGTGTTTCTTTTGCACAAATAGACGCATGTGTTTTTTCTTACACCTTTTCTTTCTTTTGCGAAGGGCAGCATGCTATCCGTACCCTTTGCTCCACTTGGAAGATTGTCCCACATCGGCTCACAGAGACCGTCCTCGTTTTTTTCTGACTGCAGAGGACTCCACCGGGTGGGTGGACTCTCTTACTATATGGCCAATCAGGTAGTTTCCCGTGCTTCGAAACGGCAAAAAAGGATGTGATGAAAATGTGTGCACGTGTTTCTGTGTTGCTGGAGGTGTATCTTCTAGAAGTGCGGTCGCTGGGTAAATGCACACGTACTTTTGTTGGGCATCACCACATTTCCCCCCGGAAGGAATGTGCCGAGTTGCGTTCTCACCAGGGGTGCCCAGACAGATTTTAAAGCAATGGGTGGACATCTCCTTTCCTGAAACAGCTCTTAAAATGTGTGGCGTGGCCTGCAGTTACCAGAGGTGGCCACGAGGTGGCAGCCAAAGCCCACCACAAAGAGCGAACGGAGCACAGGGTTTTCCCGGATGCGGCAACACGTTGAAGGGATAGAGTCTGTGACACGTGATCATGTTATAGTCATGAGAGTCAGGATTCTGCCCTCTTGACAGTGTCTGTTTCTCAGTGAGCGAGTACGATGTAGAAATAGAGCCGCCTGCAACGCGCTGATCTGGATGCGGCAACACGTTGAAGTGATGGAGTCTGTGACACGTGATCATGTTATAGTCTATGAGAGTCAGGATTCTGCCCTCTTGACAGTTTCTGTTTCTCAGTGAGCGAGTGCGATGTAGAAATAGAGCCGCCTGCAACGCGCTGATCCAGAAGCAAATAGATTCAGTTCCGTTCTGAAAACCCATGAAAGGAAATCTGATGAAAGGAAGATGCAGTGGCGGGTAGGGGGACTGGGGACCCCAGGCCCGGGCTCTCCCGCCCTGCAGGCCATCACAGGCACCCGGGCAGAGCCCCCAGGCCGGCCACGCGGCCACGCGGAGAGCTGGGTGAACTGGAGTGGGGTGTGGGAGGCAGCACATTGCGGGCAAACGGGGGGCCAGCTCCACGAGGGCAGGCCCCAGTACGGCACCCCGTGAGCCCTCTGCCACCCGTCCCACCCCTTCTTCCCCAGCCTGCCACCCTGACCCTTCTCACTCACCCTACGGGGTGAGGGCTCTGGTGATGGGGAGGCTCCCCCACCCAGAGGCCACTCCTGGTGCCCTTCGGGAGGGAGGCTGCTCGGTGCCCGCCCCGGCGGACAGTCCTACAGTCTCTGACTGTCACTTGGACCGGTGCCACCAGCAGCCACCACTTCACTTGACTTCGTTATTCCAGAAACACCGTCCCCCCCGATCGCTCACTCTTCCTCCATCGGGCCATGTCTCTGTTTGTCGCTCGGCTAGTTCTCAGCGAGCGTCACTCTGTGAGCATGGCGGTGAGAGCCAGCAGTAAGGAACCGGCACGAACACGGGCCACGTGGAGACACCACCTCACGCCCGTGAGGGGCCGCAATCCAAAGAAAGAAACAAGCAAACAAATGTTGGAAAGGATGTGGAGAAATGGAACCCTGTGCCCTGTGACCTGCTGTCAAAAGCGTCAGACAGTGAAGCCACTGTGAAGGAGATGATGGGCCTTCCTCAGAACCCTAAAATGGGGTTACCATACGATCCCGCAGCTCCACCTCCGGGCCTATACCCAAAATAATTAAAAGCAGAATCTAGAAGAGATGCTTGGACGCCCAGGCTCGGAGCAGCGTTATTCACGACAGCCAAGAGGTGGAAGCAACCGAGATGTTGGTGGATGGATGTCCAGATCAACGAAAGGTGGTCTCTACGTGCAAGGGAATAGTATTCAGCCTTGAAAAAGGCAAGCGCCCTGTGGGCCCTGGGAAGGCGGAGGTGAGCATTCCCTTCTGGGAGATTGGGGGCTATCAGACAGACGGACGGACAGTGGGGGGAGGCAGACCTTGGCAAATGCCTAACTGCACAGCAGCGTGTCAGAGGGGGGTAAGTGCTGTGAATAAAAACGCACTAAGGGGGGCCCCCCCTTGAGCCGGACAGTCAGAGAAGACCATTCGGAGGACACTTGGGACAATGACGAGGCTCTCTGAGACGCCCACACCTCACCTCTGAGAGCCGACCTCTGACCTGCATTTGTGTCGTAATCGGATCCCTATAAAGGAGGTTAGTCTGTGCCCCCCTAGAATATGCCACTCGGGCATAAGGAGTGTCTTGAGTTGAAGGCGTTGAAGCAGGAAGTCCTCTGCTCTGCCCTGAAGCAGGACATACATTTCCCACTGAGAACAATGTCCCCCGCTCCCCCACACGGAGAAGAGTGTGATGCTCATCACTGAAGATGGGGGGCCCCGCGACGAGTTTGCATAAACACGCCTCACTGAAGTAGTCCCTGCCTTCCATTAGTTTCCCCCATGTATTTCCTAGTCACCTCCCCACAGTTTATCCCGTGAACCCCAAAGCCCCTTCCTTTGTTAAGAGGGTCTCTTAGCCCCCGAGTCTAACTGCTTCTCTGAGTTCTACTTCTCTTCGGTGAACTCCCCTGCATGTGAATATTAATAAAAACTGTGTGCCTTATCTCCTGCGAATTTGTCCTTTGTTTAATTCACAGGCCCCCGTTTGCTGAGCCTAAGAGGGTGGAGATAAAATTGCCCCCGCCCCCCATTTTCAATTCTCTCTCCTCGATACATTTTGGCCCTTATTATTACAGAGTTCGGCTGTATCGTAATCTAATCTAACCAGTTCCCTCTGGATGGATGTCTGTCTCCCTCCCCCCGACCCAATGTTTTATTACAAACACATACGGTATTTCCCAGACTGTGCGGATTGGGCGATCTTCACGTCAAGCAGCACGACCACCATCTGCCAGTGTCTGGGTGGACTCCACGGTCAGCAGACACTGTGGGCTCGGCCAGTCAGGGCACTGAAAACAAAAAGCCTGCAATGGCCGACACTGGACGCATTTTAGAATTTCCGAGTACAGTCAAGTGATGACTCATCCCATTTAAACTCCAAGCTGTTTAAGGGGCCATCTGGTTCATCAGAGTATGAAAGACTTTGCCCAGAAACCTGGAAAATTACCCAAGAGGAAAACAAAAGCACGTTTAACCACTGAGAAGGAGCCCAGGGAAGATCAGCCGGCAGTCAGCTCCTTGAGGACAGGAATGCAGCGAAATAACTAAACTGCGCGATTTCCAAACATACTTTTCTGTAAATCGCTGCCTTTTCTTCTGATTACAGAAGCAATGCAACCAAAAGCACAAATAACCAAAAAGAAATAGATAAATGGGAATTAATCACAATTAAAAACCTTTGTGCTTCAAAGGAAACTCTAAGAAAGGGAACAGACAACTCAGAGAATGGGGAAATATTTGTAAATCACGTATCTGCAAGGATCTCGTATTAAGGCTACATAAAGAGCTTACAACTCAGCAATGACAGGACGAATAACCCGGTTAAAAATGGGGAAAGGACACAACAGATTTCTTCAGAGCGGACGTACAAACGGCCAATAAGCACGTGACAAGATGCTTGACGTCACTAGACGTCAGGGAAACGCCAATCAAGTGCCCCCACCTAGGCTCACGAGGGTGGCTGTAATCACAAGCCGTGAGGAGAGGCGTGGCTGGTGAAGATGCAGAGGCCGGAGCCCGCACGTGTCGCCGGCGGAAATGTGAACTTACGCAGTTACATTTGAGAAAGGTCTGGCTCTTGCTCAAAATGTTAAACGCACAGTCACCCTATGGCCCAGCAATTCCATTTCTCGGTGTTTACCCACGAAAATGAAATATGTCCACACAAAAACTCGTACGTGAATATTCCTTGCGCTTATTTATAATAGTTAAAAGTGGACACAACCCAAATGTCCATCGACTGATAAACAGATGCACGACAGTATGTTCATGGACGTGGGAGCGGGGGCGGGGCTTCTGATGAAAGGGTTTTTGGTGAATGAAATAAGCACACAGAAGCCGCTGGTCATTTCCACTCCCTCAGGCGCACGACCACCCTCCAAAGCTGCCCCCTGTCCCCGGGCCCATTTTGGAGGCAGACGTGGCCCCTCGTGTGGCTGGCCACAGTTGCTGACCCATGGGGGGATATGGGGGTCCTTCCCACCTTCCAGCCATTCCCCGCCCCCCATTCGTAACCACGTGACCTTGTCTCCTGCCGTCCACCTCGGACGTTGTCGCCCTGTGTGTCCACTGATCCCCCATGTGCTCTGGGCCTTCCTTACTGCCCCGGACGCCGGAAGCGGGCATGGGGCCTTGTCTGAGTCACCGCTGCGTGCCTGGCCCACAGCCAATGAACGCGGGCTTGGAAGTGGACCTTGGAAGTGGACCCGCTTGCCTGACTCAGGGCCCTGGGACGTGAGGGCACCGTGTGCCCGGAGGAGGAACGTTCTCAACCCTCTGGTCCGGCCGCAAAAGGCCGCATTGCTGTCGGCCGGCTCTCTGCCGGGAGAGTCTGCACGATCTGCCTCATCGTCCCTGAATCTGTCATGTAGGAGGGAGACGTTGGGACAGGGGATAGAAAGGGGTGTGTTGGGGGAGCCGGGAGGATTGGGGTGGGCGGAGCCTACCTCCTGATAACTGATTCCTGAAACTTGCTGGTACCTGGTACCACCAAGATGCAAATCTTACTGCAGTTTTAACAGCTGTCGCCTGCGGAGAGGGTCCCCCACCCTTGCTGGACCCTCCTGGCCTGATGCATGCGCCGAGAACCCCTTCTGCTCGGCTTTTTATTTTATTTTATTTTTATTTTATTTATGTGTGCGGTTGGGGGAAATTTCCCAAGGATACCTACCCTATTCTCTTTTCTGGCCAAGGACACGTTTATCGGCCGATCTGAGTCAGGACTTTAATTGTATTCATTCATTCAACGCGTAATTCTGCCCCATGTTCGATTCAAAGAACTGACTGGGTGGCTCATGACGACAGGCGTTACTGTGGCACAGTTCCGAAGGCCGGGAGCCCACCGTGCCGGGGGCAGCAGGGCCAGGGGCTCTGCGAGGGCTCAAGGTGAGACTCTCCCTCCCTCCCAGCTCCTTCTGGGGGGCGCCAGGAATCCTGGGCTGCTGGGCTCATTGTTCCACTCTGCGCCTGTCCCCACACGATGCTCTCCTCACCGGTCTGTCTCTTCTTTTAAGGTCAACGCCCTCCGTGGGGGGGAAGGGCCACCTACCGCAGCACGACCTGACCTCGCCTTAACTTGTGTCATAATGTGCCCTACGATGGAATTGGGAGTCACAAGCACTGGTGACTGGAACTGCCTCGTATCTTCTGAGGAGACGTAATTCAGCTCACAACATACTCCCTCAGAGACTGTTTTCCTCTGAAAACATTTTTCCTCTGAGAATTGTATTCCATTTATACCATAATTTTTACCTTTTCTTACTCAGGGACATGATGTGTCTCCTCCTTTGTTGCTGTTAAGTGATGTCATTCAATAAGATTTTATCATTTTCCTCATGAAGCACCATGCCTTTCCTATGAGGTTTATTTCTGAGTATTTTACTATTTCAGTCTGTATCATGAGTGAACATGTTTTTCTTATTTTTATCCCTAGAGTATAGAGAAGCTGTTATTTTGTGTATTCATCTTGAACCCAGCCACCTAACAAAAATCTCTTATTTATTCTAGGGTTTTGTTTATGTTTTAAAATAACTTGTGTGCTTTCAGTTTTCTAGGGACCTAATCCTATAAATAGGGAAATGATGGGGTTGGAATGTTGCATCTTGAAATTTTCTGCAGCAGATATAGGAACCACGAAGTAGAGCAGTCAGTTGACTTGGAGCCTTTTCCACAGGTAGTAGAAACGACACGCGAACGTACAAAGGAACCCAGTTTAGAAAAACGAGGGAAAAGACAGCAGGATATGGGTTTATATTTGATTTCGCGTTCATAGGGAAAGTACAGATTATTAGGTTGTCACCCTTGGTTCCTTGTCAGGAGTTAATATGTGGGGAGAGGTGAGACGACATGAAGGCAAAATAAGACGCTATCAAAACATCCAAAACCATTATGCATATTTCTGTGCATTCACAGAGAAACTTAAAGTAATTTTCACTTTTTCCCAGTTAAGGGATCGCCAGCCACACGAGCACACTGCTTTATGAATCAGCACACAGGGAGTTTTATGTAAACGCCAACATGGAGAGGCCAAAGGGGCCGGGACGGTGGCAGTGGGGGGGTCAGGACCGACCCCTGGGGAAAGCGGCCGGGGTCTGAGCGTGGCCCTGGAGAAGGAGCAGGGGCAGGCCAAGCGAGGCGTGTTGGGCAGGGCTTTCCGGACAGAAAGATCTGCGTGAAATGTGCCAAGAACTGGAGGCAGAACGTATCCGTTAAGGCTCTTAGTCGCAACCCCCAATATGGCTAAACACAATGGAGATTTAATTGGCTCAAGGGACTCGTAAGTTCAGAGGGAGTTAGGTCATGTTGCCGAGGACGTGGGTTATCAAATGCGGTCCTCGGGATCCGGCGTCTCTCTCTGTTCCTAGCATCCTTTCGGTTACCCTGACTCTAATCTCAAACGGGACTTCCCCTGGGCTTGCCAGGCGGATGCCAGGGGCTCCTGAGGCCACCACCATAAAGATCCGCCTTCGGCTTCCTTGTCCACTGTCTCGTGGACTCCTATTGGCCCTTTCTAGTTCATTTGCTTATCCCTGACCAATCACTGTGGCCAAGATGAGATAGAGCGTTGATTGGCTCAGGCCTACGTCACATGACCCATGCCTTGGCCAGGGTCCATCACCTGGGCTGGGAGAAAGAAGTGGAGGGAAGTGGGGGCAGTTTCTATAGGAAGGAGGACTGGAGTTTGTGGGAATGTCAGGTGAAAGCCTTGGACAGGGGCGTTCAGGCTCGGGGACAGGCGAGGCCAGACCAGGGAGGGCCCAAAGGGGGACGGACTTGCAGCTTTGACACAGCTGGGCATGTGGGCCAGCACCCCAGAGAGTGCAAGTCGCGTGCATGGCCTCCTGGCTCCGGATCTGGGCTTTGTCCCCTGAAAGGACACCTGCCAGAGACTCCTGGCCTTGGTGGCCGTGGCTGGGAGGCTGGCGGCGTCCATCTTTGAGTCGGCTCCCTCATCTGACGATGCCGAAGGAGCAGGGACTCCCCGAGGAGGCCGCTTCTCCCGAGTGCCGTCTTTCTGCTGGCTCGTCATCCACCCAATACACTCAGAGGCCACACGCTTTTTTGAAATTGCCCAGAAATAGTAAACATTTTGGGCTTTGTGAGCCATCTGGTCTCTGTCACCACTACTCAACTCTGCCGTTGTAGTGACAGCAGCCATATTATTTACGTATTGCCTGTGATTGTGTTTGAGACCATATGGACTGCAAAGCCTAAATCGTCTCCCCCGCCCTTTACGGAAAATGTTTGCCAACCCTGTCAAAAGCCATGAACATCTTCCAAGTTGGTAAAAGCCCTTCCTCACCACCATTGTAATGCCTGCACCAACGTCTCCAAAGCTGCCCTACGGAGAGCCTTCATTTTTCTGGCAAATATTCTTGAAACTGCCAACGGAAGACACCTTGTGAATTTTGGGGAGCAATGGGAAGTGTCCTTAAAGCCCTGCCCGCCTTCTCACCCAGCCCATCCCTGGCCTCTGAGCTCTGAGCTCTACGTGGCTTCTCCTGATCTGAGATCTGGCAGCTTTGCAGACGGTAACTTCGGTCCCCTGCTGAGGAACCCTGTCCCCCTGCCCCAGGAGAGGCCGGGGCAGCCCCCTCTGGCCCCTGCGACCTGGCTCCAGCCACATCGAGCTCCTTTTCAGCCCCTTGAAATCTTTTTCCCTCTTAATTACAGTTTACAGCTGGTCTCATTGGAAGCAATAACTTGCTTTCCTGGGGTCATTACATGGGGGTCTTCCTGAAAAAAAAACTGCTGAATCTCTGTGGGAAGAGGATGCAAGACAGAGGCATGAACCAGTTTTTCTAGTTCCCGGGCACTCTCCAGATTTTTCTCTGGGTTTAACTTGTCTTAGGTAGAAACCCTACTTGGATTTGCAGATGACATGAGGGTCTTTGTCACCCCAAATCCCTCGCGGTGGGGGCGGGGGGCTCACGGGGAAGTCAGTTATTTGGAAAATGTTGCCTCTTAGGCTTTTCTTTTTCTCTAGAAAAGGAGTTCTAAGCTTTGCTCCCTATAACCTTGGACTTCTGCCACGTTTCCTTGGTAGCATCTTCACTTGATAAACATGCGCCTTTCTCCTCCGGAGCCCGGAGACTGTTTCTCGTACCAAGAGTGAGGTTCGTTAAGCAAAAGTTCTCCAGCCTGATTATACCTCTGCATTCATCTTGTCGAACACCCCAAATGCAGATGTCACCTCCCAGCCATTAGATGAACTGGAAGGCTGGAAATAAATGAGAGAGAATCATTCTGCTCATTCTTCGAATTTATAGCACTGCCTCCTAAAAAAAAAATTGGGGGTCTTTGGAGTTTCTTTGAAATGTACTTGAAATTTTATTTTTTGTTTTTATAAAATGATACATGGTCACTACAGAATAACTGAGAACTCTTAGACGGGCCAAACAAACGAACGATAGCCACCAGCCCACGCCCAAGGAGGTAAACACGAATAACATTATAGGACAAACCATTCCAACCTTTGTTCGTGGAGTAACGGGCACCAAATGGACATTTATTTCTTCTCCTCCTCTCTCCTAAGGGACCCCTGATTTTGCTCTGGCATCCATTCCGAATATGTGCTTAAGGCGGGTGAAGCTTGACCAATCTGAGATGAATCCGCCCTGGTGGTCATCTCCGTCCCAGTATGTGGCTCAGACCTGAGCATGGGACACGATGATGGGCAACGAGATGAGGAGGCAGATGTCTGCTGAGGGGCTTCTGGAGTAGCTTTTCTTCCCCCTGAATGAGCCATCCAGAAAGAGATGCCTTGTGCTGTTATTTCTGATCTGATGACTGGATAGACAGATGCCGTCGACACGATGGCCACCTTGCCTTCCACCTGAGGATGCAGCAGGTGTGGGGAAGAAGGTAGACCCGAGAGAGTCACAAGTAAAGCAGGACCCCGGTGCCTCATGCCTAACCTGCCTCTGTACTTCTTGGGTGAGGGAAGATGGTCCCAGATTTGAAGCCGACTTGAGTTGTGATTCTGCTGCTGTAATGAGACGCATCATGGCCGAAGAGCTAGTGCACGTGCGTGTGCGTGTGTGCGTGTGCGTGTGTGCGTGTGCGTGTGTGTGTGCGTGTGCGTGTGTGTGCATGTATGTGTGTGCGCACGTGCCTGTGTTTGTTATTTTTTTCCCTTTAAGTTTTTTCGTGTGTGTTGTTATGGTCTCCCAACCAGATGCCATTAGGAACATATTTGCAGTTGAATAAAGATGGGCTTATTTAGCTGCTGGGATGAGGACCCAGTGGAGAGCACCCAGAGAAGCCTTTGGGGGTCTGAAGGGGAGGGACAGAGATAGTTTGAGCTTGTGCTGGGTGATTCTAAGGAGAAATGGGACCATTTCTGGACTGGACACTGTCAAGGAGCTGGACAATTTGATGATTATTTTCACAATGATTTAAACAGGATTAGACTGGAGTAATGCAGGGCTGACATTGACGAGTCAGCAATCACTCCCTTTAGGAGAAGGGATGTTTAATTATTTTTTACGGTCGTTGTGTGGCCTTGCCTGTGACCTGCTGAGCACTGTTTATATTCTGTTGAGAGTACTGTGCTCTGGTTGTCAGCAAGATCCATTTCACCTTCTCTGGCTGTGAGTAGGGCCAGTTTTCACTCTCTCGACATAAGTACATAACCGGAATAAGACGCTGGGCTCCCTCATCATCCATTCTCCATGTAATGTGGCATTCAGATGCACAGTCTCCATCACAAACAGCTGAAATATTATCTCTTGTCATCGTAAAATGTACTTGGAGAAATACGCACATAACTCAAACCCCATGCAAACATTTTTAAATTATTTGTTCAACAGAAACAGAACAAGGAGGAAATTTAGCCAAATCCTGGAATGTATGGATGTGTAGTACCTTTTAAGAAAAATATTCTGGCAGCTGATGGAATTCTTTATTTTATATCTAGGCGTCTTTGTATCGTAAATGAATGATTCCTAATTCTGAGCTCAGCCTGGGCAGGCTATATGAAAATCACGAGGTCGCTGGTGAAAAAAAATATATAGATTCCCACCTCCTTCCTCATCTGAGATTCCAGTTCAGTTGATCTCACCTGGGAACCTGTGGTTTTTAACAAGCCCATGAGGTGATCTTATACCAACCAGGCCTGGAATAATCAATATGGACTGGAATAATCAATCAAGATACCACCTCACTCACATCTTCCCAGTGTCTCTACCTCAGAGTCAAATCTCTTTCTCCTCCAATTTCAAGGACTCTGATTGGCTCCTCTTGAGTCACATGTCTCACTCCGGGACCAATCATTGTGGCTAGTGAAATGAGGGACTGCGATTGGCCAGTTCTGAGTCATATGCCCTTCTCTGTGGATCATATGATGGATTCAGGGAGAAGTGTTTCCCCAAAGGAAGATGCAGGTGCCCATGCTGGGCATGTCATTCCAGAAATATCTGAGTCTTATTTTAGCTCAAGCCACTCCTTCTTCTTAAGATCTACCCACCGCAAGAGGCAAAAGCAAATTAAAAGGCAGCTTTATTAGTATTAACTGGGATTTTGGCAGAACTCTAAGGCAGAATGTTGATAAATAGGGCTGCATCTCTTGGCTTAGAGGTGAAAATGGAAGGAACTTGCCAACCGCCAGTTGACCCTTGCCTGGTCCCTGGGGGTGAACCGAACCATGAGATGAGAAAGCAAGGGTGCAGAACGTGCAGGCTAGAGCTGCGGGGGTCAGGAGCTGCCATTTTAAGTGGCAGTGACCTGGCACATTAGTAAATCATTCCCACTCAGTGTCTTAGAATTTGACTCGATCAGATTTGTAAGTCATCCTCCTTGAAGGGGAAGAGCGAGGAACTGCAAGATTTCAAGTTGAAAAATCCCAGGGAGGAGCTCTGATTGGCTCCACCTGGGACATAGGAGGAGACAAGCAGAGAGAACCCCAACATGTTCACTTGTCCACAGAGTTCGGGGTCCATAAGCGGTTCTTCTAAAGACCTCCTTGCTCTTTTTAAGGTGCTGTGACATCATAAGAAATAGATCGTTTGATCTCTGCCCCCATTTCCAGGCATGGATCTCCCAATACCCTTGGAATCGCTGAAGTGATGTGTCTCTTTGTATGCTAATGAGATGTCTGGTGGCTAGAGGCTCCCGGATAGCCTCTGATGGTATGGTTGCCAGGGCAACCGACCCTGTGTTCAGAAGGTTAGAAATTTCAGCCCCATCCCCTGACTTTGGGGGAGGGAAGAGGGCCTGGAGGTTGAATTAATCACTAATGATCGCTCCACCACGCCCCCCAAAAACAATCCTGAGTAGGAGTCAGAGAGCTTCCAGGTTGGCAGACACGTGGAGGAGCCTGGAGAGGAAAATCTGTCCCTTATCCCACCCCTCGCCCTAGGCACCCTTCTTGCTGGCTGTTTCCAAGTTGTATCCTTTATAATAAACTGCCTATCTAGGGACACTGTTTTTCCTGAGTCCTGCGAGCTTTCTGGCAAGTTATTGAACCCAAAGAGTGTATCATGGGCACTCCTGGTTTATAGTTGGTTGGTCAGAAGTACTGGGTGCCCAGACCCGTGATTTGCATTTGAAATGGGGGACAGCCTTATAGGACTGGGCCCCTAATGCATGGGGTCTGCGCTAACTGGGAGTTAGTGTCATACCCGAATTAAATGATGGGACACCCAGTTAGTGTCGGAGAGTAGAACTGATTGGTGTGGGAAAACCTGACATGTGTCGGGGCGAGTATGGAGTGTGAGTAATTGTAAGGAAAAAATACAATTTTTTCCTTTTAGGTGCTCTTTATTCCCCCCTCCCCCCCTTACATTTATTTATTTTAATACGAGAAAAATAAAACTTCTTTCAAAGATTCTTGCACCATGGACAGGAAGGAGGGGCGGAAGCCAGCAGAGCAAAGAGAATGCGAGAGGCAGAGGCAGACGGCCCTGCTGTCTGCTTCTCATTTTATTTCTGGGCAGACCAAAAAGACAGCTTGGGTCGTTCGGTGAAATTTCCAGAGTAGAGACCTAGAAATATGGCTGATACTTTTCATTATTATTTTTTCCTTTGGGGGAAGTTAAGACTTCTTCAAAAATTATCTTCAAATAGCTCTTGCTTTGATCCAAAGTGATTTTAATTAAAAATAATAACAGCAAAAAAAATTTCTGAAATTGTATGAATCTGAGAGGAGGGGTTAGGAGTGGCGATCTATTTGGAACGCAGGGGATTTATCGTGAAGCAGTGTCTTCCCAGAAAGCTCACTCTTCTTATTTATATGCTATGCTTATTGGGGTTGGCTTGATATGGGGGTGCTGATGGAGATGGGAGGTAAAGAGATAACCTCCAAGTAATAATAGCCAAACAGAACATAGCACTTATGACGATGTCTTCTGTGTTCTTTATAAGTGTGAACTCGTCAAAACCTCATAACAAGCCTGGGAGGTAGGTCTGTGCAACCTAAGGTCACACAACCAGCGAGAGTTGCATAACCGCCACGCAATGCCGCCTCCTTGCCTTCAGCGCCTCTGATGCGGGGTCTGCAGCTCCCTGGCTGGGCGAGCTTGGGCATGTGCTGTCTTTGAGCCTGGGTTCCCGCCTGCAGAATGCGGGTGATTCTGGAGTTGCTGAGAAGCATTCGAAGCACCCACTTCGGGGCCCCGCAGAGGGAGCCGGTGACAGTTGTTGCTGACTTAGCTTGAGCGGGCGCTGTGCTGGGACTAGGTAATCGACGTATGTCCAGACCGAGCCCGGTTGAGGTCGAGGTTCCACATCAGGCAGCAGCGGCCAAAGCCTCGGCCTGTGCAGAGCTTGGCTGTGCGTGGAAGGATGGGATGAGTCATTCTGGAAGCTTCTGCCCCTAAAACGCCTGCACATTTGGGACTCTTCCTCTTTTTCTCTTCCTTCGCTCCCCACCTCCCTTCCTCCCTCTGCATCGTCTCCTTTAAACGCCCAGAGTCAGTAGACGCGTGGCCACGAGCACCTGAGCGGGCCGGGGGGTGGCACGGCTGTCCCCGGACGCGTGACGGGAGGACCAGGGCCCTTCGTCAGGCCTCCTCTCCTCTCTGCACAGACAAGCCCCGAAGTCCTGCTAAAAACCTGCCTTGGGAGCAGCCTTCCCCGGGGCCCTTTCGGACTGCGCCTGGCCGGGTGGGGCGCCCAGCGCGTGAGCGGGTGAGGGGCCAGGGCGTTTGCATCGGGTGGGGTCCCCATTCCTGAGCCAAGTCGCCTCACCTCTTGGGCCAGTTGCTTCAGACCCGAGACAAGCCGGGTCAGGCCACGAGACGTTCGCCCCCGTCTCCGGAGCTCGCGGGCGCGGCCCTGGGGTCCCGCCTGCCCGCTCCTCCCTTCGTGTCCCTCGTCTCCGTGTCTCCTGGTTAATGGAGAAAACACACATCGTGTCCTACGTTGAGGCCAGTCCTCCACCTCGCCCCGGGTCCCGCTGTTCTGGACCTTCCGAAGGACCTCATGTCTGTCACTAACTGCTCCCCGTCTGAACAAGCACGGGAGGCCTCGGGCCCCTCCCGCCCAGCAGCGCCGTCCCTCATCCCCGCCGCCCTCGTCCCCGCCGCCCTCGTCCCCGCCGCCCTCGTCCCTGCCGCCCTCCGAGGCACACTTCTCCACTCTCCACGCCGGCGTCTGCGTCTCCCCGCTCTCCAGCCCACTCCGGTCTGGCTCTGGCACCCCCTGAAGTCGCCCCTGCCGAGGTCACCGACGCCCGCGTTCCACCGCACAGCGGACTCGTTTGCATCCTCGGGTTATCAGGCTTCTGAGCTGTGCCTGGCACAAGGGGCCACTTTCTTCTGCCGGGAACTGCCCCCACTTCCCTCCCTGACATGCTCGCCGTTTTCCTCCCTCCCCCCCTGCCCTTTCCCAGCCTTCGCCTCGGCTCCCCTCCCTCCTGCCCGTAAACGCTGGTGCCGTGTGGCTGGCCCAGGTCCCCTTCTGTAGCCCACGGGGCGAGCTCATCCATCACCTCAGCGACCTAGCGGCTGAGGACCCTGGTCTGTTGTCACCTCATAATTCCATCGCCTCGTTGACATGCTCCTTTGAACGTCTCTCGGGCATCCCACCCTTCACATGCCCCAAACAGACCTTCCCGTTTTCTCCCGCATCTGCTTCCCCCTCAGTCTAACTCAGCTCCAGAAATGGGGCCACGTTCCAAGGCAGACACCCACGCCGCCATCCCTGGTTCTCACCCTCCTGCCTTAAGCCTCCCTCCCGGTCAGCTGCCAGCTGTCAGTCGCCCTCCCCAGATTCCCTCAGATTCCACTTTCTTCTTCGTCCCTTCGGTGCCCTAGGCCAGGCCACCATCATCAGCTCCCACCCAGATCCCGTAACAATCTCTTGAGGAATCAAAGCCCCCGTTTCTCACACTGCTGCTGCTGAGATCTTTCTAGAGTGAAAACTGCGTCAGAGCCCTTGCTGAAAACTGTTCCATGCTCCTTCCTGCTCTTCCGGTGAAGTCCAACCTTCACGGGGTTTACACAGCCCTTCGGAGCCTGGCCCCTCCCGGCCCCTTCGGTTGCCCTCAGGGCTGGTTCTCTGGGTTCCAGATCCACCAACAGGCTCTCAGGTCCCAGAATGCCCTGTTCCTTCCAGACCTCTGCACTTGCCGCTCCCTTCTTGGGATGGCCCCCCCCCACTACCCGCTTCTGCTTGGCTTCTACTTATCTTAGCCTCGGCTCCGCTTAGTTGTCACTTCCTCCAGGAAGCCTTCCCTGACTCTCCCAAAACAAAACAAAATCAAATCAGGTGGAAAAAAAAATAAAACAGGAGCCCTTTCTTCCCTGAGGAGGGATTAGGAAAGCTGTGTTTGCATAGCAAGCACGTGGTTTTTACTTGCCTTTTTTTTGTTACAGATGAATAGAAAGGGTTAAGGATAGCATCTCAATAGAAATAATTACATACCACCAGAAAAACACAAATCTTCACTTGATACGTGACTGATGTGATCAGTTGATTAGGGCAGATCTTCGGAAAATGAAATAAAACCACGGAGTTGAGTCACGAAATGTATACTTTACTTCACGTAAAAAGATATTTAACTGGGTTTTGTCGAAACCGTTTTTTTTTTCTTCTTCCTAATGGGTGCTCCATTATTTAATGACAGATTACAGAATTGGCTTCTGCCTGTCACATAAGAAATCATAACACCATCTTCTGGAATTCTCAACACGTCCTTGGCTGCTTGTTTCCTCTATGTTACCATCATCATGATGATTATTGGGACGGCTCGAGAGATCCCGTGCAGTCGGAGCTGGCTGTAGCAATTTTTTGACGCCCGTGGCAAGACTATTGCTTATTTCTCCGGTGTTTGGCACATAGTAAAGGCTGGATCGATACTGACAAATGAACGAATGGGTGAAGTTACTCTCAAACCAGGGTTCCCGGTGCATGGTCTCTGTCTCCAGTGGCAAGTTCCATCTGGCACAGTTTCCACACTCTGATCATGGAACCACAGAATGACCGGATGGCAGTGCCCTGTGCCCCTCGTCCAAACGTTATCAGCCGAGTCAGCTGAGCCCTTGCTCACCGGCAGTTGTCCCCAGTTGTCACGGAGCAGGCAGGCTGCTGGCAGGTTCGGAGAAAGCGTAAGGGCTTGGAGAGCAGGGATCGGGTCATACCTGGCCTTGTGGATGTTATTCTCAGTACGGTGAGAAGCTCCTGCGAAGTTAAAACGCATCGCCTGATCTGCCTTCTTTTTTGTCTGTTTGTTTTAAATATTGCTGCAAATCTCTGGAAAACCTGATCCAGAGCCAGAGAGAGAAAGTAAGGTGTCAGCTGCGAGTGTCTTGTCTACACACATTTAAGACGCCAAACGAGCCCCCTCCCATAGCAATGCCCAGAGTCAGCTCGCCACCTTGTGGTCACCCTTGGGGACTGCACGCCTCGCGTCCCGGCTTCCAGGGCTCCACGCGGTGCGGGGCGGAGCCAGGACTTGGACCCCAGCCTCTTGTCCCTGCAGAGTCCAAACGACTGTGTTCAGGACCGGATTCGACCACGCCCAGCCACCTGACCGAAGAGGATTCGGTTTTCTTACCCGAATCGTGGACAGAGCAACGCCCTCGGGTCTCCGGCTAGAGGCCCAGTGAGAAAGGAGACCGTCGCTGTCGCAGGCTTTTGTGAAGTCTCCCGTGTGTGGTGGGTGGGTATTGTTTTTCTGAAGTTAATATAAGAACATCTTTCTTCAGTGTTACCTTAAACAAGAAAATAAGGTGCCTGGGTGGTTTGGTTGTTTAGCACGGGGAGGGATGTGGGGGTTACTAGGTGTGACCCCTTATTTTAGGGAGAGAAGGGGGCGGAAGCCGGGAACTCCCGCGGCCCGCACGGCAGGTGGACTCGCCACTCCCGGGTTCGGCCGTGGGTTCGGCCGTGGGTTCGGCAGTGGGTTCGGCAGTGGGCTCAGCAGCAGGCCGAAAGCTCTGACCTCGGATGGGGATGCTGGAGGCCCGAGGGTCGCGGGCGGGCTCCCCAGAATGGGGTTCGCGGAGTGGGACTCGGCGCCTCCAGGCCTGCGCGGTCGCTGGCATTGAGTGAAGGTCACGCCCAGGAGGAGGACGCCACGGAGGAGGAGGCCGGGGCGCGCGGGGGGCCGGGGCACGTGCCACTTCCAGGGGCTGTCCCGGCCTAGCCGGCGGTGGCACTGCCGTCGCGGCCCTTTGCCTCATCCTGACCGGATAGCGATTTTCTTGGAGTACGGAACCATGCACGTAATAAATTTATTATTATTCTCAGTGGCCTTGCGAAAGGCTTATTTCCGTTTTAGGGACGAGGAAGCAAAGGAGCAGCGGGGAGGATGGGAGCCGCAGGAGACCGGGGAGCGGCGGGCCCGGAACCGAACCCCTCTCCAGCCCCCTCTAGCAGCTGGGTCGGAAAGAAGCTTTGGGGTCCTGGGGGAGGGATGATTTCTCTTAGGTCCGTCTTCAGCGGTTACTCAGATCTACTGTGGGACCCAGAGCAAATCAATTTCAGTTTTTGAACAATGTAATAAAGGCGACCAAATGGCGGGCGTGGGGCTCCCGCCCCAGGCCCAGACGCAGCCAGTGCCCACATGAAGGCATTTTCCTCCTCGTCCCACCCAGCCCCCACGTGCCGTGGGACCCAGATAAACGAAGCCCCCGAAGTTAGGAGGGAATGAAGCTTCGGTGCCTGCCCACCCCTAATGTTAGAGACACCCGTGGGAAAGGGAGCAGGGACATCCCTTGCTGGAAACACCCCAGTCCCCGAGAGCCATGGCAACCCCGTCGTTTAATGGAGAGTGAGTGCGTCCCAGCTGGGGAGGGCATGAGGGCAGCCGAGGGGGTGGTACACGCTGTCTGAGGCTCTTTAGGCCCGAAGCCCCCAGGAGGCAGGTCCAAAACCACAGGCTGACTGACCTCCCCCAGGCGTCCAGCTGCGTGGGTATCTGGTGTCCACTCAAACCTGTCCCTCGGGCTGTCCTTGCACTGCGTCCTCAACCCCGTGGACAGGAAAGTCTCCATTTGGTTCTGCGGTTGTGTCTGTGTTTCCTCAGAAGTATTTCTAACTCAGCCTGGGGGTCAGAAACAGCAGGCTGGACCTGGGAGGAGGGCTGTCAGCCAGGAGGAAATGAGGGGGTGAAGGGATGATGAGTGTGGGTGCTTCCGTTCTGATCCCCACCCCACCCCCAGGCTCCTTGGAACTGGGTCGCACAGCACCTCCCACTCGTCTGTCTTAGGCTGCTTGTCAGTCTCTGGATTTTGGTGGGAGGTGTTCGAAGCGTCCAGGCATTTATTTTGCCACCCCACAAACTATAAATCATGTTAAAATGCATCCACTGCACGCATTAGACTATTTGGTATAAATGAAAAAAAAAAATTTCACAGTTGAGGTTTGTCAGGAACCAATTATTCACTTTGTCCTTGTGGTTCAAATTTTATTATGTTTTTTTGCAACGCTATAGAAAGAAAACCAAAACATTCTGTGTTTGGAAACATAAAGACAAACCTCTAAATAATTCATCAGTGAGGGAGGAAATCATAATGAAAATTAGGAAATATTATAACTGAACAACAGGGAAAATCCTACAGACTTAAACTTAATGAGTGCAGCTAAGGTTAGCGCTTACAGGTAAGGGTGTGGCCTTAAATGTACAGATATAATGAGGGAAAAGACCGAAATTAATGAACTAAATGTACAATGCAACATCATCCGCATAGAAACATTGGCATAAACCCAAAGAAAATATGAGGAAGAAAATAATAAAAATAATAAAAGTTAATTAGAATCGACTCAGATATCAACACATCAAAAGTTGGCTATTCAAAAATGAAAACCAAAGGGTAGGACTTATCGGGGAAGAAGAAGACAGGAATTTTAGAAGCGGAAAGAGATACACTACAGATACCGTAGCGGTTAAAACATAAGAGGACAATTAAAGCAGGTTTATACCAATACATGTGAAAATTTAGAAGAAACTGACCATTTTCTGGGGCAGTATAACCTTTCCAAAGCACTTATGAGCAGTAGTGATTTTGCAGTAGACCCATCTCCGTTAAATCATGTCAGTAGTTCAGCATCCAGCCAGTAGAGACTGTGCTAGACCCCGATGATTTCACAAGAAAGTTCTACAAAAAAAAAAAAAAAAATTATCCACATATTGTTCCAGAGGATGGAAAATGAAAGAAAACGGTCCAACTCATTTTCCGAGGCTAGATTTACCTAGGTACAACACCAGAGAAGAACCTGTGCGAAGTTAAAACCATGGCCAGGAGCATTTGAGATCTTGCTCCCTGACACAGGTCATCAGTTTGGCTCAAATAAACTCATAAAAATTCTCAAAGGGGGAAAAAAAAAGTAGCCAAAATCACTAATGAACATAGATTCAAAAATCCTACATAAAGTGTCATTAAGTCCAACAGGACTAACTTCGCGTGGATATGGACGGGGCGGGCAGCAGCCCAGAAGGTGGTGTCCACTAAAGGGGGCATCTAACGCACGCGTCATCAGTTTGGCTCAAAAAAACTCATAAAAATTCTCAAAGGGGGAAAAAAAAAGTAGCCAAAATCACTAATGAACATAGATTCAAAAATCCTACATAAAGTGTCATTAAGTCCAACAGGACTAACTTCGCGTGGATATGGACGGGGCGGGCAGCAGCCCAGAAGGTGGTGTCCACTAAAGGGGGCATCTAACAGCCAGTGGCCCCGTGGTTCAGGACATTTGCAGCACACAAGAGATTGAGAAAATATATAACCATATCGAGAACAACGGGATCCATGTGTCTTACTATTAGGGAAAGGAGGTCCGAATATGGAAGGAAGAAATGCTTGGATGACTCCCATAGAACTGAATTAGAAATGGCAGGGTTGATAGCACTGCGTGTTTTTCAATACGGATATAGAAAGAAACAGTGACACCCCAGTGGCAATGAGCACACCTAGCACCCAGATCTTGGTTTCTAAGTACTGCTCTGCACTAATAGGGACCTGGACTCCACGGAGAACTGGATGGTTGTAGGGCTGGGGCAGGAAAAGCACAAGGTGTTGCATTAAAAACTTTTCATGCAACAAAATAAGCATGTAAAGACCTATGGCATTGTGCAGAAGCCACTAAACCCAGCTCGAATGGACCCCAACTCCCAAACATGAGACACCTCGAACCTATATATAAGTCGCTATAGGAATGGATTACGACCCACTAAAACCGGAATTCTTAAATTTGCACTGACACAAATTAAGGAATGAATAAGTAAATGAGGGGAAAAGGGAAGCTCTTCCTTACACTAGAATGCAAACTGATAAATGTAGAGAGAACGATGGAATTAGACTATCACTGTTTGGCAATCGTCATAGAAATAATTCGAACAAGAAACATCAAGAGATGCTAAAATTAGTGGCTGAAAGTAGAATATGAATGGGAAATTAAGTATCTCCTGCTAAAGTAATAAACGTAAAAGGGAGAAGTAACTTAGTGAGTATAAAAGGGAGAAACTTAGCAAAAGCCATCTTCATCGAGAAATCAGCACTAACATCAGCAGTAATGGGACAAGTCAGAATCACGTGATAGGAGATAGCAAGAATACAGCATCCCTTCTGTGAAATTCCAGGTGAAAACGTAACCTGGTTCCAATCATAAGGAAACACTGGATGACCCCAAATCATGGGCCATTCCACAGATAGTTGTCCTGTAATCTTCGAAGATGTTTAAGGTCATGAGAGTCAAGGAAAGATTGAGGAACTGCTCCAAACGGCAGTGACTGAAGAAATACAACTAGGTGCAAAGAGAGATTCTAGCTGGTTTTTGTTTGTTTGTTTGTTTGTTTTTGACATAATTAACATTATTAGGATAATTGATAAAATTCTGAGTGAAGAGTATACAGGAATACTCTATACTACACTTGAAAGTTTTCTTTAAGTTTGAATTTGTTTCAACATGTGGATATAGAACATACATGTTGTATATATATATATATGTATAGATAGACATAATTATAGATATATAGATATAAAACTTGACAAGGGTATAGAACATACATGTGTGTGTGTATATATATATATATATATGTATAGATAGATATAATTATAGATATATAGATATAAAACTTGACAAGGGCATAAAACTAGCTTTAACAGAATGGGGACATACCCTGATCGCGGTGGCTTGGTGAAGAGTTGTTTCGGCTAGTCTGGACGTCGTCGTCCACAGTTTCCCCCTTACGTTTGTGGTTAGGGTGACCCACAGGACCTGGTTCAAGGCTTGGAGAGCAGAAGCAGCAGCCTTACAGTTGTTCATGCTCATAAGGTCCGGCCAGGGTCACAAGGCACATCTATAGCTCGTGCATGTTGTCACTTAACCTGCTGATGGACCCCCGTTGCACTCAGCCAGGCACCACCTCCCGCTCTGCAAGCTGGGGTCATGTATGGGCTTCTGTGCCCAGTGGACTCTGACTTCTCAGGGGACAGGGACCTTCTCCCTGCGTTCCTCCAGGTGTGCAGCCGCGGGTTGCCTGGCGTCGGCAAAGGCCCTGGCACACGGGCGTGAGGACTGTCGGTTGAGTCGTAAGCGGGCACCCGGCGTTGGCTCTATTTAGGACGGCTACATGATGCCGACGTCAGTTCTGGCTCACAGAGCCCTAAGCCTGTAGGTCCCCAGTTCCAGACCAGTGGCTTTCAAAGTGTGGTCCCCAGACCAGCAGCGTCAGCATCACCGCATTCCTGGGCCCCACCCAGACCTACTGAATCAGAGACTCTGGGGCCTCTGCCCAGCAACACCCCCCACCCCCACCCCATCCCAGGTAACAGTCTCTCCAGGTGATCCTGATGCACAGCCACACCTGAGATTCACCTTTCTAGCATTGTGGACAGCCCCGGAGTGGGGCAGATGGGTAATTCCCAGCAGGGAGAAGGAAGGACCTTTTCTGAGACCTCGGGCGGAATTTCAGGTCTTTCCGGGCTGGTGGTGTCCATTGTTATTCCTACAGGGCATCTGCATTTTCGATCACCCACCCAGGAGAGCGAGGGCCGGCCCAGCTGCTGGTGAGTTTAAGGCTCAAGTCCATTTTCCCCCTTTTAAATAATCTCTGCTTTATTGATCTATCTCCATTTTTCCAAATGGGACCCGTGTGATTTGTTGGAAAACGATTTCTCCTTTCATTGAGAGGAAAATGGTACCTTTTATCTGACTCCAGATCTACATGCGCGTTTAGGTGTTCCCTCCCCTCATCTATAGAATCTTTTATGTTTGAACTCGGACCATTGTATTTGTTTTCAGAAAAATCTTGTTTTCGGTATAATGTTAAAAATAAGTATCATTATTTCTAAAGTGTTTGACAGCGTCAAAACAACACACAGTAACTTCCACCCGTCCACTCCCCCACCCCCAGGTGCCAGAGGCAGGGGTCTGGGTTAGGGTTCCAGAAGAATTAGGGAGCGAGAGCCCAACAGGAGCGTCCGCATTTCAAAGGCAGCAGTGCCCAGTCTGGGGACCAGGAATGGGGAGGTTCCCATCGAGTCCCCAAGCTTCTGGGTGGTCCTGACCCTCTCCTTTGAAGGGTAGGACCTCCTGGCAGTTGTGGGGGCCGATCTGGACGACACCTCCTTCCTCCACCAGCTCCTCATCATGCTGGCGATCGCTCCAGGCACCACTCGGTGTTGGGGCCCACACCACGGCCTTGGCCTCTGCGGTGCCTGGCAAGGTCACCCGTCCCCAGTTTAGGACGCGGTGTCGATACCTAGGTCTGGAGCCTGGGAACAAACAGCGAGTCAGAGGAGGGTCAGGTCCACGGGCTTCGGCTCCCTCCGGACCTCTCAGATCTGAGGCCCAGAGCTTTCGAGGGGGCCGGGCAGACCCTCCTAAGGAAGATCTGATGGAAATGCTGGCCCCTTCTCTGGAGACGAGGAATCCAGAAAGACCAGGTGTCGCCCACAGCGTCATGGCCTCCACAGCTTCCTGAAACCCATGTTCCCAGGTTCTAGGTTTAGAAAGCTTATCTATAAACAGACTTGTGTGTGTGTGTGTGTGTGTGTGTGTGAGTGTGCGTGTGCGTGCGCGTGCGTGTGTGCGCGAGCACACGCAAGAGAGAGAGAGAAACTTGAGAGTTTCATGTTCAGAAGGCCTACTTGTTAGATTCTCTTCTTTTTCTGTTAAGCCTTTGGAACTTTGGTTCCGAACTCCTTGCATTATCCGCCCCTCCCCCGACGAACCTGCCTGCTGCTCCTGCTGCTTTGCGGAGAGGCCTTTCCCTTCCTCCGAGGCCTCTGTGCATTTGGGGACCGCAGACGGGCGGGCGGGGGTGGGGAGGGAAACATTGCTAGTTCTCTTCCCCTCCGCCTGGCGTGTGTCCTTTTGCATCTCACTTCATGCTCGTGCAAAACACCCACTAAATGTGTGTGTGTGCGCGCGCGTGTGTGTGTGTAGCCACTTAGATAAACGTGCAGTGTGTCGTGGAAATCATTTTTTGCAGGCTATACAACCAGTTGTGCAAATTAAGAAATGAAATGTCAGAAGGATGAGCGTGCGCCAGTAACATACAGCGACAGCACAGCCAAGATGGGTTCCCAGCAGCTCACGCTTACTCCTCTACTCAATCCCGAGACAGTGGACAAGCCTTCCGTTTCTAACCTCGGTGCTGAGGGGCATTAAGCACCTACTGTGTGCCAGGCGTGGCCCTAGGCTCATTCCACACTGGCTTCCATCACCACGATAACTTTACAAGGCAGTTAGTTAGTTCCTTGTGTTGTTCCCCATTTGTAAATGGAAAGACTGAAACTCAGACAGTTACTTAGTAACTCAACTGTTGTTGCCCAGCCTGGAAGTGGCCGGCGGGGGAAAGACTCGAACCCAGAGTCTGCCTCCAGCCTCGGCCTTTGCTGCTTTCTTCATGACGCTTATCGCAGAGTTTCTCCCTCTCTCGAATGTTTGGCGTGTTAGTTTCCTACCGCTGCTATAACCGATTTCCACGAACTCAGCCACTTAAGACGACAGATTTCTTCTCTTACGGTTCTAGAAGGCAGAAATCTAAACTGGCTTGGAGGGTTGTGCCCCTTCCGGGGCTTCAGGGGACCATCCATCTCCTTCCTGTTTCCAGCTTCTAGAGGCCGCCTGCCTTCCTGGGCTCAGGGTCCCTTCCTCTGTCGCTAAAGCCATCATCACGTCCATCGTCACATCGCCTTCTGTGACTCGGACCCTCCTGCTTCTCTCTCACAAGGGCACTGATGACGACATTAGACCCGCCCAGATAATCCAGGATCATCTCCTCATCTCAAAATCCTTAACTTAATCACATCTGCTAAGTCCCTTTTGCCAAGTAAGGTGACAGGGATTTGGTCGTGGACATCTTTTGGAGGCCATTCTTGTGTCTGCCGCCCTTGGTTATTCCCATTTTGTCGAATAATAACAAAAATCATTTCGGAATACCTTCCCAGACCTTAATTCCATTGATTTAATCCCACCAGAAAAACCCTTTGATGGAGCGACAGGTTCATTAGCCCTCCCGCGGTAAAGGACAGAGCGGGGATAGGGAAACGGTGTTTGCAGGGTTTTAGGGCCCTGGCTGGGTGATTTAAAAGGTCACATCAGACAAGGAACCGGTCAAGACTGGGCAGAGTTTCTGACATAGCAGCTTCGGTGGACCCAGATAGGTTTTGAAGTGAGAGCTGATGCATAATCTTATCTTCCAGAAGCAGGTATTTCCTGGAACAAACAGCGAAGTGACTTTTGCCAGATCCAAGGACTGTATTGCTTAACACAGGGATTATGCTGGTTTTAGCTCTCACAATTACAATAATGGTAGTTTCCCCACACTTATTTTTTTTTATTTTTATTTTTTGAGCACCTCCTATAGGCCAGGCAAACTCGAATACATTTTGGCAATTCCAAAAACCCTCAAGGCAAGCGTTTCGACCTAATCTCAGTAGGAACACCTCATAATTCCCCTGTTGGATTTGGGAGTCAGAAAGTCCTGCGTAAAAGTCCTGGCTCCTACACCTACTTCCCTGGTGAATTCAGACAGGTAAATTCTGGGGCGAGGCTCCGTTTCTCCAGCTGTAAGGTCCGGAGAACGCTTCCTACTCTGCGGGTGAAGGCACGTACACAGGGGCTCCGGCTTTCACACGCCCTGGATCCCCCCTCGCCTGAAGTAGACCCCGTCCACGCCTGCCTCAAAGTGCTAGGATTGATAGGACCCTTTTGAGTGTTCTCAAGTGTCCTTCGGTAGATGATAAATTACATGGCACGGTGAAGCGATGGTTATCATTCCTACTCTATATAGGTGAAGGAGGGGGCGGGTCACAGAGGGTAGGTGACCTGCTCGGGGCAGGGGGAGTTGTCCAAGTTTGACGAGCTTGTCCTCCTGCCTGGAGCAGCTCCCCCAACCGAGCCCCACACGGTGCCCCCCTTGGTAGCTGTCTATTTGTGTGATTTTAAGAATTAGAGCCTTTCTCCCTTTAGATCAGGAGTCTCATGGGAGCCCAAAGAGGTCGGTGTCATTCATGCTTGGACAGCGGGGCCGAGAACGAGCCAGAGAGTCCCCACTGTGTCACTCGCAAGCACTCGGCCTGCTGCCTTGTCAGCGTTCAGGAAAGGGGGTGACCTTTGCGAGGCCGCTTTTCCTTCCTGAGACCCAGCCTCCAAGGTGCGGCCACACAGTTCCGGGAGGGTCCATGCCCCCGCCGGGTGGGGGGCAGGGGGGCGCCCTCAGTAACCAGCATGGTCCACTGCCACCGTCATCGAGGGCCTCTGTGTGAACACACGGCCCTCGGCATTGTCTCAGCTCCTCCACCCCAAACGGCCGTGACGGCCACCCACTGACCGCCAGCTGCGGCCGTGGGCTCTCAGTGAGCTACGCATTACATGCTGGGCTGGGGCCTGACCCCAAATGTCCCGGGCAAACAGGATTTTTTCCTATAATTACCATACTTTGGGCTTGGCCCTCACAGGGTTATCGCCATCCAATCAAGTGGGACTTCTTGGCTCTGATAAAGCAGCCTCTCCCAGTAACAGTAAGAGCTGAAGGAATGCCTTGTGCCTCGGTCTCCCCAGCAGGCTCTCCCGGGCGGGAACAGGCCCCCATAGGTGTGTGTATCTAGAGGATGGTCGCACGCGGTCCTGGGGTTCAGACGTCACAACAGGAGAGATTTTAACAAGGTCTAAAATCCGAGCAGACCCCATGACTCAGCAGTTTCGATTCCCGGCCGCTCATCCTCAGAAACACTCGGGACGGACAGGTGCACAGGACCTTTATCTCTCCCTGTAATAACAGGAAAAACTGGAAGGACCTCAGGGTGCATTAAGGGGGAAGGGGCCGTGACGCAAGGTCCGGGAGTATCCTCGGAAGGAATGCCTCGCACGGCGACAGTAAGAAGCAGAGTGAGAGGTGACATGAAGGGCAGGTGGGAGGGAGCAAAACGCGGGTTATCTGGCCAGAGCTGGGTGAAAGGTCGGAAGCCGGGGACAGGTCTCGGGGTCGGGGTCACCCAGCCTCAGCACTGGGGCCAGTGGTCCTCAGCCCTGGGGGGCCGGCCGTGACCTGGAAGCTGCGTGGGACCACGGCCCAGACTCGACCCGCTAGATGCCTGTAGCACCCCCCGCCCTTCGTTGTTACAACCAAGAACATCTCTAGGCGTTGCAATCTGCCCCCTTGGGGGCAAAACAACCCCACCCCCACCTCCTGGCCTCGGGCCACTGGACTAGGTCTCCTTGCCGTCCTCCAGATTGGCCCCTAACATCGCCACCCCCTTTCCCTCTCGAAAATGCCCTGGCTGATAAATTATATGATCGCCCTTCTGTCCAGGAAAATGGACCCCTGCCTATGGCATCATCATGCTGACCTCTGGCACCCAGGTTGCTTGGGTGACAAGGTGTGACACCTGTAATAGCTAAGACTGTGGGCCTCGGTCAGGCGCACCTTTAGCCAAATTGCAAACTTTCCTGAAATGTGGCCCCTGCTGTTCTGAGTTCCATGGTCCGCTTGTACTTCCTTAAGGCCAGAGTCAAAGCAGGACACCGTGGGACACGGACGAAGCAGATGCAGTTCCCCTGCGAGGATCTTGAGCACGTCTAGAATTTTCCCCTTGAGCACCATTTTTTTTCGTGGTCTGAGCACTGTAATTCTGTGAATAAATATTGAGTGAGTGGACGTTTCAGAGACTGAGGTTGTTTCTGGGAAGAGAGCAGTGAACCGATGGTCGACGGCCGGGGGCGCTCGTCCTG
>NW_006442491.1:36322882-36342414 GCF_000325575.1 Pteropus alecto
TTCGGGATGTCCTCTGTGACCACCTTGTTGAAATGACCCGGCTAACGACTCCCCCGCCCTCTCACATGCCTTTTTAGTCCTCATTTTCTCCTTGGTCCTGGGGGGACCTTCTTCTGAGGCTGTCGTCATCTGATGTGTATTAGGTCCTGTCAGTGGAAGGGATGGATGCTTCAAGAGGACAGGCATTTTAGGCTGTTTGGTTCTCTGCTGTATCCTTAAAGCCCAGAATAGCTCTGGGCACATAGCACGTGCTCCATAAATAAGACAGAGACAACTGAGGCAGAGACGGGGGATCACAGGGAGGAGGGACATGATGGACCTGGGTGGCTGGGGGAGGCCAGTTTGAGAGGGCGGCGTGTATAACCCAACCCCAGGATGAGAGGGGACCAGTTAGTCATGGGAAAACCACGCCGAGGCCACAGAAACATGTGGACCCTGAACACACCACAAAGTGACCTTTTGAGATCAGGACCTTCCACCTCCACGCATTGCCAGGGCTTTGCAGACATCATTTTTCATTTCTCCATCCCCTAAACCCAAGAGGGTGAGCACGTCCTTTCTGTTTTCAACGTGTAGAAACGGAGGCACAGAAAGGTTACGTGACTCGCTGGTGAGGGATGGAGATGGGATTCGAAGCCAGGGCTGTGGGACGCCACGGCCGACCCCGCCAAACACACGTGAACGGCTCCAGGCGTGGTGTGGGCCGACTGCCTCAGTTCAGGTCACAACAGCATCTTATCGGCTCTGACACTGACCAAGCCCCTGGCCTGGCAGAGTAGAGTGTGTGTGGAGTACTGTGAGGTAGGTACAGGAAGAAGGAGGTGTGGCATTCGAATGGGCAGAAACAGCCACGTGGCAGGTCCCCATCTCCAGTGAAAAGGTCAGGACTCGCCAGAACCTCCCCAAAATTGCTGGCGCCCCAGGCTGGGCACGGCTACTTTCGAGATGCTGGCGCCAGCCTCCTGCTCCCCAGTCCTGCCGTGAGCCCTAACCCAGACCTTCGAACGTAGAGAGCGGGGACTTGTACCCTTTGT
The DNA here is from genome assembly GCF_000325575.1 of Pteropus alecto. NCBI lineage: Eukaryota > Metazoa > Chordata > Mammalia > Chiroptera > Pteropodidae > Pteropus > Pteropus alecto. The sequence continues at coordinate 36,323,917 of NW_006442491.1, forward strand.
TGTTTCAACTTCGTTTACCATAAACATGTACCTTTTTTGTCATCATACTGATTCTTCCAATTTTTGATCAAAGAGTAGAATAATCTAGTGAAAGAGAAAGCAGTGGGGCTCTGGTAAGTGGCAAAATGTACAACAATGGAGCAAGAATGATTCGAAAATAATATTATTAGTCCAGGACGGCTAAACGACAAATACCTCAATCGTTAGTCCCAAAGAAAGGACAGATACAGCAAAGAGGGAAACGTGTGGCGTGAAATCCCAGCGGGAAAATCGGAGAAAGCAAACAGAAGCGATGACATGCACAGGCCTCCGAAGAAGAAGGCCGACACCTTTCACCTGTAAGAATTCCAGAGTCAGGCATTTCAGGCAGGAGGCGAGAAGGGGGAACAGGGCGTCCCGTGACGTCCCGTGACGTCCCGTGTGCTCAGCCCCCAGCTCGTAAGAGGACACGCGAGCAGCTCGGGAACCCCACGAGCGAATGTGCCCCAGGCCCCCCACGGGTAAACCGTCTCAGATCGAAAGTTTTCCTTCCCCTTCATCACTTTATTCTTTTGTTTCCCATGGAAGTATTCAGACCGCTTCCTGCAGATTTTAAACTCGATATAAACATGTACCGATAAGCCATTTTTTTTTAATTGAGGTAAATTCACATAACACACGATTCACCATTTTAACTGTTTTAAAATGTACAGTTCGGTGGCATTTAGCACATCGTCACGTCTGTCTAGTTCCAAAACACCGTCATCACCCTGGAAAGCAAACGCCATGCCCGTGGAGCAGTCACTGCGATTTGCCTTTTCTGGACATTTCATGTAAATGGAACCATACGGTCCGCGCTCTTTAGTGACTGGCCTCTTCCACGGCGTATGATGTGTTCGAGGTCCATCCGTACTGCAGCAAGTATCGCTCTGTCCTTCCTTTCCATGGCTGAGTGACATTGCACTGTACCAACGGACATTTTTTCTATCCGTCTGCGTGTCAATGGACATTTGTGTGGTTCCCCCTGTTTGGCTCCCGTGCACGGTGCTGCTGTGAACACTGGTGTGCAAGTTGTGCCCGAACGCCTATTTTCGCCTCTTTTGGGTGTGTACCCAGGAGCGGGATTCTCCGTCTCACTTTCCGAGGACCCGCCAGACAGGTTTTCCGGGCGGCCGCAGCGTTTCGCATTCCCACCAGCGAGACACGGAGGTTCCGTGTCCCCGGCCTCCTGTCCAATACTTGTTTTCCTTTTTCTGCCCTTTGTCATGGCCATCCTGGTGGGTGTGTGGAAAGTTCAGAAAACTTCCTAGCAATGATTTACCTTAACGATATCCATATTTGTACATGTAGCTTACCACGTAAAGCCTTGAAGGAGTTTGGAACATTCCACTCCAAAATATGCCGCTTTGGCATATTAATTATGTTGAGCTGCAGGCGTTTGAGAAACAGCAGATTCAGGGAGGGTTCCCGGTCCTCCCTCTTTCTACCTAAGAACAGGACATAAAATTTCCCATGAGAAACATCTCTCCCCTGTATCAGAAAGAGAGCATTCCAGAGACTAGGAGCGGAGGCCGAAATGGATCTGTATAAACACGCCGACTAAAGTCACCCATCTCCCACGGGTTCCTGACCTCACAGGTCTCCTCGTCGCTTCTTTGCGATTGACTCACCCAAACCCCTTCGCCTGGTCATTTGTTCACGAATTTACCGTTTCTTTGTCTAAAAGGTTGAAAAGCTTCTGCTCTGATCTCTTCTTCAGCTCATCACTCTCTTATGAAGGCCCCCGCAGCACATGTGAACATTTAATGGAACTTGTAAACTTTTCTCCTGCTACTGTGTCTTCTGTCAGCTTTGTCCTCAGGCCCAGCCAGAGACCCTAAGAGGGTGAGAAGAATTTTCTCCCTCCCCTACGGCCTCGGTGGCAGCTGGCTGTGATCACACCCTCGGCGCCTAGCCCGCCTGTGTCACGCTCCCCACGTAGATCATTTCACTCCCTGGTTGCACCAGCTCGATGACACTGGGCACCTTCGTGCTCCCCATTTGGCAGATGAGGTGACTGAGGCCGACGTACCGATCTGGAGAATCCTTACTAAGACCCACTCACTCATTAATAATTGTTTTTCTCCTCAAAACCGCACTAAAACTAAAGACTTGGTCTTAGTTTATGTTTAGGCTGATCTTCCATATATATATTTTTTAATTTCAGAGATTGGGGGGAAACCGATGTGGGCCTCAGTCCTGTCCTCAGCATGACCTGCCCCTCCGGTTTGAGACTGGACCAACAGTGGGCACGTGACCCAGACCTGGCCGGTGACACTTACGATGTGCCACTCTGCGCTTGTCTGTCTCTCTGTTCTTCCCTGGCGGTGTCTTTAACTCACTCCTGTGTTTCCTAAAACTAGAAGTGGAATTTACAGACTTAATTAGATTCAGGTTAATTTTTTTTTTTTTTGGGTCAAAAATTCTTCATGGGTAGGGGTGACGGATACAGCAGATAAAAATACAAGATGCCCTAAATTCAAATTTCAGATAAACAACGAACACTTTTTTTAGTCTAAGTTATGCCCCATGCAATATTCGTATAGCTCCCCCCGACCCCTTCTACTAAAAACAGTATCGTCGATACAAACTTCCACGTTAACTGGGCATCCTGCATCTTATCTGACGACCCCCTGTTAAAATCGTAGAGCTGGGGTCTCCTCCGTGGGGCCTTTGTGCGTACGTTACTGACGGCGGATCAGACCTCTGGGTTACAAAGATGACTTCCCAACAGCCAGTTTTGGAATCCGCCACGTCAGGTACTGGAAATGCAAAATCAAAAATGACCTTTGTTCCCGAGGAGCCAACCGCCCGGGGCGTCTCTGGCCCCCTTCACTTCTCCTCTGTCCGCCCTGCACATACCTGGAGCTCTACCTGGATTTTGTTGACTTTCACGGGCCCGCATGGAGGGTTAGCAGAAAGATCACCGACTCCAGGACCCACAGATCGGCTTTCTATTCTGAGCGGACGTCTCTGGGCAGGTTATTCTTGCGAAAGCTAAACCTCCCTGAGCCTTATCTGCCCACTTTACAGATGAGAAAACCAATACCTGACTCATTGGGTTGTTCTGAAGATGAAAACAGACAGTTCATTCAACAAATATGTTTAGACCCCTTGATTATATCACTAGGTACAGAGAAGGCATTTGATAAAATTCCATACACATTCAAGTTTAAACAAATCAACAATCTCTTCCTATAAGAGCAGCTGAAGCCGGTAAAGAACATCTACCGCAAACGTATAGTAAACATCTTCCTTAACGGCGAAAATGTTTTTGGACAAAAATCCAAACTCTGGCTGCTTTTATTCAATACTACGCTGGAGGTCCCGGCCAGTGAGTGATCGGTGGTGACTATATTCTGTGCTTGAACACATTGATTTGTTTGGATCGTGACAGTGTCTTATTTTTACAATAAAAAACCAACGAGTTAATTAAAAATATGACCAAACACAGAAGCAAAGGCATAAAAGCCCATCAGAAATCACCTTATTAAACACCTCAGGGCTCCCCACTCCCCATCTCTAAGTCAAGCCCATCCCCGCTGAGAAAAAAGGGGAAAAAAAAGGAGAGAGAGTAAGGATTAAAAGGAAAGAAAGGAAAATTTTATAATTGAATAATATGACCGACTACATCCAAAATCCAAGAGACTCAACAAAACATTAGCATAAAGAAAGGCGTTCGGTAAGATTATCGGCGTCAATAGAGTTTTTATGATCAATAGAGTTTCTATAGGAAGTAAGAACTAGATATAGAATGAAAGATACATAATAGCAACAAAAATGATTAAGAATAAGTATAATAAAAGACATAAAAATTGAGGAGAGAAATGAATTGGTTGAAAATTTGGGCGAGGGCGATTTTAGCATTTATCTGTTCTCTATGGATTTAGACTCTAGAGTCTGGATTTTAGACTTCGGGATCAGGAAAAGCCAAAAACTTTTTTTGCAAAGTAAAACAAAAGAGGACACACCGTAAAAGGTTTCAGTACTCCCCGGAAACCTGTGATGAGTGGAACAGCGTGGTGTCAAGCTCCTGGCTTAGGCTAGAGCACGGAGCGACGCCCACCTTCATGGCACCGTGTGTGTGACAGGGGTGAGCTGATAACTGGGCGGGAGAGAAATCAAAATCGACAAATGGTTCTGGAAACTGGCAATCGTAAGAAGGTCAATGAGATCCCTGTTATTAGATCACTCACAAAATAAACTTCAGATGGATTAAAGATCTAACAATGAAAATGCAGCATCGAAAACTTTTAGAACCCAGAAAATACCAGGTATCAGCGTAGGTATTTCTGTCTTCATCAAGTCTACGCATTTAATTGCATTAAAGAAAAGTTTCCTATGGCAAAAAAAAAAAAAAAAAAAGACGAAGAAGAAGAATAAAAAAGATATTCTAAGTGAAATACCATCCATAGATTGGGATAAGATGCGAACAATGTAGAGAAACAGAACATATAAACAAGCAGTTCACAGAAAAGTGAGCCCACATGACCTCCAAGCGCTCAGTCTCCCTAATGATTCAGGGAAATAAATACAAAGTAAAGCCGGATTCCATTTGTCACTCATCGGATTGGTACAAATTAATGAGTCCGAAAACCTGCCCTGCTGATGAGGGGGTGAGGGAGTAAACATTCTCACTGGGTGTGTAAATGGATACAAATAGATTAAGAAGGTGATTTCAGATCATGGCGGTGCCTAGGGCGGCACGATGGGAGGCTGAAGGGGCTGTTTTAGGACGGACGACCGAGAAAGGAACGTCTTTGTGAGATGACGCCCCCTCCCCACCCCCGTCCCCCAATTCTAGCAACACTGCCTGGCACGGAACAGCGGCCCAATAATTAGCGCTTGTTCAGTTCACCCGACACCTCCCCGTGCTCCTGTCCTGTTCATTCAGTCTCGTGAGGATAAACCCTGAGACCCCTGTCGATGAGTCAGTGACGTCGGCGTGAGGTTCTGACACCCTAAAGATACACGGAGAAAAAAATTGCAGCTATATGCATGGAAAGTGACAAAGAAGGGACAAGGGACCTGCTGGACTATGCAGTAGTAGGATCGTCTGTGGACAATATCGATGGCCAGGAATGGGGGGGTTGACTCCTCACGGCCTGGGCGGGGCTGGGGGAAGAGGGGCTTAAGGGTAGAGGGTGGGAGGGCCCGAGGGAGCCTCTGTGGTTGGTGAGTGACTGAGGAACACGGAGCAGTGTCGATTAAAGAGGAGTGACAAGGGGACAGGAAAAGACACGGAGCCGGGTTGGTACTCCAGGTTCTAGATTTGTTTTGACCCAAACAAAGCCCTGGAGCTTATGCCTATAGAAGCTCCAAAGAAGGACATTTCGACTTTCTTTGTCCGTACGTTGCTCCTGAAACGTGGTTGGTTAACAAGGCCACGTTAAGACAGGCCCTAAGCCCTTCCAGCCGCAGGGGCGGACGACATGTAATAAAACAGTCGTGCGCCACGTCACCGTGTTTTGGTCGGAGCTGGGCAGTGTATACGATGGTGGTCCCACATGATGATAACGGGGCCAAACGATTCCTGTCCCCTCGTGACGTTGCGGCCATCGTCGTGTCGTGGTGTGTGTGACACACTACTCCCGCGTTCCTGGTGACGCGCAGTTATGTACAGCGCGTGATATTTGGTAATGATAACGAACGGCTATGCTACTGGTTGATTGATATATTTGCTATGCTGTACTCTCCGTCATCATCACAGTGGACTCTCTACTCATACAGAAAACAGCCACTGTCACCCAGCGCGCCACGTCCCACCGGCCGCAGCCCCGTGCGTCTCGCGTTTGCTGTGTCTTGTTTTCTCTCGGACGTGATTTTCATTCGACCGCGTCTCTTGGTTGCGTCGCGGTCTCTCGGGCTGGCTGTCCTCTCCTGTCCTGTGCAGTGCGGAGCAGGGGGACAGCCGGGGCAGCCTCGTGCGCGGTAGGCTAGACCGCCGAGCTTTGCGTGTCGTACTCTGTGATGTGCGCACAATGTGAAGTTGCCCGACGATGCATTTCTCAAACGCATCCGTGGCATGAAGCGCCACGTGACTGTACTCGAAAAGATTTGGTTAAGTTTCGTAACAATGAGAAGGCGAGCGGCTTAGGGGACAGAGAAGTCAACTCTTCGTTTTCTGCCCTTCTCATTTGTCTTCCAGGTCACACGTATGTCTTGTTGTTGTCATTAAAAATGACGCATTTTGTTAGCGTGGGCGCTTGGGACCGGCAGAAATCGTGTGTCTAGGCCTCCCACGGCCCACTCGCTCCTCTTGTTCCCTATACTGCAGTTGGACTCAGCCAAGGTCAAGTTCCTACGGCTGGAGCTGGGCTCCCAAGGGGCTTCTTTCCTTGCATACCGACCTCCAGGTACGCAAGAGAAGGGGCCCCCTGCAAAGCTCCAACCCATGGGGGAGGGGGGCACTTAGGAAACGTTCGTTTAAGGAACCACAGACGTGCCTTGTTTTACCACGCATTTCAATGTATTGCACGTCACAGATGTTGCCATTTTTACAAATTGAAGGCAAGATCTTCCAACAGCAAAGATGTTACGGCTCGTTTTATGGTGATGCTTGCTTGGTCGCAGTGGTCTGGAACCCAGCTGCGACATCTCCGAGGCACGCCTGTGTCAACAGCGTCTATGGAGTACCTGCTGCTGGTTCATCTCGTGTTGATTAATTCGTGAGAGGCTGTGGTCTGCCATCGCCTGCCTAAATGGGAGAACCTGCAGGTCTTACACTCCAGACCAAGGGGCCCCCTGCAAAGCCCCAGCACATGGGGGAGGGGGCACTTAGGAAACGTTCGTTTAAGGAACCACAGACGTGCCTTGTTTTACTGTTTTATCACGCGTTTCACAGATGTTGCCGTTTTTACAAATTGAAGGCAAGATCCTCCAACAGCAAAGATGTTACGGCTCGTTGTATTGTGATGCTTGCTTGGTCGCAGTGGTCTGGAACCCAGCTGCGACATCTCCGAGGCACGCCTGTGTCAACAGCGTCTATGGAGTACCTGCTGCTGGTTCATCTCGTGTTGATTAATTCGTGAGAGGCTGTGGTCTGCCATCGCCTGCCTAAATGGGAGAACCTGCAGGTCTTACACTCCAGACCAAGCAGAGGTTTGCAAGCTTGACCTTGCATCCTGACCTCCCTGTGGGATTTCAGAGACTGCTAGCCAGCCAGTCAGTTTCCAATTCAGGAATTCTAGGGCGGGGCCCCATCATTTGCATTTCTAATGTTTTCTCTGGTGCTGCAGAGGCTGGCCAGTGGGGGAACCATGCTTTGAGAACCAGGGTTCTAGAGTTTAGGCAGATGGCCGATTAGGGAAATGGGCAGGCGCCCAGCGGGAAAGGGGAAGGGCTTTCCTGGAGGCCTGGCCTGCATTCCAACCCTTTGTTACTCCCACAGGGACATGGGGTCCCACGCCCACCTGAGGAGCCGGTGGGATTTGGGCTGGCAACATTGTTGTTTTCCCTCTTCCTGTGGGTTCCCCAGAGGCCCACCGCCTAGGCCGTGGCCTCGGAGACCGCGTCTGTCTGTCGGTTGGGGAGTAAATTAAACTCCCAATGTGGTCAGGGTGAGGTGAGAATTAAGGATGACACTGTGGAGAATCCTGCCCTGGACTGGGCGCTGAGTACCCAGTCATCCTCAGCTACTGTTTTGCGTTTCCCTGCACGACTGGATCTCAAAGACAGCCTCGAGGGGGAAAAGCAGCTGGCAGAAGGACAGAGACAGAATGCCAGCCCTCATCTGGAGTTTCGTAGATGCACAGGGTCCAGGGGGCCATGGGAAGTACAGTAATGACAGCAAGCACTGGGGGGGGCCGACTTCGGTTGCCTAGGGTGGCAACTTGCTTTCACGTTCCCCGCACTGAGAAGGGGGAGCCCACGGGTGGTTATGTTAGTATTCCTTCCATTTTTTTAAAATATCTGGAATATCTCATATTTGAACATTTTAGGTAGTAAATTTTGTCGACGCTTTTTCTTCATGTCTTGGCGTGAAAGTCATATACCTCTATCACTTCATACGTATGACTAACTCTTTTGTTATAAGTGTACTCTTTTGGGATAAGAAGTGAAGTTCCCTTCCGCCCGCCCCTCAAAAAAAAAAAGCTGCTTCTTAATATCACTTATTATATAATCTGTTCTTTCTTCACTGATATGAAATGACATCTTTTACCATTTGCCAAGTCCTCATATATATGTGGGTAGGGTATTAAATGCCTTATTCAGTTTCATTAAGTTTTCTGATTGCCTTTGTACCAATAACAAACGATTTAATGAAAAACGAAATTGATATTTCTATAAAAAGAACATGTTTATGGGAAATGATGTTGGAGCGATATAGAGTATAATCTGACACCACCAGCAATCCCAGAGCTGCAAGTCTGGGTTAGGGTTCGTGGCAGGGTCAGGGGCGAGAGCCCAAAATTAGGGATGGGGTGACCGCATTTCAAAGGTGACCACGCCCTATGACTAGCAGCGGGGTTGCAGTCACTTCGTCAGCCTCAGTGGTCCCCATTTATTCACTAAAAGTGGTGCAGCTTCGGGGCTAGGAATAAGATGAGCCGTGACTGTTATTACAGATGACAAACACTGCCCTGAGCAGTTGTCTTGTCCAGTCGCATAGCTCAGTTGGCAGGTGAAATTCTTCGAGTTAGAGCTGCATGGCGGACGCGTGCTATTTCTTTCGCCTGGACGATTTTACTTCCTCTCTCACACTTTCATAGTCCGCGGCTCTGTATATTTCACTGAGGCCATCTCTGTCACCCCCAGCAGACCAGAAACTGCACGGGGGCAGACGGAGGTCTGTTTTGTTCACTGCTCTATGCCCGCTGCCTGTATTCATGGGAGGTACATAGTAGGTGGTCAATGGATATTTGTGGATTGACAGGGTAATGCTTATTCTATTGCCTGGTACCCGGACAAGGCTTAAGACATGCTAATAATGACACCGGAGAGGGCTTTTATGCACAGAGGCACAGTCTCCCAGTGGCGAGCACAGACCCTTCTAAGGACATTCAAAATTCCAGCCGCATGGCTTGCATATTGGTAACAGACAAGCCTGTTTCCACTGTTCGTCAGTGCAGGAGTGAGTGTCCTGTTTCGAGGAACAACGCTGAGCCCGTGAGCAACAGAATAGCAGAGCATTCATCATTCTGGCTGCTTTTATCTAAACTTGGACAACAAGCCACCTTCACAGTCATCTGGACCCGGGGAGTAAAGAGAATCCTGCAGGCGCTGGACCCTCTCAGACGTGGCTGACGTGCCAGCGCCGCTTTGCTGCCGGGCTCCGGGCTGGGCCACCCAGGATTTTCCTTAATCACTGCCCTTAGAGGGTGAGAGTGTCTCATAGACTCACTGCCACCTGAAGAAAGTTCTAGGTTCTTCCGGAATATTTTCTCAACGCCTAGAATAAGAAACTCTTCAACTGTTGGTCACCCTCCAGGGCCTCTCTACCACGGCAGAAAATTGTTTGTCTTTATTGATTATTTAATTTCTACAAAGTGGACTATTCCGCAGATATTAACAAATAAAATATAGCAATAGATCATGTTGCAGGAGAATGGTCAAGAACAGTGCTGGGTGGTAGGTCTGTGTAAAACAGCAAAGAATAAGATCTTCACAAAAGCTGTTTGCAGAGATGGATACTTAAATACATAGAACGAGGTCTCCAAGGACCTATCGGTCTTCTGAATCAGCTGTTTCTGGGGAGAAGGGAGATCAGTGGACATTTACAGGTCCTGCAGCTGTACATTTGTACATAAATCCAAAATATTTTATAACCAAAGTAGATTCACGCATTATTGAGTAATTTTAAAACTACATTAAAGCAAAAAACCAACAGAAATTTATAAGGTAGGAGAAATGCAAATCCCCGTCCCCACCCATTCGCCTGCCCTCCTCCCTCCCAGGTAGCCAGGTAAACAGTGGTTCCTTAGAGCTGTAATCGCTCCTTTGCAAGTAAATGTTTGTGTTAAGAGACAACGTTAATAGCAGTTTTCTGCAGTAAAGTTGGATGGTTATGCATTGGGCGTGGCCACAGGAGGAGAAGGGAAGTAAACCACACCTTCCACTCCCGAAAAAAAGAAAAGGAAAGGTAAGAGAGAGAGAGAGAGAGAGAGAGAGAGAGAGAGAGAGAGAGAGAGAAAGAAAAAGAAAGAAAGAAAGAAAGAAAGAAAGAAAGAAAGAAAGAAAGAAAGAAAGAAAGAAAGAAAGAAAGAAAGAAAGAGGAGAGAGAAAGAAAGGTGTTCACAAAATGAACACCTCTTTCTGAGATCTGCTCTCCTGTGTATATTGCGTAGACAGGGGAGTTGACCGCCCGTCTTCTACATCATAATGAAGTGAATTAGAATAACACTGGCCGCTGTTGTGTCCTTGGCGGGGCTTCTCCTCTAGCTTAATGGCCGTCTCTCTCTCTCTCTCTCTCTCTCTCTCTCTCTCTCTCTCTCTCTCTCTCAAATCAGGCTCACATCTTATTTCCATTTTACTTGTTATTGTCCTCGCCGAATGGTTCAAACACACCCAGAAAACAGAGAGAATTGCTCAAGGACCCGGCCTTCACCCCGGACCCCTTCCTCTTCCAACCACCGCCCCTTTCTGTCACTTCTGCTTTGTCCGTCCCTCTGTCCCTCTGCTCCACGCCCACCCCTAGTCTTTTAAAACAAACCTGGGGCTTTGTATCGTTTCCCACAAAAATACTCCAGTGTGTGTCTCTAACAGATAAAGACTTTTTTGCTTGTTTGTTGTTCTGACCACTTAACTTCCACATCATTACCACTCCCAACGGAGGCTAATAAAAATTTCTTGCCAGCTGATGACCAGTCCCTTCTCAATTCTGTGTTCTTTAAATCAGTCCAGAGAAAGAGCAGAAAAGCTTTGGAAAATTGGCAGATGCCATAAAGCATCTGAGGAGTGTCAAGGGCGGTCGGAGGGACTGGCACCACCACACCACCGGGAGCTCGTTAGACGTTCAGAACCGCTGTCTGGACCCGCTGAAACCGAACCGCGAGTGCTCTGTGTCTGAGGCTCTCTGGCTACTGCATAGCATCGCGTAGCATGCAGTGGTCAGTCCACTCTGGGTTAATGCACTTTCTTCCCAGAGTTCTGGATCTTGTCAGTGAGAAGAGGCTTCACCCAGAGGCCCCTGAGGACAGATGAGGTCTCGCCATGCACACTCTAGTGGAAGAGACACACAATAAACAATGTATAAGTAAATAAGACAATGACGGGTTGTGATTGCTTGCATATCAGCTGGGCACGCACCCCTAAACCCTATTTAAACTGCACTAATCCCTAAGGCTCGTCCTCCCACCCCTCCCTACCCCCCCTTCTCACTCCACTTTGCCCCTGGCCCTCAGCTCCAGGCATTGGGCCTTAGGTCTTTTCCATTTATTTATTCATTTCTTTTCCCCCTGGCTAGGATGTGAGGTGTAGGACAAACAGTTGCTAAATGAAAATCTACTACAGTTTCTTCGAACAATGAAAGTACCTAATAGTGGTTAATATGTGAATCGGCTATTTTAATCGAAAGCAGCGTGCCAATAAGGAAGAGGCTGATAGAAATAACTAAGCCAAAAATGAATTGCATCTGACGCTTTGGTGGGCGGTGGCACAAGGTCTGGGAGACTCGTGTGGCCTCGCCCCTGCCCTGAGCTGTGTCTTCTGAAGACGCCCTGGGCGGGGCCTCGGGTGAGTCGCTGAGGGCTCTGTGCCCTTGTGGCCATCCTCCAGGTCATCTGTCTGGATTTTTATTTCTTTTAACCGGGAGGAGGCTGGGGGGCTCAGCATCAAGACCTGGCTTTCTATTGTCCCTTCTAGACATCGGAGTGACCTAATCTCAGCCTCCTTAGTATATAAACACTCTCGTTTGTCTCAAAATGTGTCTCTACTCAAAAATAGAGCAAGAATTTTTTTTGGGGGGGTGGGTGGGGGGGTGGAGAAGGGAATAGTGAAGGGTTGAAGGCTGGAGAACAGCAAAATAAGATTCCGATGCTCTCGTCGGGGACGAAGGGAAAGGCCGCGTGTGGCACAGGCCGAAAACTTTCCCTCCGCAGGGCAGAGCTCAGGCCCAGACTCGTGCCCACGAGGGAATCTGAGAAAGGACAATAGCAACACTCCGAAGGGCAGGGATTTTCAAATAAACGCGACTGGGGAAATCGCCTGGCCGGCTGCGCGTTTGAGATCCGTCGCTGGCATCTTCCACCTCCAGCCTCAGACACGCAGATGAGCCTTCCTCAGTTCCGGCGGGGGGGTCCGAGACCCAAAGCGAGAAACAGATTCTGTGAGAGAATGTTCGAAAGGAGACAGATAAAAAGGTAGTGAATGAGAACGTGGGCAGGAGGCATGAACGGGCAGTTCCTCGAGGAGGAACTACAAAGGTCAACAGATGTGGGAAAGTCCCGATCACCACAGGATCTCCACAAAGCGACTGGGAAGATGCCAAAAAAGAGATGTAGCTACGGATGATAACGTGGGAGAAGAGCCAAGAGCATGGCTACGTGGGAAATTCATGTAAAATGGTAAAGAACAGCATCATCTTTATAAAAGCCATGTGCAGAAATATGCCCTTAAGTATATATTAAAAAAAAAACAAAAAAACTCCAAGGACACGTCCCCGATTTCTTAATCATGGCCACTTCTGGGGAGGGCTAGGGCATGTCTACTCATTACCACGCACTAATGCCACCATCCTTTGTAGGGGACCTGGCCAGGATGTGGGCCCCCTCCACAATGCTGAGGTTTGCATGAAATGGGGTGGAGCGTTTTAGAAGCTAAATGTATAGCATTAGCTACAAAGTCGACACAGTAGCTTCACTGTTCACGTTTGCCCTGCGGTTGCACCTGTGGGATTCTGCAGGTCCCAGGGGTTTTAACTGTTGTCCATGCACTGAATCCTGTAGCAGAGATTCTCCTACACCAGGCCTTAAATAGCCTGTAGGGATCTTTCCTTTAGGCCACTGGCCATATTAAAAGGTGACTCAATCAGGCAGGGTAATGGTTTAGTTTGAAAGCAAGTGGTTTCGCATACACGTGGCGCATTGGGTTCTCACCCAGGAGCTGCCTGCCTGGCCCTGAGGGGCCCGTCTTAGCCCTCTGTGTGCCTGGGGTCCCTCAGGAGTGCCATGGGGAGTCATTTCCACAGCGGGGACTTCCCACCACCCTTAACATGTCACACTCTTCACATCCTACACCTGATACCTCTCCTTCGTATTTACACTTGTCCTGTCTTAGGTGTTAGGTGTGTGGCTGTCCGGCTGCCCCTCACCCCATGGTAAGGTCTGGAGCAGAAGCTCTGCTGCCTTTCTCCCCTCACCAGCCCAGCCAGACCTGGCACGTCAGAGGCACTCAGAATGCATCTGCCGTGTGACGCAAAGACCACTCCGTCCACCCCACATGCAGCTCAAGGAGCATCTTATTCACCGAACACCCGCTGCAGTGGGTCAGTGCTTTGTAGGCACCGCAGACGACAGGCCGAGTGTTTATGGACTGGATGACACAGCTTCTGACCCCAGCCTCGCTTCCGGCCTGGAGCTGGGCTCCTGCTCATGGCGCCCCAGGGCCTCTGGCTCCCTCCGCCTCCCGCTGCTTCCTCTTTAGAGCTACTCTGCCCTCAGGACCCTCATGACTTCAGCGTCACCCCCTGGGAAACTGTCACACCCCCAGACCAGGCCAGGAGCATCGCAAACACAGCGCCTGTTTCTCCACAGCCTCACCTCTGCAAGTGTTGGGTTTGGTGCGGAGTCGTTTGCCAATGTCTGTCTCCCACCGGTGACGGTGAATTTGGGCCACGTGGAGGGCCCGGCACAGGGTCTGGCACACGGCACGTGCTCCATAAACACACGTGGGACAAAGGCCACGGAAAAGCAGACCGGGCAGAGACAGGGAACCGGGGAGGAGGGACGTTGTGGACGCGGGTGGCTGGGAAGGCCAGTTTGAGGAGGTGACACGGATGATGGACACCTGGTCCGAGAGGGGACCAGTTAGTCCGGCTTTCCCAGGCGCCGATGATACAGTAACTTGGGCACAGAACACACCACAAAGTGACCTTGAAGGTCAGGGCCTCCCACCTCTGACAGTCACTGGGGCTTTGCAGAGGATGCACGATTTCTCCCTTCCCCACACCCGGGAGGGTGAGAACGGCCTTGTTTTTAGACGTGTGGGAACTGAGGCCCAGAGAGGACGGGGTTCTTGCCAGTGAAGGGTGAGGGTGGGATTCGAACCCCCAACACTTGAGCAGCCCCAGGCACGTGGGCCAGCCGCCTCGGTCCAGGTCGCACTTGCCTCTTGCTGGCTCTGACATGGCCAAGCTCCCCGACCTCCCTCCTAACGTCCCTGGGCCTCGGTTTCCTCATCTGTAAGTGGGGGTGTTCACAGGACCCATCACGCAGGCCGCCGTAAGGTCGGAATGAGATGGCGCAGAGAGCACTGAGGCCCGCGCGCTGAGCCCGGCTGCATCCACGCTCCCCGCAGGGCCGGTTCCGAAGGCCAGCTGGGCACCAAGGCCGTGGGGCTTCGGCCGGCCCTCACTATCCGTTGGGATGAACCTCCCCGCACACCCAGGCCTGCCCCTCCGCGGGGGGCGCGGGCGGGGCGCGCAGTGGTTACAAGCCCTGGATACAGGTGGCCGGGTTCAGCTCCCGCCCACGCGGCGCGTCCTGGATACGGGCCTGGGGCGATCTCTGAACACGAAGTCCTCAGCGGTCAAATAGGCGTGGCCAGTGTTCCCATTTCATGGGGTCCTTGGAAGGTAACATGAGATCAGCACACAGAAATCACCAAACACCTGCGGCGTGGAACACAACCTGCGCCCAGCGAAGGTTCGGCCCTCATCACTGCCGCTGGGCCCTGCCGGCCTCGCTCCGCCGTTGTCTAGTTTGGGACCTTCCTGGTGGGACTTGGCACCAAAGCTCCCTGCTGGTGTCACCTGCTCCATCAACTCCCAGACTTAGAAACGTGGGAAAGAATCCTCCCCTCCCCCCAACCCCCATCAACAGGGAACACTTTTGGGGTGTGGGGTGGGTGGAGACTGTCAAGGTCCTTGAAGGATGTGGGACCTGCGACTGGACCCCGGAAGCCTGGTCGGTGCTCTGGACTGTTAATGTGTGGACTCTGCCACCCCCACCAGCCGGGCACGGGAGGCCGGGCCCCACTTCCCCCTGCCTGCTCCCTGGTCCCCACACGACCAGCCTACTCAGAGGTGCAGACGCAGACCCCTTGGCCTCCCCAGAAAGAACAGGTCGGGGCCCTTTTCAACGGCTCCGGGAACGGGGTACCTGAACCAGCCCTTTGGTCAGACAGGAGATGCTCCCATCTACAGGTGAGGGGGCGGGCGGGGCGGGGCGGGGAGAGAAACCCTGGAGGCCTACCCGCAGCTCAGGCGGAATGGCAAACAACCCAGAAGGTTTCCATTGTATTTATAACCTCAGCTTCCTTCTCCAATTCAGGGCGCTCTGCTAACTGTTGCTAATGGAATCTAGCAGAACGTTCTTATGGAGAACTGCCATTGTCTCATTTTCAAAGAGGTAATTGTCCAGGTCTACAGGGAGAAGGCTCTCCTCCTCCCTCCCCCACCCCCACCCCCTTCCTGTGAATGTTTGCTGAAAACAGCAGATCTTGTATCCTCAAATGTATCCCAAAACCTAATTCTTTTTCAAATTAATTAATTTTTTAAATTGAGGTACAACTGACATGCAACATTATGTTAGTTTCAGATGCACAATCTAATGATTCGATATTTGTATATACTGTGAAATGATCACCACAGTAAGTCTAGGTAACAGCCATCACCAGAGTTGTTTCTTCTCTGATGACAACTTTCAAGATTTACTCCCTTAGCAACTTTAGAAGCTAAATGTAGCCTTAGCTGCAAACTCTGACACAGCAGCTTGGCTGCTTGCATTTGCCCTACAGATGCTCCTGTGGGATTCTGCAGGTCCTAGGGGTTCTAACTATTGTCCACTGAATCCTATAGCACAGATTCTCCTAATTCCTCTCAGCATTATATACAATACAGTATTATTATGATACACTATGTTATTATTAAGTATGGTTGCCAAGCTGCACATCACATATCCGTGATTTATTTATTTTATAACTGAAAGTTTGTACCTATGGACCCCCTCCACCCACTGTGCCCACCCCCTGCCTCTGGTCACCACTAATCTGCTCTCCATATGTGTGAGCTTGTTTTTTGTTTGTTTAGACTCCATACGTGAATGAGATCACGTGGTACTTGTCTTCGTCTTATCTCACTTAATAGAATGCCCTCAAGGTCCATCCATGTTGTTTCAAATGGCAAGCTTTTAGTCTTTTTTATGGGTGAATGGTATTCCATTATAGCTATAGTGAGCTGGCTAGATATCGCTATACATCACATTTCCTCTAGCCATTCATCCGTCAATGGACATTTAGATTGTTTTGCTATCTTGGATATTGTAAATAATGCTGCAGTAACATGGGGATGCACATATCTCAAAAACATAATTCTTGATTAATTTACTTACTCACTTATTTATCCCTTCATGTATCCACTTAATCATGCAATAAATGAGCACCTGCGTGGGGGCTAGATACCAAGGACACCAAAGGGCACAGACTCTCCAGGTTTTGGTCTAAGGACCTCTTTACATTTAAAAAAAATGGTTAAAAATCTCAAAAAGCTTTTGATTATGAAGATTATCAATAGTTACTGTATCAGAAGTGACTGAGACATTAAAACCATTATTTGAAAATAGCAAGAACACAGCTAGTACATAGTAATCTAAAAACATATGTTATGGAAAAAATAGCTATATTTTTCCAAAACTTAAAAAAAAGTGAGAACAGTTTTTGCTGTTGTTTTGTTTGTTTTCCTTTTTGTAACTCCCTTTAGTGTCTGCTCCACAGAAGGCAACTGGATCCTCCTGTCTGCTGCCTTCGGTCATCAGACATCATGTGGCCTCTGGAAAATTCCACAGCACAGAGTTAGAGAGGCAAGTGACATTTTATGAAATAGTTGTGACTTCATAATCCTCCGAAAGGGTCTTTGGGATTCCACCACTAAAGGGACGAGACAGCCAAAGCCACACGGTCCCCTAGAGCTTCAGTCTGGTGATGACGGGTCAGGCACAAGGGCCACGTGGGGCCGAGGTCCCGTCCTCCATCTCCCCTGACTTCTCCCCTTGGTTTGCACCTCGCTCCCCAGTTCCTTCCCAGCTTCCCCTTCCTGAGGCTCAGCGTCTCAGCCGAGCTCAGACTTTTCAGGATCTGAAGCCCGTAGCTTTGGGTTTTGTTCTGTTTTGTTTGTTTGTTTTTTTTTTTTCCTTTTATCTGCATCTATTTTATGCTGAATTTACTCCCAGGCCATAAGCTTTTGTTTCTTCCATTTCTTCTGGGATACCTTTTTCTTCTGTGCACACCCCTCCTGTGGAGTAGGGACCGTCTGCTCTTTCTCAGTGAGGATAGTGTCAGTGTGGTGGGGGTTCAATGGGGGTTCCTCAGCCCTGAGCTGGTGAGCTCCGTGGGGCCTCCCGGGGGCTCGACGTGCTCGAGTCCCCATCTAAACCCCCGAGTCAGTGCTCCCCTCTGCATTCCTGAGCACCCTGCGTCCAGCCCCACTGTGTGTCCCGGGCACGCATGCCAGCTCCACCATCGTAAGGACGGAATGGCACCATGGCTTCTGCAAAGTGCCGTCCTTCAGATACTTGGTGGCTTTTCGGACACGCATACCCTCGATGGCCTGCGCAGTTTCATGAGCGTTCTTGATGCAAACGCGGAGGCTCAAACCTCTTAGTTTGTGATTTTGTGCAGTTTTCTGGGTTCAGGGAATAGCGAACCATCTTCAGAGGTCACCTCAGGCCACTTATGGGAAGAGTAGCTGTGGCTTTTGTTTGCTGTGTGGCCTTGGGCAAGTAGGTAGCCTCTCTGAGCCGCATCCACCTGCTCTTCAAGGTGAGGAAAGTAAGACTTGCCTCACGGTGGGCATTTCGTCGAGCCAGAAAGATTGGCACAGGGCCAGTTCGTTTCTTCATGACCTCCACCCTGGTTTCATTACTTCCTACCTAGGGGTCAGTTATGTTACGTTCCACTTTTTAAAACTGAGAATAACTTGCCACATCTTAAAGGTACAGCTCAATCACCATTCACAGAGTGAATACATACTTGTCACTGATACCCAGATGAAGATCTAGAGCATTCCATCGCCCCTCAAGGGCCCCCTGCCCTTTCTGGTTCATTCACCCCACCCGAATAAGTAACCCCCTACCCTCGCTTCCCCGCCCATTGATTAGTTCACCCCACAGTATATACTTTCTTACCTGACTTCCTTTAACATCGCGTCTGGGAGATTCACGTGTCCCGTTGCATCTAGTGGTAGGCTATTCTTTACCGTCGTTTAGAATTCTCTGGTTCGTGCATGCCACCGTCCGTTCATCCTCCTGTTAACAGACGTTTGGGTTGTCTTCAGTGTGGGGTCGTCACGAGCACAGCCACCGAGGGCGCCCCCGGGCGCGCCCCCGT